>NC_037591.1:7735463-8051088 GCF_003073045.1 Pomacea canaliculata
GCGGATAACTATCGCTTACAGCAACAGCAGCATCTCAACCCGAAGGCCCACACGACATCCGGTTCGATACCCGTGTGGCGCAACATATTTCCGACAGGTGTGGAACGAGTACCTGATTCTGTAGAAGGGTGGGAAAGTAAGGCGGGAGTGGGGAAGAGGAGACAGACACCACCCAAACAAACAAACCAAAAAATTTTACTGGGACAAGTAATCGGTTTAACAATCCCACTTTCACAAAAGATTTATACCTTTACCTTCATACCACACCACTCGGTCAACAATTGAAGCCACAAAAGGATACTGGTCTATATATAAACGAACCAAAAAAATTGTAATCGAGAAAAAAACTTATTTTATTTCACTAGGGCGTGGAGGAGACTAAGACCTGACGTCAGAACCGGTTTTCTAGTCCCCTCCGCAAAAAAAATAAACTTTCTTTCACAACGAAACTGAGATGGCTGAATATTTCAGGACTAGTTGGTTTCTTGCCCGTTTAGATAAAGCTCTACAATAAAATACCTTTAAAACTTTTTACCGACATAAAGAAACTCGCCCCCGGAGGAAACCGATCCGAGATTTTCATGCATGTTTGCATCGACAACATTCTCAATTTTTCCATCGACGGGTTAATATCATTCGTAGCTTACCGCTCGCAGTACTGTTTCGCAGTTCACAAATATCTAAAAATCAACATCAAAAGTAAATCGACACGTCATTAACCTAAACAAAAAAACAAGAACTAGTAACAGAAAATATCTTTCTTAGGTCGCAGGCGATCAAATGTCGCATTTCATTTACGTCCAGCCTTCCTAAGGATTGAAAAGCATAAATATTATTGGATACCCCAGGAGAAAACTTCATGAAAAGTTATCGTATTACACCCGAAGTTTTTTGTCCTTTACTTTTCCCGCATAATTATGGCCCAAGAAAGTTTGAATTTTTCAAAAAAATGGAACTGGCTGAACGGCACTTACGCAGTTTGAGCAACATCTCGTATTAGGATGTGAAATTCCAGATGATGATTAAATGTTACAAGGCATTCATAAACAAAAGTTGCCAACAAATAACTAAGAAACCCGTATTTCAAAAATAGGTTTACAGATCGTCTGTGGAGTAAATGGCGATTTTCAAAAATCCCAGATTACAAGTTATATAATCTGTTTAGCGTTTCCACAGAATCCTTTTTGTTGTTTTATTTTTATTTTTACGAGGAAAGATCGGACTAAATATTTCTGAAGATAGGGTTTATCTTTTTTTAAAAAAAAATATAAAGGTAGAATCATTGGTGTCACGGATGGAGGTGAGCTCGTGCACTCAATGTAAGTGTGGTTGTGGTTTATGAGTTTCAGTGCACAAGTCGGGATGGGGATGGGGACAGGGGATAGGGCGGGGGAATCAGTGTGAACTAAAATCGAGGAGCTTCAGGGATTAGCACCTGTGTGTGTGACGATGTAAAAGGTAGGAAGTGTGTGTGGTGTGGCGGTGGTCGTCGTGGTGGTGGTAATCACACGATGGTGACAGTCACACAAAAAATGAGACCACCACGTCGATGACTTAACCCACCTGTGCGTGCGTGTGTGTTCGTGTGTCCGTCTGTGCATAGGTGTGTGTCTGAGAGAGAGAGAAAGAGGAATAGAAAGTATGTCTCCGTGCGCACGCGCAGCTTTCATCGATTCACAACATCTCACCCTCCCCGTCGTCAGGTTAACAAGCACTGAACGTACAAAACAAACAAACAAACAAAAACAAAAACAAACTCTAGCGAGAAAGTGCAATGACAAGCTGCATTGATTATATTGTCGACGAGCAACTGGGTGTGGAGCCTGTAGGAGATGACCAGCCAAGCGATACTCCTCCATTTTTATATTTCAAATATAAAATATATAAATAAAGTGACAGACGGGCATCGAGACAGAAAGATTAATTAAAGGTGGGGCGAGAGATGAGGGGGTAGGGGGTTGGATATCAATCGGTTAGTACATAAACTGCACCTGATGTCAACAACAATTGTTTGTCGAGCTTTATGTCCTGATTAACTTCTTTATGACAACAGCCTCGGGAGGTACAGCAGGAGGATAATACCAGAAGAGCGGTCAAGCATGGCTTGGGAGGGTGGTGATGGGGAACGGGGATGATGCCTATTCCAGATGCAGCAAAAAATCACTTCAGGTTTCGATTATTTAAAGGACGACCCAGTCACAATAAACAAATAAATATGTACACACAAAAGACAATCGTTTTTCTCCTTTCTTCAGAACTTTGTTCGCTCTAATCAATACAGGTATGTCCTCTCCACACAAAGAAACGAACAACGAAAATAAAAACACGAAAACACATAAGATATATTTTTTTGCTGGCAGCCAGAACTACTCAACTACCTCTAAATTAGTTACTCAGCTTAAATTTTGTTCTTAATTATTTCCTATCGACCCACTCACTCATTAAATGTTAACATCCTTAACAGCATTTTTGTCTCCAAGTTTGTATTTTACACTTGAGCAACGACACAAAAATTGTGTGAACAGTCGAGAGTTATTGCACAAGAGATATCGAATTGCCAATAGCTCTAAGACAGCTGTTCTTCTCCCTGAATCTCTGACGTTAAGTATCTCTACTTTTTTCTCTCCTTCATTTTTATTTTAGTCAGGTGATGTCGATACTTTTGCGCTTTTTCTTCTTTTTATGACGGTGGCCTTACAAGTTGATATAACAAAGCTGGCAAAAGCGGAATCTTTGCACAAGAGGTATGACAATGCAAGACATTTGGGGTGGAGGAGGAGGTGGTGGTGGTGGTGGTGGTGGTGGTGGGTAGGCTGCTGACGCACGTAACAGTTTCGTCTGTAGATGAATGTGATGACAACTACCTGGTGAGGCGACATGAGGGAGAAAATACCGACATTTAAATCCGAGATATGAAATATAGAATACGACAGGTGAATTATGTCCCAGACCAGAATGTTTGTTTGAGTTAAGATAAATATCAAATATATTTGTGCGAAGAGATGAACACCTGTTCAAAAACAAACAAGCGCGCGCATGCACGCGCACACATGTACAGGTGACGGATTAACAAAATAAATGGTGCCAGGTTAGTGAATGATAAATATCTTTAACTCATTAGCGACATTTTACAAAGAAATAAAAACCAGTCAGTTCGTGGATAGGCGAATATCGTTGAATTACTAAAGGTAGTCAACCGAAAGATAAACAAGTCAGAGTGCTTTCGCGAAGTCAGAGGTAATGATCTCTAAACTAGGATGGAAGCCAAAGAGACCAACATCTACTGAAGGAAATAAAAAAAAAACAGCGAGTGTTCAAAACAACAACAAAACTGTTGCCTGTGTGTGACGTCAACGACTGTTGTCTCGCCGTCGAGACTTCGTCCGCAAGTTGTCGGTGTCGCCACCAGACGAATTTCCGCAATGTTCACATAACGAGGGTGTTAACCACGTCGTATTGAACACCGACTGGCATAGCTTACTCCCCTTTCTGGCCATCGACCCACTACCTCCACCACTACCCTTTCCCCCCAAGTCACCCTCGCTCCCCTCCCTCTCCCCAACCCACCCAAGAAAAAAAAAAGGAAACGCACCATCATGGGCAGGACTGACCGGTTCACGACACTCATACCCTCCTCCATCGTCGCCGCTTCCTGAGCAGAGCTGCCGGCAGGTGTTGTGGTGGGGTGGAGAGGGAGTTGGGGTAGGAGACTGCGGGGTGGGGAAGGTAAGCGGAAGTGACAGACCCGCGCGGTCTGTTCCGGTAACGAAAGAGTTAATGGGTCTTACAAGCGTGTGTGTGTGTGCTGGCTTCACCCGCCAAGGGAAAATCCTAATTTCAGACACAAAGGAAGAACAAAAATAAAAAAGAAGAAAAAATTCGCCTGGCAAGCGTTAGAGATGTGAAGGATATAAGCCAGGGCCTTGATTAGACCCACCCCAATACACACACCTACCATCCCACCTTCCACCACTGGCCCCAACACCTGTCTGCTTTTCCCACCCGGCTGCAGGTTGTGCACGACCACCAGAGTAGGTAGAGATTGAGTATGGTAAAAGGTCCTTTAATGTCTTGATGGTCTTCGTCTTGTAAAGAGATACAGGAGGCAAGCTCGGGTAGGTACTCTACGTGCTGAACGTATTAAGACCATAATAATCTTTAACAAACACAAAAAAAAAAAAAAAAAACCGATGTACGAGGTGATATGAACGATTATAAGATCCCCGGTCACGTGACTTCCATTGCCCACTACCACAACATGGCCGCAGTGCCCTCCATGGCTGAGCGTAGGAGACGACCTACTCTCGACAATTTAAGTTCCTTGATTACAACATTCATGTCTTCCCCCACCCTGCCACAAAGCCACAACTACAACAACAATCAACAACAACCAGCCTTGTAAACTGTGAACAAACCACCACAGTTGGAATGGACAGTTAGTCACTCCTATTCCTCCGCAGGACGGTTGAATAGTATTTCTTCCATCTGTCGTGCGAACCTTTCTCTGTGTGTGCGTGTGTGTCAGCGCAGAAGGAAAAAGATCTTTTTTTTTTTGGAGTAGGAGGCGGGGTAACTGAAAGCACTTAATATAAATTACCAATTATTATTGTTGTAAAATAGATAAATAAATAAAAATAAATTATTAGCAGCGTCTACTGACAATGAGGTCCTACAGCCGTGTATTCCTCTCTTCTCATGCTCTGTGTTCGGGTGGACGTGCGCAGTAGACTGTGTACGCAGTTTGCGGGGTGACACATGGGTGAGCCATGCATTGTCACATCTTGTGATGACAATGTCAACGTTCTTGTATAACGACCTGCTGTGTAATTCAACAACAGTGGCTTTGCACTTTGATCAAAATGTACACAACTTTTGTTTTCATTTTTCTTTTTTTTTCTATTTTAATTGTTCCCCAAACCACGAAAGTGGCTTATTGTTTTATTTCTTTTTTTTTTCTTTTTGGTGTCGGCGGTGCACTGTTCACACGGCTAACTTGTTTTACAGGATTTTTGCACCTACACGTGATAGCGCTGCGTGGGGAAACCGAAGAAAGGAATCTTTCTTTGAGGGGTGGGATTATGGCCTGGCGGTTAGAAGTTTGTCACTTTAAAACTGTGCAAGTTGACGATAGTCGGCTATCTCTGGGTATGGCTTTCTTTGTTTCCCCCTTTTCCTTCCTTTTTTTTTTCGTTTGTTCGATTATTCTTTCCTTTGCTCGTTCACTCACTCCATCTCTCTCTTGTTTTCGTGATTTATCTGTTGTAATAGTGTCCAACGGTCTAAGATATTTTTTTACGTATTACTCAGATAGAAAAAGAGAGAAAAATGGAGAGAGAGGAGGGAGAAAAGAAAGAGAAACAAGAAAAGAGTAGCCAAACATACATAGGTTTTTGCTGTTGCTTCTCTCTGTAAAGCACTTGTTGAAATACATTTGACCACAATCTCTTGGCATTCATATTCGTGAGTAATAAACAATTTTAAATGTTACACATTTATAGCTTTCTTCCTGTTATACTTTGCCTAAGGGAAAAAATATGAAATAATAATTTAAAACCGTCTAAGTGTGTGTGTGTGTTAATAGGTAATAATAATACCTAAATTTGAATTCACGCGAAATTTTGTAATTGAGGCTATATCAGGGTCAATCGACCCCAAACATGTAAACAAGTTCCATATCTAGAGAAAAAAATTGTTTGCCGAAAAGCGGGATCTGAACCTAGCTCCTCAATATTCTTAGTGCCTTGATGCGGTTTACTCTCGTGTCACCCCGCCCCTGCTCTTATTTGTTCTCAGCTGGAACTTTGTATTCTAAATGTTCTTTTAGTTTCAGCGGACACTTTACTTTGTAGCAGAGGTGTAATGTTTGTGCTACACAACCGTGAACTCGCGATATGAGCAGCGTTCACAAGGTGGGCTGTCAACTGCGCATGCGCGTATCACCAGTCGGCACGAGCGACGCTGACTGCGGCGGAGAGTAGATATGGCCCCGGTGTACCCCGGTGTACCCCGGTGATAAGCGTCGGCATGCACCACAGCGTTCGAATTCCACGAGAAATCACGATGACCTCACGAGCCTTCTTCCCTCTTTTGTTTCTTCGTGGAGGTAACGGGGAGGATGCATGTCAGTGTTTTTGCTCGAATAAAAATTCCCTTGCAGCGAAAGCCTGTTTACGCCAAGAAAACTTTCTTGTCGAGATAAAAAGATTTTTTTTTTTAATCTTGGAAATAAAGCAGTTTCTCGTTCTCCCCTTCCCACCACCACCTCCTTTTTCATCTTTATCCACCAAGGATGACACAGTAAAATAATTTTTAATTTTTTTTCCCATCTCTCTCTCTCCTATTGTAGTGTTAAGAACCGTGACAGTGGGGCATGATCACAAAAGGAGGAACATGCCAGCTGGATGGTGGGGCGGAGTGATGGAGGGAACTGGGATGAGAAAAGGGGGGCAAAGTGGGTGTGACGTGGGTTGTTTGACATATTCCGAGGGTTGGGTCAAGCCCGAGCCGAAGGATTCAAAACAGCCGTTGTGAGAATAAAGTCCAGGAAAGGGTATAAAAACAAAAGAGAGAGGCGGGGGTGGTAGCAGGGGCTAAGCGGTGGTGGCTACCTGCTTTAGCTGTGTGGAATGTAACAGCATAGGAGCAGAATACACAGGCCGCTATGGGAAAGTCAACAGTTATGGAAAGATAACTTGGTTTTTCCCACGCGCCCTGTGCCAGGGGACATAATAATGCCTCTTCTTGTCCTGGCATCGAACCGAGAGAGACGGTGGGATGGGGGGAAGAGAGGAAAAGAGAGAGAGAGAACAGACGACTGGTGAGAGCGGGGGGAGAAGAAACGCGGGAGGGTAGGGGTGGGACACGTTGGCGATCGCAGCATGGCGAAGAGGCTTTTAGAAGGGAACAGATTAACAATTAAACAAACAAACAATGGTGAAACACTGATCTGATGGAGACAACAGCTGTGCCTACAATTCAGGATAGGGAGGGGCAGTGAAGGAGGCTTATCGTAGGAAAAAACGGTGTCATGACATGTCACGTGACTGCTCATCACACTTCTCGAACTTTGGAATACGGCATTCCTGGGTTTAAACTGAATTGTTCCGAACTCGTGGCATAGTTCACCTAATGCAGCAAACTTATTTGCACACTTTTATTGTGGGTAGCTGGGAAAACAAAACCACAAAATAAAGTTTTGATAGTCGAGGCTCGTCGAAGAAAAAAGTTGGGAAACCGTTACAGACTCATTCGTTATGAGATAATTTGGATTCTCTTCGAAGGGAAACAGCAAGTAGGCTTCACCTTTCTTAAAAGGATCTCGGTGCACATGCAAGCTGGTTACACATTAAGTAATATTTTCTTTCTCCTTCCCTTTCTCTCATCTCACGGAGTAAAAATCTGCTTCAGAGACGACGACAGGTCTTCATTTCTCTAAATAATTACCAAAGGTCGAGGAGAAAAATATACGCGAGACAAACAACACCAAGACAAGTTTCAGATTCTTCCAGCGATCATGTAGTCAGTAGAAATTAGCACCGATATCCAGTCATCTGCCGCTACTATCCTCACATTCCCAGAGGCTGGGAGGATTTCAACACGTCAGCAGCTTCCCCCTTCCCACCATCATCACCACCCAGACCCCTCCTCCTCTCTCCTTCTCTCATTCACTCTCACTCTCTAATAGCGGACCTTTCAACGTGTGCAGGATGTTCTGTCACCCCATCACTGTTTTTGCGACAAGAGTTATTGTGATGGCAAAATTTATTCTTGCCATTTCTGACTTGGAAAGCCATATTTTCACAGACACAGAAATGATTCACAGCAATATCCGATCTGTTTACTTCGACCAAAAAAAAAAAAAAAATGGCTGAGGAAAATGAAATCCACTTTGCGTCCGGTTGCCATTTCTTGACGGTGCAAGGAAACGATTTATTACTCGTAAATATTCCAGAAATCAGAGAAGTGTTGGTCCTTTCTTGCTACTGTACACATACAAGAAAGCGATATGTATTATCACATTTGTCTACAACCTGAGAGAAGATCTGGCAACTTCAAGACTGCATGATGTTTGTTCCTATGATCTGCTCATACAGTTTTTCATCCTCGTTCTTGTTTGTCCGCCTGGTACACAAAGACCGGAGAGGGGAAGGACAGATTGTTGAATAAAGCATTTATATTTTTCCTCTTTTCCATCATCACACACACACCATCTTTCTATCATAAGCACAAACCTTGCTGGCACCACGGGGTAGTGGGGTGGGGGATAAATAAGAAGGGTAGGAGGCAAAGAGAGAGAACTGTTGCCGAAATAAGGAGGTGCTCAACACCCTAACAGTCTCCCTCTAGCCTGGGTTACTGTTTCCTGACTGCAAGAAGAAATAAGGAAGGTGTCTTTCGCACGGTGTGTCTCTGCCATGAAGCACCCTACCTGTGAGACAGCTCTGTCTATCTGTTCCAGTGCACTCACGCACGTTCGCACGCCAAAACACGAAGATAAACAAACACACAGGACATAAGCTATCCCGTTGTCATTGTTGAGCCCCAAAAGAAAAAAAAAAAAACAAACAAAATAAAAGCACCCTGATGTATTGGGGAGGAGTGGGTGGGAGTTAGAAAACAAACCGTGTTTTGACGTGCCTAACTGATGCACAGGACCATCCCGTTGTTGTTGTTGTTTTAAATAAAAAAGTTGTTGCACCAGTGACTTGTTGGCGCTGCAGGACACAACAGTGTATAGAGATGTTTGTTTGTTCATGTAGTTAATGAGCCGACAGCACGATGGTGCACACGAGTGCACACCAGATTGAAGTTTCACTTTCGATTCCTGCTATCAGGACGACCATTGTACATGCATTTTTTTAAATGAAATTTGTTGTTTTTCTTCTTCTTCCCTCTATCTCTCTTGCTCTGTGTTTGTACGTGTATATGCAGAAAAAATTACAGCATGACAAAGGTGAAGATCTACAGGTATGCCATGTAGCCCTCTGTTCCGCTGTAACAGTTCTGGCAAGCTATGTGCTAATAATTATATTAGCAAAACACTCTCTTACACAGAGCGAGCTGGCATTCCTGCCCCTACTCCCACCTCCCCACCCGACAGCTGCCAGTAATCTACATTAACAAGAGGTTCACAGCTTTCCCTCCACAGGTAACAGTTGACGCCATCCAGGTAACAATAAATGCTGTATCGCTTGCTACAGTCACATGTTGGTATAATTAATAACAAACAGCGTTATTACAATAAACAGAACATAAATACTCTCTCTCTCCAGTTTAATGAACTTTAAATTAACGCTAAAATTAATAAGTAGCTAGTAGGTCTGATATTGTCCAGACAACAATAGGATGTCGATCCTCTCTCTTTTCACAGTGATATATTCCTTAGTTGCTGGCACGGCGTAAAACTCAAACAATAAATCAAATCCACCCACACACACACCCTCCCTATCTTCTCTATCAAGGTGGAACGTTTCGTCTGTTCTAGTTCTCTGCACGTGAGCACGCAAAAAAAACAGAATTCCGAAGTGTGCATGCGTGATACAGTGAGTACAACTCACACCTTTCTCGTGTCTCGAGAAAAGACATGCTCTCGACAAAGTCTCAATTCCTTCTCTCTCTCACTGAATAATGAGTGTGTGTATATATATATATGCACACATCAAAAGCTCTTGAAAAGTATATCTTCCTAATCTTCTTTTATATTTTTAAATATACAAAAAGTATTTTCAGCTCTCTATATTACATTAAATTGTTTAGACTATATATATATACAGACATATATGTGTATTTATCAAGAACAAAAATGTCATCTGTATAACAAAATACTCGCAATAAGATCTCACATCTTCCTCCACCAACAAAGGTCAACAGTTTATCGTAGGCTGGTATTCGCGTCTCGTCGGCAGCTATGAACTCTTTGAAACTTGTCATTTTCTTCCTCTTCATACTTTGAGAGTCAAAAACTGTCATCGATCACCAGGCTCGAAACGTGGATCAAGTCTGAAGTGTAGACCAGGTAAAATATTGTTTACGGAGAGAAAGTAGTTAACCAGAAAAGTGTTCAGCGTCGAGGAAAGAAAACTTCTTAACGTGTTTGCAAAAGAAAAAATAAAAAGTTAAAAACTGCTGTTAAAAATAATTGTATTTCCTATCTACACCTAGCAATGTCTTTCCATCAACATTAAAGAATGAATGGCAGACGGATTGTGTTTCAGAAATCCAGGAGAAAAGTGTTCATATATTCTGTCTACAACTGGTTTTCAAAATACTCAGTCGAGTTTTCGAGTCTCGGAATGAGGACAGCACCGGGTGGGACTTCGTTAGGGGTGGGGATGGGGTGTAGGATGGTGATGGTTGATGGGTACTGACGACAGAAAGTGACTACGCTGGCTATCTGACCTTTGAAGCCAGTCAACATCCTACCCCTCACCACCAGCCACTCGAAAGTGATAGCTTAGTTTTTCTCGTCGTCAGGTAAAAAAAAAAAAAAAATGTCGGCCACACGATCTCTCCAGTCCTTTAAATAACAGCTGACACAGCAAGAAAAAAAAACAACTCGATTTCATAAAGAGAAACACAAACATATATCAAAAGCACGCGCACATAATAGCGAACATTGTGGACTTTCCCTTCCCACCTACGAAGCTTTACAGAAACGCGACGGAAAATCCCGAAGCTCGCTTCGGCAATCTCCGCCACCCGAGTGTGACGTAACAGGGTTTAAATATGCGCGATGCCGCACAACACGCTGCGGGGTAAAAATAACGCCACGCGCACGAGATGCTAAGAAACACGCGGCGCATTTGGCAGAAACAAAACAAAAGTTAGCGGAGTCGCCTGATGGCTGTGTGTTGTTGTTGCAGCAGCAGCCTGACATCAGTACGAAGGGCAGGATGAAGGCGTTGATAGACCGCTAAACGACACACCAGCGCGCGTGCGTGCGTGCGTGCGTGGGTTCGTTCGCACACACACACACGGGGAGAGTATATAGTGCTTCCTGAGTGCACTCATCAACGGTGTACCCACTGCTCCCCACAGCCAACGCAACAAGTGCCAGTCGCCAAGTCGGAAACACCCACCACCCCATCAACCATCCCCACCACCACCACCACGTTCTCGAACGAACGAACCACTGCCGCGTAGAGTGTCCGCCATGGCACGGTGAGCCACTCCTGAATCACGCCACATCAACATCCTTCTAGACTAATTCACGGAGGATTGAGAGAGGGGTTGTGAAGGGGGGAGAGAAAAAGAAGGAAAAGTTTTTTTCTGACTAAAAAAGAAAATTACGGATTTACCTACCTCCTTCAACTCCGGAGTTGGGAAGCGTTTCGCTGGACTTGTTGCTAGGCAAGCGCGGGGCTGACTGGCGAGCGGCCATTAACGGCGTCTGTACAGCACACAACTCAGTCCAAGCTCGTGGGCTCGCCCGGACCCCAGGGCTGGCGGTGGATCAATGGCGTGATAGAGAGAGAGAAGGAAGCCTGATGGTACAGCACTGCCGAGAGGTTTCTAAAGCCTCGTCCCTCCCCAGTAACCAAGTCACAAGTCGTTGCCTCTCTCACGTACACCAAAACGTGCGCGCACGCGTTCGTGCACCACACACCAACACACACCTGTCGTTTTGGTCGAATTCAGGGTTTCCTCCGGTACCCACCCACCCCTTTTCCTCCTCCTCCTCCTCCTTCTGGTCGTCAATTGATGGACGTGGGAAGGTTTGCTGGCCCGGCTGTGCCCGTCCCTCGCGCGCGCTCTCTCAGTGGCAAGGGGTGGTGGGTGGCGAAGGGAGAGAAAGAGAAGAGGGTCGCGCTGGGTGGATCTCCAAATATGGCAGAGTGTCCGTTTGCGTCACGAGCCTGTCCCTGCCCCCTGATTGGGCCCCGCGGGATCCACGTGAAGCGCTGTGCGCGAGGGGAGGGGGTGGAGAGGCCCGTATCGTGGGTAGGCACCGTCTGGCTGGGTGACGTATACGCTCCCCACCCCTCCACGAAGGCTCGCTCGCTCGCCCACTCCCCCTCCCTGCATACGCCAACCTTCCTGTACACCCCCCAGTCCTCATCTCACCCCCCTTCCACCTTTTTTTTTTTTTTCCCTGGGCGTGGGGCTGGCGGCGTGTACTGACTGGCAGTTACCGCGGTATAAATAACACACACACACACGGACACACCGTGTTGTAGACCAGGCTGAGGCTAACACACACACGCGCGCGCCCCCAGACTCACCGTCGTCTACCTCGCGACAGTTGCCGCCCGGGGAGTGGGGGAGAAAGGCCAAGGGCAGAGGGGAGTGGTGCGTTGTGGGTAGTGGTGGTGGTGGTGGTGGACGGGTAGGTGGAAGGGTTGTGGAATGAAGAGCTGCGGGTGACAGGGGACTGACTACAGGTTTGCCATACCTGTCTATCGATCACACAACAGGTCTGTGCCGGTGGGAGGCATGGGGAGGGGGAGCGGTGGTGATGTACGAAATGCGGCTGCACCACGGGTCACGGTGGTACGGTGTTGACCTTTTTTTTTCTTTCTTTCTTTTTGCTGTTGTTCGAATGGATGGACGAGCGTTGAAGCCGGTGTTCGTAAAGATTTACAATGGGGTAGATCTTTACGTATATTTTTCTCGCCACCCCTATCTGCTACCCGATGTTGGTACACAGCGTGCGTCCACAGAGCCCAACACACGGTCAGGCCAGTTGTGATCACGTGTCAGGGACGCACCCGCAACAACCAGTAAGGACAGGACCTACCCTCCCTGTACACCTGTAAGATTGTTTACGGGGTATTTCAGGTTTAGGGGAGGGGGATCTTTTAATAAACTCGGGATCGGTGACCTAATCTGTTAAGGTGCATTGTGGATTTATTTCGAAATGTTGTGTTGAACTTTCTAGAAGATGCGGACGTGTTCAGAGTGCTTTTTAGGTTCAAATGATCAATGGGGTAGATAAAAAAAAAATGTATCAACTTTCTGTTCTTTTTTAAAGAGGTTGAGAAAGCGAAGCTTTTTTTTTTTTTCCTCTTCTTTTTCAAATTAAGACTGCATCATCTTTGATTTCATGCAAAATTTTCTATTATCGACTTAGTTTACAGTCGATGATTGCATGAACCGACGGATAATCAACAGAAATGGAGTTTGACAGGAGTGGAACAAGACTAACAGATTGGAAAATAGAGATGTTCTACCATGGGATTCGAACCGACTCCTATCCAACTAGAATATTTGCATCGGACTACGTGCAAACTCATCATGTCCAGCCTGCATATCAACCTAGCTCTCACCCCGACCCATTTTGACTTTCCAACCCCCCGAGGACATGTGCTTGGCCGTGGGTAAACCGGGTACTCTTATCCTCGCTCCATAATCAAGAGCTTTCCTTCTAATACCCTGATTTAAAACAGTCCGTAAACTTCAAACCCCACCTGCAACTTTGCCTTCACCTCCCATCCAACCTCTACCCCACCACCATCACCACCATCACACCCACCCACCCAGCTTCCTCCAACTCATCCCGCTTACACTTTTTAACCCCTTACCCCTGACGAAGTTCGCGGGTAAAGCTCCAACCCACCCCGTCAGTGTAGACAGATCACTGGGTCTTGCTTGCCTTCTGGGTAGTGTCCCTTCGCGATGTCGGGGATAAGGGGTATCCTAGTAGATAGATAGTCACTGGCTTATTTGTTTATATCTTTAAAAAATTGAGATAGTTACTTTGAGCGCTGACGGTCTGAGTTAAGACAGGGGGCCTCCCCGGGGGTGACTAACTCGCGCATGCGCAGATAAGGCTGATGAGGCTGACAGCATTTAGGATCCCCTCTCTCTCCCCCCGTCTCTTCTCCCCCCTCTGCTCGCCTGCCTGCCTGGCAATTGTTTCCATGTTTACTGATCTGCCACTTTGAGCGTAAGCTCGTGTGTCCAGCGCTCAGCTAATGCGCAGCGGCGGAGGCGGCGCAGCATCTTCCTCTCGCGCATAACCGGAAGTACGCTCTCTCTCTCCCCTCCCCCTCCCCTCAACCATCTCGCTCGCGCGCGTGCGCTGGCTTGTCGTGCCAAGTGCTGCTCCCCGGCGCCGTACCTAGAGGCCTCGACATCGTCGTTGTGTACTTGTTTGTTCCCACTGTGCACGCGCGCTCCCCGCCTCTTGGGGGGGAAGGAAGTGGAGGTGGAGGTACATGGAAGGGAGCAACGACAGCTGTCAACGGCCATTCAGTCGAATTGAAACTATCTCGTCTGTGCATCTGTTAAACGTTTCCGATTCTTGTGTGTTTTTCGAGTCCAAAAAGTAGGTACGAAGTGATAAGTTTGCTCTTCTTTGACACCGCCACCCCACTCTCTCTCTATCTACCCCACTAGAGCCTGTCCTTTCACTTCTCCCTGAACTTCGAAACAGATTTTGAACTCTTTCCGGTTTTTATCTTGATTTGAGAAAAATAGTTTGGCCAAAACATCCCTAAAATAGAAACATACTGTGGGCTAGTTCAGAATCAGTTTTTTGTTATTATTATTTTTACAGAAAGCTCGAGTTACACTTAGTAAGGAGCCGAGCGTGAAGTCAGAAACAGGAACTTTCACTTATTTGTTTGTTGATTGTTGTTTGTTTTTTTTTTCTTTCCTCCCTCGGATAACCACACTTAAAGACACTGTGGCCTTCTTCGACATCCTCCTCACGTTTGAGTGAACAAAGGGGAAGTAATCGCCGACACATGCTCTATGCCAGCACGTGACAGACTGACAGACGCGCGTGCTAATCTGTCGGACCAAACTCTCTCCGTGTCTGTCAAGCGGTTCCTTTTTTTTTTTTTTTTGTCCTGCTGCTGGTTTCGATCATCCTAGCCCTGGAGTCAATAAGTGGGGTATTTCGTGCACGCCTGCAGTAAGCTGAGTATGATGTAGTGTCGGTGTAGGGGTCGGGGTGGGTGAGGAATATCGCGTCACTTCCAGGTCACCGGGGTGGCAGCCTGGCGGTCATTGTGTGACAGGACCTGCTCATCATCGCTTCGGACTGAGTAGGGGGGAGGGAGGCTTGTCAGCTGCCGGGTCTAGTCACGTGGTCTACCCCACTACCCCCACCATTGGTATCAGTCAAGGGACAACTGACTGAGATCTGGTGCCTGTCCACCTTCCCATCAAAACAAAAGATTTAAATTGTTTCTTATAAAGACTTGAGTGAACGTTCATAAAATCTGTTGCATACCTTCAGAAGACTTATAACTGACATGTCATACGACGTTTCTCTGCTTATTTCTGCGCAAGATGTTGGGGCATCGGCATGTAGGTCCCCCCCCCCTATCCGCCGCCCCCTTTCCTATTTCCTATTTACACCTTACATATATATATACAATGCGAACCATGTTTCTATGTTTGTGCTCGTTCAATTTCGCATAAGAGATCAAGCAATTATCGTAGGGATGCTGTATTGGCAGTAACGGGGGGTAACTAACCCCAAGACATGCGGCTTAAGAAATGGTTGATGAAGATTATTTAGTCCGACTTAACTTTCTTTCAAAGTACGGAAGTCCCTACTGCAGATTAAAAGAACTAAGAACTTAAACAGAAAAAATATCAGAGAGAAAAGTAATGTTCGAAACTTTTCTTTTTTAAATGAATGACGTTGCACTATGACCTCCGCTCGTGCAAACATCGTCAGCTCGCGAACTTGTATTAATGGACTGCTGGCAGACGACTTTTTCTTTTTTTTTTTCCAGTTAACTACCAAAACGAGGCCAGTGTGTATAAAGCTTCCGGTTTATTCACATTTCAGATTAACTACTAAAACGAGGCAGGTTTGTACAACGCTTCCGGCTTAGTCACATTCGTTGTTTCGGCTCGCCGAGACTAAAAGTGGGAACATTGCAAGAGGCGAAGCGTTGGTCTCGGCAGACAGACAGCAATCCACATATACACGTCCGTGGTCAACTTGTAAACTAATTATTGCTGTTGTTGTTGTATTATTACTTTACCGTTTCTATGGACAACCCTTGCTGAAAGAAAGATGGTAATGTTTCTCTTGAAATTGTGAAGATTTTGTTTTTTCTCTTTAAAAAATTTTAGTTAACATTATAACATTTTTCCTCTAAAACGAAAATTCTGCACTTTGTTACATCAGTTTTCTACTACAATCTTCCATCTCTGCCTCATTCCCTTCCCCCAGGCGGCAGGCTGCGAGCAACAGGTGTCCTCGTGGTTCATCATGTCCTGCGTTAGGATACAAGTGCACACAGGTCGGCATGACCACCGGGTACCCTGGTCTCCAGAGAACCTGTGGTACACACCTGACCTACAGGTATAGCTGACTGACACAACTAAAACTACGAGTTTGTTCGTGTTTGTGCATACTAGTTACATATTCAAACTTGTCACCAGACTATTTTTATACACGACCTTATATTGTAGGCTGCCAACCGAATTGTTTGGCATTCGTGATGGTTCGTTATATGATGCTGACATTCGAAACTGACATTATGTTAATTTTTTTTTTACATCTTCGCAGTGAAAAGGACAAACGTAGATCAGTGGGGAAACAAGTTTGCTTCCCCGCCCAAGGAAACACACAAAACACAAACAACAACAGACAACACAAAACCAAATTTCTTTCTATTGTGAATCATGTTTAAAAGGCAGTTCCCTTGACCTTTTCAGGTCATCGAGGAGTGAAGTGCTAGAAATCCTAATTTTTTTCGAAGAGGACGTTGCCCATCTTTTTTTCCTTCAAAGGGGTCAGGTACCATTTCTGCCTGCTGGGTCTATTAGGGAATTTTGCTGCGCTACACGGGTATCGAACCAGCACGCCTCTCAGTTTGAACGCCAGCGCAATGTAACCATTCGGCTGTCAGCTTCCCCAAGGTAGTTCTGTAACTTCTAACTAGGGAACGAGAGACCGCACTTCATCCACGGACCGACTTCTTTCTATGAAGATCTCATCTCTGTCTCTGCATTTAGTCCCCAGCTTTCTGAATAGTCAGATACTTATTCAATGGCTGGGTCACGTGGGAAAGTGGATGCTGATTGTGCTGATTGAACCCTCCCCTAGCTCTCTATCCAGTCGGCTATCGTCTTTAATGTATTCAAACATCACAGATATATGCACGCACTCAAAGACACACACGCTCCCACCCCGACTCCCCCTCAAACACACACACACACAAACAAACAAACAAACACACAAACAAAACAACAAACAAACACACAAACTCACACACACAAACACACGCACACACACACACAAACAAACAAACACACACACATTCCTTTCAAAGTCACTGACTACAAACGGCTTTTGCGATTGCACGTGCATCGCATGTCTGACAGCGAGTATGCGTAATTACTCCCTAATGCTCCCCTTATTTTGGGAGAATAATTATAATCCCTTATTCTACATTATTTTTGCCTCGAGAATAATTACAATTTTAAAATAATTCATTGCGTGAATATTGATTAGTTCAAATGATTCAATTTAGCACCATTTGCTTTCTTTGTGTAATTCAAACAAACAAAAAGTACTTTTCTAAAAATAAACACGACTTCAGCACAGCTAAAAATTCGCGAAAAGCTACAAGAGTCAATTTCTGTTTCGACTGCATGGGTTGGTTGAAGCAAAATTATAAAAGACAGGACAGGTGATGAGTTAGTACCCTCGACTACAAAACGAAAAGTTTTATCAGGATCTGCTTGGCCCATGGCTGGAAAACTCTACTGACCCACCCAGCAGCTACTGAACGGGTACCTGATTATCCGGGTAGGTAAGGAGAGCGGAGAAAGGTTGCTGTGTGCTTGTACCGCCTCTGGTGAATGGCCTTAGAATTTTTTCGCCAATTATTTCAATTTTCAGCTGCACAACAACTATTACTATATTATTGTGTGTCATATACCATAATTTTCAGTTTATACTGAATTTAGAATTTAGAAATAGACAATCTAATCAGTCGAGGCAATACACTCTTTGCGGAGGTTCATATCTGAGGTTGCACAAGCATCTCTGCTTTTCTTCATTCGTGCAAAACAATTATCTCGTCAATTTTCATTCGCTGACACAAAATAATGCGAAGAAAGAAATAAAAGCAAAAAAGAAAGAGAAGCAGTTGGTTTGTTTCCGCTATGTCTGCCGAGCTTTCACTTGTAAGCGTGGATAGCCTGGTGGTGAGAGCGCTGCAGTACCAACCCAAAGGTGCGCCAACGAGGCGGTTCGATAACCGTGTCACGCAGCCCAGTCGACCCAGCTGTGGATGGGTAACTAACTGTTGGGGAAGGTATGACAACAAGGACGAGAAGAAGGCTCCTAGTACCTACCATCTCTGAAACTGAAAATTGCCTTGATTTCAGGCAAAAATTAAAAAAAAAAAAATGAATAAAAGAATACAGAAAAGACACACACACACACACTTTCCTGTCATTTATGGTTTTTCATGTCGTCAGAAGCGAAGGACAAAAATGGAAAGAAAACAATTACAAGGCACGAACGAGTGCGTGTTTTCTTTCTTTTGATTTTTTTTTTTTTCTGTTGTAGAGCGATAGAGACGTGAAGACCTCAATCGATGTCTGTGATTACGATCACAGGGAGTTCGCACGCTGACTTGGGGCGCGTTGCCTACACGCCGTCAACAGGCCGCCTGCCGCGTGCCGCGTGCCGCCCAGTAGACGCGCCGCGTGCCGCCATCGATCGCGTTCACGAGGAAAAGGTAAGATGGCGGCGTCGGTCTTACCCAACCAGAAGGAACCTGCTTTTGCAAAATTATGGGCTTGACCAACAGTCTGATGAGATAACAGTTCTTGTTTCGCACATGCGCAGGACACATCGTTTGGGACGTGCAGACCGGAACAAACACCACAAACATCTGTTTACTCTACCATCAACAGATGTCAAGCTTGGGAGGGATGATGGCGGCTGCAGTGAGCGGTTCAGGGTTCAGATCTCGTCTCGGGACACTGTATGTGACACCTGTTCGCATGGCTGGGAGTCGGGGGGTTTTCCTCCGGGTTTCCTCCCTGGACTGCTGGTGACCCTGGTCATGTGACCTAACGCATGCCTGATGTTTGGGCTTGCCTACACACTTTTCTTTCAACGAATGTTTACATTTTTAAATATAAAATTAATGGAAGGAAGCACGCTAGTTTTGTCTCTCTAATATCAAACGTATTCTCTTGCACCTGGACTTGTAAACAAGATGGTTTATTTGGAACACTGGAATATTGGTTTGGATTATAGATTTCAATAATTTCAATATATTGATCACATTCTCTTATCCTAAAAAAAAAATAATAATAATAAAATTCTCTCTGGTCGAAATTGAATCTTTATGAAAAATAGAGAAGTTGAGAACATTTGTACGCGTCGACGCGAGTGCGGATGTGTATGTGTGTGTGTATACGAGCCTGTGATGTACAAATGTTGAAGTTTTGTCTGTTTACTTCACTCTGCTAAAACTTTCGGAACTCTCACAGCTGATCTCTGACAGCGTCAAGCTCCTGACCATCTGACCTTTCCAGTATGCGCGTGTGTTTGTAAGACAGACAAAAGAGAGTTTGTAGGTCTGAATGCATGTTTATGACATACAAACCTATGAAGAAACGCGAAAGGACTTAAAAAAGAGTTATATTTACCCAAACAGATATATCAAACCATATATCATGTCATGTCTCGATTCCCCCACACATACCACCACTACCACCACCACCGCTACAACAAATGCGAAAAACGCCAAAGACATAAAAATCAAGAACAGCGGCAGCACATCAAACGTCATGATATCGGAATAAAAGCTATAAACAAAAGCAGATCTCTCTGAAAACGTGATCTGGTATTTGTAAACAAAAACATAAACTCTTCTGAACATCATTATTTTTGTGTTTCGCTTGAAGACTACTCCTTTCTCACTTTGAACACTGTATTTATATTTCAGTTCTCTTGAATAGTTGTAGGTATATATCATCCAATGACTGTCAAGGTAAGTCCTTACTTCGAGTCAAAATTTTAAAAAATTCAATGGTCAAGGGTCTGGAAATCATTTTATAATTACGGAGACGCCTGCCCTTGATGTATCTATTTGTCCAGGGGACACTTTTTACACTCAGACACAGCGTCCTTCTCCATATGCAACTTTATTAATGTAGAATCAGTGGTTGTAATTATGAACTCGAGGCAAAACAGCATCAGAAGTAGCTGAAGGAAAAAAAAGAAGAATCAAAACAGTCACAGATGTCAGAGTACCAACCCTTGAGGTCCACATCTTGTATTTTGGTCCATGGCTGTGCTGATGCTTGTTGCTATGGACTAGAAACTCTGGGTTTAGGAAAACATCACCACCCAGAAGCTGTGCGAAGATTTTTAACATCCAGCAATCAAAGACATGAGAAATATTATCATGCCAAACGAAAGTGGAAATGGTTGTCATGTCCTCAGACAAGAAGATGTCGTGCAGCTACCACGGACACTAAACGCAGACAGAAGACTTGTCGACCCTAAAAAACAGGATATTACAAAGGGTACAGATGAAGTCCACGAACTCGATATCGGGCAGTAAAAAAGAAAATCGGTGAAAGACAAGAAATTAAATACCTTTGCTGACTTGGTATCTTACATAAGTACTCGCCAAGATGGCTAGAGACTCCATCTGGCTGTTTACGTTTAGCCTTTGTTTTTGGGAGTGACATCTCAGGACAGATGTACAAATCTCAGTGAGAAGTCCGCTGACCTATTTTCTCATTTTTATAAATGTAATATGCCGTGTTTCTATATATTTCATTTCGCATTTTCGAATCTTCGATGATATCCATCTGAGTCTTACTTTTTGTTAGTCTTATTTTGTTTTTATTTATCTTCTCTCACAACTCTCTGATTGCGATATGGGATGTTCTGGCTACCACGAGTATTTTTCTGCTTTTACCGTTAGTCTTCACTGATGAATACCTCCATTATCCAACAGTTTCGATGTTCACCGACAGTGGTTGCTATGGAGATTACTATTATTTTTTATCTTTCTTCACTGTGTTCTATTTAAGAGTGGTATGCCACGTTTTCTTGTGGAATTCTTGATGATATCCATTACATCTTCGTGCGAATTGCAGGTGAAATATTTAGTTTTGTGTAGCATGTGACTCTTTCTTTAAGTGTTTGCTCACTTTTGGCGACGAATGAAGTCTGCTTCTGGGTACATGGATCTCTCTGAGAGAATATCGTGTTTATTCTCAAAGAGGTAGTGGGTGTCATACCTGCAGGACCTGGTGGCATTGGAATGGCCATGATTGTACTGTTATTTGTTGCTTAAAAAAAACCAAATGTACATTAGTATCAGACCTGCAATATTCTTTATTGAATGTATCTCCTTGACGTACAGTTGTGTGTAGTGTTGATAGTGTAAGTGAGTGTATGTGTATGTAAATATATAAGTGCATGTGCGTGATCGGTGTGTGTCGAGAAGATGGTGGTGGCCACCATTAAGATATGTTCTTCGTGCAATGTTATTTGACTAATAAATTCTTCTTCGTCTTCTTCCACAACTACTACTTCTTCTTCTTCAGGCCAAAAATCATCTTGTCATTATGACAAGCAAAGCGGGGGCAAACAAAAAGCAAGGCACAAACCGATGGCGCCATTTTGAATTTGCGACATCGTAACAGCGACTTCTTAACCGCGCTTATCGATTGGTCCGCGTCCCTGTGCCTTTGTTCGCCATTCCAGGTCTGGAGCCTAGAAGTTTGGCTCTTCTCAACAGCACCACCATTTTTCCCTTCGAACATTTTATTTTTGACAATCACAAACCAGATAACCGGGCAAGCTACCCCGTAGCTGTGTTGACGGATCGAATCCTGGTAGAAAGTTGGAATGTTTTTGATAATGAATTTCGGCACTTTTCGATGATGACTTTCAGAATCTTTCGAGTGGACTGTCTGAGAGATAAACGCGACATCAGTGTGTTATGGTCAGGTGAGTCCAGTCAAGTTCTAAACCGACAATTAAAAATTGTAAATATCGGAAAATTTCGGTGAGCGAAGAGGTCATGTGTTCTGTCTTCTCGTCTGTTGCCCAGTTATGAACTTCAGCCAGTCTTGCGAGTCAAGATTGGACAATCCATTCGGGGTACATTGTCAAAAGAAATAGATATACACGTCCAGGAACACCACCAATCTCCTACACCCCGATTAGACACAACTACAGTAACGCTTCCGTAACAACATAATGTCGCAATGTTTCTACAACACATTACAGCTGAATATTATTCATCAAGCTGGACACGATGAGTGTTGCTGCAAGTTAGAGACGATGACGAGAACGATAAGAACTTTTGTTAACAACGAGGACGATACCCTGTTGCTGCTGGTCAAGAGCACGACAGCATGTTGCTCGCTGCCATGGTGACACAGAACACTCGGGTTCCGTAAAAGAAATTATGAACAAGCGATTACATAATTAGGAATGATAAATCTTTCAAGGAAAAAAAAAAGAGGAAAATAAAATGAGAAAGAAGGAAGAAAGAAAGGATGGAAGAAGATATGAGAAGAATAACACTTTCTTTCGGTTGAGTTAGGCTGTTATTTTATTATTTCGATTCTCAGTAAGGTTTGAGAATGTGTTGGAAAGAGTGTCGGACAGCAAACAGACGACATCTTCAGGAACGATCGGGGTGGAACAATAGCTTTGTGAGACTAAAACGGGAGGAAGAAGCGAAAAAAAAAAAAGGACTCGCATAGGAAACAATGTCTGTGAACTTCAGCCAATATCCATAGGCACGCATGGAACCTGGGGCTGGGTGCACCAATGCTTAGCAAACAGCTAAAATAATTATAAAATATTAGGAGTATAGGCAAGTGCTAGACATTAGACATCCAGTTAGAAGCTAGAACTAAACTGTCCCTGGACGCAAACACCTGCTGCTGTTCCTGAACAAAACCAAGGTATTGAAACTTTTTCTCAGTCGTAGAAACCAGAAGCCGCCGATTCTTTGGGATGTTCGATATGATTTTATGTATTCTTGCCCCAAGATCAAGCAGATAGCCAAGATCGGCAAAGCTCATTCTCATGAGAGCCGTGAGCATTCAGTAGGCGGCTGTAGTTGCTACGCAGTCCGTGATTGGCTTATTTCAAGAAAGCAGATGTGTCCTCGGTGGACGGTCAGCAACCACCAAGGCGTTCATTGGTTGGCCACGAAGGCGAGGGAGAACAGGGGAGGGGGAGGTGTGGTGAGCCCTACAACTACCGTCTGTCGAAGGACAACACTTTTGTCCCGAAAAATATTGAAATCGCTGCAGGTATATCGACAAGGACGTGTTCATTATGCTCAGATGGGATGAAAAGGAATAGAAATATTGACACATACAGTTACTGATGCAATTCCTTTAACCCTTTAACGCCTTTTAATCTTTTTTTTTTTTGCATTAATATTGTGTGCAGCTATCAAATCATTGAAAGCTGTTGATCGTCAGTCGCCAAACGACTCCGTCAACAGACGATGACCAACCACCCGACGCTCGTATACCAATTTATTTTCTCTTCTCTCCTTATTGCTTCAGTTTAGGACTAGACATAAGGTGAGGAGGAATTTTCCATACAACAAAGATCTGATCGAAAGTCGTTCTCAAATTTATTTATTGTCGTTAATATTCACACTTCGCGAGCATCTTAGGACAAAGTCAAGCAATGTGCAACAGGCTTTAGTCCAGTATAAAAACCTCGAACATTCTAAGGAAACTCACAGCTTTCTCGTGTGGCTAGAATTGTAAAAAGAAATATTCACTCGTACTTACTTCAGGTGTAACCCGAGCTGACCTTTTTTCGTCTATAAACAAGTTGGTATGAATGCTGTTCACAATGAGACATATAAAGTTTCCTTCCGAATTACACCGCGTTTCTGAACTCCACACAAAATCATTTATTTCCAATGACTGTATTTGATATTCTGTCTGTAACTCAAGCTAGCATTTGTTTCTCGTTATCCAGAAATTATTCTAGGGTATTTTGTTCTTTTTTTTCCCCACCAATGGATCTGTTTTTTTTCTTTTTTAGAAACAAGAATATTTCTTCAATATTTTTAATCATTACTTAATAGTGAAAGTCTTTGTTGTGTTCGAAGACTCCCGCAACTGAAATGTATCTTGATACGAAGCTGGTTTTGTGTTTGGTTTAGGCTTTCAATGTTTTTGATGGTGTTCTGTGCAAGATGCTCCACAAAAAGAAGTTTCTCGCGGTGTAAATGACACGTGTCAAAATTTTGTTTGCAGTAGTTGAACTCCCGAGTTCTTGGAGACAATGTGAGACGGTTTGAAACGTTTCGTCGTAACATGAGCTGCGATGTTATGATGTGTATTTGTAGAGGATTTAGCTTGAAAAATATTAAACAAAAACTTTCTTAAACACACACACAGAGGCACTAAAGCATATATATGCATACTCGTACAGACATAATAACATGTAGAGAAAGCGAACCGAAAAAGAGTCAAAGAAATAATTTTCATCCGACGGTAGATGCGATAGAAGAATAACAACAAACTATATATGCACGGTAAAAACGTATAAAAAAAAATACTTTATATATATATTACTGTGATGACAGCTGCTCACGGTATTTCTTCAGAATGTTCCTCTTATTTTTGAAAGTGCTTCCCTCCCCCTGTCCGCGTCCTTTGCCGTTACTCTCTCCCGGCCACCCTCCCATCCATCTCCGTCTCTCCCTCCATCGACGACTTGATTAAAATACAGAGAAACTTTCGAAGAAGACAACGATGATGGTTGACAACTCGGCCAGCGAATATATACTTCCGAGCATCGCATCATCGTCGCCAAAGGACGCCCCCCGAACTTCGACCAGTTTGCCCGCACTGTTACGAAGTGGGTTCCTCTCGCGCGCCATCTTGCGGGTCGTGTCGAGTTCTGGGTTCAGCCAGAGGTCAGCAGCTGCAGCAGCTGCCGCTAGTGTTGCGAAATGTAATTACGGCGCAGCCAGACTTCGATCTGCATGCTGCAGGTGGTGGCGGAGGCACGAGCGGCAGCGACGGTGTCGTCTGCATCAAGAGTGCGCGAGTCCACGTCCGCGGCGACCCGCGCTGGCGCTTTGAACTCGTGGGCGGGTGCAGCGCGCGCAAGATGCCTGCCTGTGACGTCACCGGCTTGTCCTTCGACCGTGACGCCTGACGTGTGCAGAGAACAGGAAGCTGGGGGTTGGCCAGAACCCAGACGTAGACCAGTTGTCTGCCCTCTGCGGCAAGTTCCCTCCCCTCTCCCTAACATTCTCAGGGAGCCAGTTGTACTTAATTTCAAGCATGTTTATTGATTACCAGATGACTGTCAGTTTTATGACGGGAAAGGATGTCATGCAGGTGCCAGAGATAAAAAAAAATAAATAAGAAGAAAAATGTAATGGGTTAGGAAAGTGCTCACCTTTTGCCCTTCTGCTGTTTTCATGCAGTCCCGTCCCCATCTACCCGACCTGAATACGAGAAATATTGGAGCATCGCTGAAGGCAGTGGAAGAGCGAGGTGTGTTCATGCCAAGATGTGCTCGTACGTGGAAAGTTTGGTGTGGGCAGCCTTAATTTTTAATCAGTTATTTTGTGTAAGACATCTTTGGTAATGTAGCATTTGACAAAAGTATTCTTTACGTATCTCTCCACCTCCCCCTTCTCCCTCTTTGATCGCTGTCTCCCTTCTTTTTTTTTTCTCTTCCTCTCTTCACTTTTCTTTACTCTCTTCCCCACCATCACTTTCTTGTTGTGTATGCATCTTATTTAAGAATTTATAGTTTGTTTGCTTGCATGTCTGCTTGCTTGAGTTTCTAAGTTGGGGTATGGTAGTTTTGTTTGTTTGCTGGTCCTCCTTTAATTATATAAATAGGCCGACTGTGTTCACTAGAGCAGCCACGCCCCTGAGTGTGACGTCAGGGTTGGGTTGAAGGACCTGTAACCTTTCCCCTCGGATGTTACTGTTCATTTTACAACCGATTGGTTCTGACTTCACCGAGAAAGCACTTCACCACAACCCGTGTGGCAAGGCTCCTCTTAATGGCGGTAAGCTGTTTGAAGAAGACAGACAACAGCTTTGAGGTGATGCGGTGATGCGGAGCTGCAGGCGGGTTTTCCCCGTCCATCAAGGTGTGTGGTGCTTCACCTGCTCACCGAGTCTCGCCATGTCGAGAGAGAATGCGCCGGACTGGTGAGTGAAACGAATGAAGAAAGTTGATGTGGAAGATCAATTGTGAAGGATGATATCGATGAAAAAAAAGAAATGAGATTTTGAATGACGATGAAATAGAGCATTGTTATTGACTTGGGTTATTGGTTAAACGAAAAATAAACAAAAACAAAGAACCGCCTGTTGGTGGAGTCGGCCAGAATCGTGGGGGAAATATCACGTGACCCTCTGTGGGCTGGTGTCATGAAAACGGATGTGGCGTTGAGTTACACGGGTAGGTACACTAGTATTGCTAACTGAGGAGACGTGGGAAAGTAAAGGTACCCGGCACCCGATAGTGCAGTTAATGGATATACCAGTAACGACTACGACTGGAGTAAGTACACCAAATGACAGTATTACAGAGAAGATGGTGGACCCTGTCTTGGATTACCATGTAGTTTGTCGTCTCCCACCCCGAAAAACCTGACGACTCCAATAACTCATTTGTCCTGGCCTTACTTTGAATGTATGTAGTGTTACTTTAAAGTTAATTTATCCACACTTAGTAGACTTGATTAAGTCATACGATGTTTGTTGTCTGTGTGAAAAAGCAAGCTAGATAACACTGACTCGATTCACATTGATGGTTATGTACCCTTCTACAAGAATCACAGCAAATGTCAGAAGATTCTTTTATCATCTGCTGTATTTGTCCAGATGATCTGCTTTGCGAAATTGTGGGTATCTTTGCAACAGTCTGTACCTTATACAGACGCTGGCACATCCTCTCCCTACTACTCCGAGCCTCGTCATGCGAGCTGGCTCCACTCTTCCATTGCCTCCCTTTAATGTTTGTATGTCCTTTAGACTTGTAGATAATCCATCTGTGTGCCACTCTTGGGGACTTGCTATGCTATAAATCAATTAAAAACCTTGTGATGTCTACTTGTCAATATTCACGGGTTTCTGCGAGATTCTGAGATACGATGAATTGACAGTTGTGTATTGAAATGTATGTCCGTGGTTCAAAGTGACTGTGGCAAGTGAAACAAGACTGAACTACCTAAAGATTCAAACTTTGAACAGTATTAGTAAATCCTGGAACTGGATTTCTCTGATCGCCATCTACACACATCACGATCGGCAATATAGTGGTACTTGAGACAGACCGGACCTCGTGACATCCCAACACCAGGTCATGAAGCCGGCAATTTTCTTGACGATGACCGTCCTCGTCCATCCTCTACCTGTGGATCCACACTTCCGTCACTGACAGGCCTATCTCCACCCTGTCGTCAACTGATGTGTTGTGGTGATAGACCCTTCAAGATTCAAGCAACCGTCTGTTCACATCACACGGACACTCGTCAACTGCAACTCCTCATATTCCTCTGGTTAGTCCAGATACAGGTGAGACATGTCCAACAGATGCAACGGTATTCGCCTACCTATTGCGACAGTTCCAGAAGGACAGTCATCATCCCTGTACCCCGCCACACTCCACCCATCCGCCTAGCTATATATAAACTATTACAAATGTATGTCAGTGTTCCACCAATCATAACCTTTGTTTTAATATTGCGTCAATCGCTATTTCATGCTGGTCTCAAATTCTTTCTTCTCTAGATACCTTGTATTTGCTTTGGTTTGATCTCGTTTCACTAAAGCCCTCGACACATTCTCGCACTACATTTTTCAAACACTCACACACTACAGCCAGAACAATTCGTACCGGGTGCTCAAGCACTACCTGCCCTCTTTATACCACAAACACATACAGATACCCGACGTGTACATTTACAGATACCCGATACACGCGATGCAGATACTTGTCCTGACGAGCGGATAATGTCATTTACACACCCGTGCATCGACCCATCCATCCACCCACACATATGCACACAAGCATTCATCTATAAACCTCATGATAAAGAGGTTCATTGTTTTTATTTAGGCTACGACGGTCAGCTTGAGCAAAAGTCCTCTGTTGACTGTCGAGATTGCAAAAAGCCACTGTTGATGTCCTGTTACTACACTGATGTCGTTGGGTCATTGCCCTTAATGGTGGTATCATTCTTCACCCCTGTCGCCAATCGTAGCTCTCAAAATATTGTGAAAGAAACATGAACAGTGCTGCCATTTGTTCCAAGCAAAACTTGGTCCTGGTAGTCAAACGACTAAAGAGAGACCAGAATATTCTTCTAATGACTACATCAACGTCAGTATGTCCAGAATCTCCAGACACCACAGCCATCCGCATGCAGAAAGAGGCCAGCAACACAGACAATAGGACGGTGTATGGATATTCA
Organism: Pomacea canaliculata; assembly: GCF_003073045.1. NCBI lineage: Eukaryota > Metazoa > Mollusca > Gastropoda > Architaenioglossa > Ampullariidae > Pomacea > Pomacea canaliculata. Next base: position 7,763,855 of record NC_037591.1, read on the forward strand.
TGTTTCAAAGGCCTCGGCCCATGGGAGAACTGGAACAAATGTTGATTAGACATTTTGTGAAGTCCCGATTTTTATCTCATTTTGTGCACGGCGATGTTTGTAGGCGTATATCTCGAGAACGGAAGAGAGGTATGTATCCAGGTTTGGGGAAAATAGTATCTCACACTTTATCCAGTCATCAGAAAGAAAGATGAAACACAAAGCTTAGGCGAATGTCAGATAAAAGGCAATAACGAATTGCTGAGCATGTGTTAATCTGAGGTAAAGGAAAGCTTTTCATCCGGTGGCTAAATGTTTTTATGGAGAGGTGGGAGAGGGGTAGACGAGTGAGTGAGAGAGAGAGAGAACAAGCGCTGCGGTTGCTGCGAAAGAAGGAGTAAAACAACGAATGCATTCTTTCTGCCCGATGACTGGTCCTTTGCTGAAAACTCGCGCAGACAACCAAAGGGTTTGGGAGTTGGAGTGTCTCCGGTAGTCTGTGGGCGTCTCCAGGCGCAGCAACCCGCGAGGCCTGACGAGGGCGGAAATAACTCAACCCGCAACCAGATAACAGCGACGTACTGCGGTAGTGTTTGAGAACAGGGTGGAGCACCCCCCAGATATAGGTACAGCGGGTAAAGGGCGTTACCTCCGAAACCAAAACTTGCGTCAAAGTCAGCGTCAGCGATCCCCAAGATTCAGAAGAGAAGAAGACGAGAAGGGCGAGTTCGTTACTCGTCAGTCAGCTGTATTCGTCAGTTCTGATTTAACGTCCTTGTTCTTGTGGTCCTGTTGGCGTCCTTTTCCGACAAAGATGTCAGTCGTGAGTGAGCTAATCTTGAAGTGAGTGGAGTTCCAGGATTTGAAATGGTGGGCAACGAGGTTTACACAGATGCAAGCCATTTGTAATTGTAACTGTAAACATTTTAATCTCTTTCGTTTTTCGCAGTTACCTGCCACAATGTCTTTCACGATTAAGATTGTGTACACGTAAATTTGGGTAATTTTTATTTTCTTAAATAAATAGGCTCTTTAGGTTTCATTTAAAGACCTTAAAGGAAGATCCGTTGTTGAATATGACCCTGTTTGACAAATATTTCTATGTCATGTAAACCATAGCGACACATTTGGCAATATTTGTCCAACCAGGACAGCCCTTACGTGATACATGTTAAAAAACGAAGTGATACTGAATAGAAAAAAAAACCCCCAGATATTTGGAAAAGTTTAAACTATTTCTCATCGACACTGAGGCAAACAAATTCTTTGTCCGACGTTTTCTAGGTGAACCACTCGCACCTTAAAGTCCCATGAAAGAATCATGACATGAGAGTTCAGCATCAGCTTCTGTATGTGACATGAGAGGTCGGCAGTGGTTTGTTTGTAACCTCACCACAAAAACAACAGCGATAACCTCGTCACAAAAAACACACAAAAAACACACAAAAAAAAAAAAAACGAAAAAAAAGGTCAGAGCCGAGTTTTGTAACCTAGATACAAGTGGAAAAAACTCTAAAAAGTCTCGATTAATACGAGATAAAACTGCGAGATATCAAAGATAGTAAAAAAACGAACAGTGGTAAGAAAAGAGAGAACAACCCGTCTGTGGCAGTTACAATATGTATATATAAATAAAAGTGCATTATTGTTGATTTGCAATAACGATTTCGTAGCTTATTTTTTTTTTAAACAGGAGTCACGTCTGCATCACGTTACCGTTACGTCAGCTGGCGTGGTCACCCGGCCTGTGCACCGGGTGTTGCCGTGGAGGCGAGATGCAGCAGTGAGGTCAGAGCAGGCGGCGGTGGCGGTGTCCGGGACGGAGTGAAAACGGGTTATTAGCTGCCCTGCACTTTGTCAGGCAACAGCAGGCCGCGTGGGATCGGCCTGATCAAAGAAGTTGAAAAAAAAAATAATAAAAAGGGAAAAAATATAGAAAAAAATCGAAAAAGACGATCGAAGAAGTGAGTAATTTTGAAACCGCTCTCTCCGTCTGTTCGTCTCGTACCCACCCTCATCCCAGTATATTCTTCTCCCTCACTCTGTCTCTCCGTCTGTCTTTTCTTTCTTTCTCTCGCTCTCAGGTTGTTGAGTTGTTTGCTGTTATATTTGCAAGATGCTTTCTTTAGGCCTTGAGTTTGACATCTGACCCCATAACTGACCTCTGTCAAGATTGGGAATACCTTTCCGTCTCTCCATCTCTCTGACTTTGTGATGATCTACTTCATAGCCCTCACGCGCAAGCATACACCCACGTCACACACACACACTGGTACATCCTAGATATTCGCCTGCATCAAACATGAAATCAAACTCAAATATTTGACAGGTATAGAGAACGTACTCTCCCATTACCTTGTCAGAAATGAGCATGGTTAATTTTAACAATTAATGTTGGGAGGAAAAGCACACAGGAATTAACCGAGATTCTAACTTGTGACATCACGGCAGACAGCGGCCATAACGGTCGGTGTATTTTTGTGACGTTCATGAACGATTTGATCGGCTTCTGTTCAGCGGATGAGGGTTCCGGTGTTTAAATGTTTGCATCTCCCGAGCGGACATGTATTATTAGAGAAATTAAGCTAGCAGGTAATTACACTCGTCATCGTAGAGTACCATTTCGATTCTTGAAGATCGATACACCTTGATTACCCCGGGTAGTGGTCACTTCCACCGTCTGCTTTACAGTTCAGTGCACATTGTACCGCTACACCCTTGTCCCAAGAAGATTCCAGAAGTGTCTAATTTTCCAAGAAGAAATAGAAATGTAACAGCTTTATGAGCACCAGCAGACAGTATGTCACAAACCAAACGAAAGCAACACCTAGTCAACCTGAAACTAGAACACTGAACTTCGACACCATCCTTATTCAGGGCGACTGTAGTTCGTGACCTCGTGACCTCCTGAGCCGCGCACAAAAGCGTGATGTCACCAGGCAAACGTACTTACAGATACCATGGACGTGTATGGGTGGACTGCTGTCTGTCAAGACCAACGCTTAGCCTCTTGGGAAGTGTTAGTCTCGGCGAGCTAAACAAAGAATGTGAAGAAACCGGAAGCTTTGTCGTCTAAAGCCTCGTTTTAGCAGTTTGGAAAAAAATCGTCTGCCAGCAGTATTCAAGTTAGCCAAGGCTAAAACACTTTTTCTTACTACTGACAAAACTCTATGCAAGATGCTATTTTTTATTTATTTATTTATTTTTTTTTATTTTTATTTTTTTTATCAAATCTTGATGAATGCCCTTCTTCTCACGCCTAAAAACATCACCAAGAACAATCTTTACCGGAGCCTAGCCAACTCATCAGGACAATGGTATACCTCAGCAGTCCTTTAAAGGATGTCGTGGTCATCTTTATGTTCGGCAGAGTTATCAGATTGTTATTACACACTGACTTCAGTGTCGTTATTACAGTCGTCATGTGACCATTGGACCATACATGTTATTGCAACTGTAAATACCGAGGGTGCAGTGAGTTAAAGGTCTACTCCGTTCAAAATTGTTTTTAATGACTAAACCTCTGTGATGTGATGAGCTGAACATTTTTCTTTGCCTTGGTGATATCTGTAGACGAAAATATGTGTTCAAGTAATTTACTTGGAGAAATAGTTCCTTGTTATGAGCTTCCATTCAGTGATGAAACCAAAGAATACGTACGTGTATAGACCCTTAAAACGGGTGCATTAATAAACAACAGAAAGGAAAGCAAAACCACCCCTGGCTAGCTATACAAACTGAAAGTCATCGTGACCAAGTCTACAAGTCTACTCAGGCCTGACATCCTTTCCTGCGTGTCATGACAAGACTATGAATTCATTATCACCGTTGACACCATATTCAAATAACTGACAATCCTGCCCTCTGTCCTAGCCTACTAATCTGCGGTGGTTTCGTGCGACACAGCTGACAGATGTAGCGATATTTCCTGAGCAGGAAGTCAGTTCAAACTGTAGTTTCAACAGGACGCATCAAGAAGAGAAAGCATGGCCACCATCCCAATGGATGCTCAGACTCCTGATATCGTGGATGTAGCGAGGGTGCACAGCCGGGGTACAGGTCACAGCTGCAGGACAGAGAAGATAACTTAATACAAATATAATGTACTCAGAATTTCTGATGATTCATCAAATGTAAAAGGGGTTTTCCCTCCGTTGTCGGTTATGGATTATTGTATCCTGTAGGGAGAAGATAGGCAAAACAAGGTGCAGAGAAGGAAGAAAAGAAAGAGATGCGCGCGAGCTGGCGAGATTGAGAGAGGGAGAAGAAAGCGGAAGACATGAGAGAGTAAGAGAGGCAACAGAACGAGAGACAAATGTGTGTGTGTGTGGGGAGGAAGAGAAGGGGAAGAGAAATAAGGAGAAAAGGGATGGGAAAGAGACAAAAAGAAAAGAAAAACTATTCTTCGCTTAAAAATGTGCGCGCGCACTAACATCCGTGCACGGAAGGGCGGGCGGATGCATACACTCACACACTCACACACAGTAACACACTCTCACTCGATCTCTCTCACACATACACACGCACGTATACACAGTAATACACACTCTCTCTCACACACACACACACGCACGTATATATATATAGACACAGCGGCAAGAGAGTAAGAGAAAGATAGTGGAGGGTTGATATTTACAAGCGCCACATGCAAAAAAATGACCAACTGTGTCCCCGAGATGTGAACCCAGGACACTCAAGCCAGCCGAGAGAGCGAGAGAAGGAAAGACAGCGAGCGGAGCGCCGTGTCATCAGTCACAAGGCTACAACCTTCATCGGTCCTGCTGTAGCAGCCCACAACTTTCAGTTAATCATTTCATTATTTATATATCTTTGTGTGAAAACTAGAAAAAAAAAGGTTGGCCTGGCTAGGGTTGTTAAACTTGTGTGCTATACCTCGCGCAGGCACTAAACACACCGCCGGCGTACAGACACAATGCGGCAATCAGTACAAGCCCGTGTATACTACTCTCCTCCTTCCACCCCTACCCCTTCCCACCCACACACACACCTTCACCCACTCACCCTCCTCTCCTCGCCTCGTGCTGGCCCTGGTGCACACGTACCCGTGGGGTCGGGCGGCGAGTGGAGCGTTGGCCTGTGGCCAGCTTTTTCTCCAACGAGGAAGGAAAGAGGCGAGTAGAGGGGGTACACGAGGGGGTGGAGAGGAAAGGCTGAGGAGTCGGGAATGGTGGGGTTGTTGGGTGGGTGGATGGGGGGTTAACTGATAGGAGAGGAAGGGGGAAATGGGGTCGCGGGAAGGAGGGTGGTTGCTAGGTGACTAGACCCTGGCCCGACCCAGAGGCGTGTGCTGTTATTGCTGACGGTGGATTGGTGGGTGGGTGTGTGGTGGTGGGTGAGAGAGGGCGAAGAGAGAAGGCGCTGGGGAAGCGGTGTGTGCGTGCGTCTGCGTGTGTGTGAGCTTATGTATAATGTGAGCATGCATGCGTGCGTGTGTGTGTGTGTACGCTATAGGACTGCGGCGGAAACTGTCAGACGTGTGTCGACGTTTTTTTTTTTTGGTTGAGACCCCCTGCAGCCGGATGCACGTACGCACTTAACGACACAGCGATGATAATTATGACGACGAAAACGATGATGATGGTGTCATGGAGAGGAGGAGGAGGAGAAGGTATAACATCCGAACTCTTACGAACTAGAATGATGTCGCAAACGGTCTTGGCCGAGGAAAGAGTTCGGTGACCTTCTCATGCTGAGAACGGCTTAATTAGCAGAAATATACTTTTCGGGCCCGGTGCTTTGCGGGGCTACACTAAGGCTCCTCCCCCTCCCCCACCCCAAGACCCCTTCCCCACCACCACTACCACCACCACCACCTCCCCGTGGCTTCTAGTGAAGGCCATGAAGCCAATGGCGGACAACCCAGTGCTCTGGGCCATGCGTCCTTTTGCGTTGTAGCCTGGCTGGGGGACCAGCAACAGATGGTTACAGTCACACAAACAGGCTTGGTTAGGTTGATGTTGATGTTGTCACATGGTGTCCACGCCGACAGGCTTCAGCCCTCTGCTCGAGTCAAGTCACGGGGAGAAGTTGAAAGATGCTCAGGGACACGAAGACCTCGTAACTCGTCTTCTACCATCGCCGGCCATTCTTCTTCTACCACAACTGCTACTGAGGAGAGCGCAGGCAAAGACTGAACAGTGGAGGAAGTCGCTGATGGAGACTGATGGTCCTGAAACAATGGCTGGATCTTTCCCCGTCATTTTGGACAAACGATATCTTTGCTGACACAAGCAATCGTCCTCAGGAAGAGAGGCTTGTCCCCCTCTCCCTTCTTTTCTCGTCGACTCTTCGCCTCGATCTTCAACGTTGTTGTGATATATTTTCCGGCTCGGTCATGGTGTTAAGCGCCAACAACCAACCATTATCTCCTTATCATCATCGTGTCTTAAATTCAGAGCTAAAAGATGGTGATGAAGAGTCAGGGAAAGGCATCTAGGCATTGGCAAGTGCTCATCGTTGTCGATTGTCACAATTGTTATTATGCAGCCTCGTATCTTGACACAAGTTCTGCTGTCCCCTCGTGTGGTTCGAACCATGGATCTAGATACTATCCAGAGGTCGGACTTAAACAAAGTATGTCAGTGCGAGAGGACGGCAATTGTCAGTGGTTGTCCATGAGCCCAGATGCATGAGCGGGTTGTTTGCTTTACGATCTCTTGTCTTCCACATCCTCGGTCTGTATGGCTGCCTCGTGCGACCCACCCCTTGTGCACGTTGATGCATGGAGCTGCTGGTTAGTGTTGACGTGGATGCATAGCCCACCCCCTACCATACCCCCGGCCAGAAATCTTGACACCTCCCCCCTTCAGAGTAACTCTTCGTCGACGAAGTTAGCGAAACATTGACGAGAAGACCGAAAGCTTATGCTATCGCTTGGAGAAGACTGGCTGACAGTCGGGCAGGCTGGGTGGTTGGATGACTAATTATCTCATTCCATAGTTTTCAAGCCATTCCACCTTTTTATTTAAAATACAACAGTGTGTAGGGCAGCACCAGCCCCGGGAGAACCCACAGCCAGGAGCCTGTATACTTCCGACCAGTCATTCGTCACTTCAAAGAGCCCGGCCTTAAAGTGGCTTGCAGTTGCCTAGCATGTCAAGGGGAGGGGGATAATTCAGTCTAATTAGCGCCCGCGGGACCGGCACTTAATAGCTGGGTCCGCAAGTTTAGCATTCCGCCAGCATTCCATGCAGTGAATCAGAACTAGACCAGGTGAACTTCCCCAGGTAAAATATTTCTTCAGACTTGTATTTTGGTGCTCGGTTCTCTCTAAGAATCTGGAAGTCATGCCTCAAAAATACGAGCGTGGGGTGTGCGGGGCAAGAGAACAATGTCGAAGTTGAAAGCTGATTGTAATGAGTCCCATAAGCAGAGCATGTAAGTGGTTCACCGTTACCAAAGCATTCCAATTGGATGCTATAGCCCAGCGCTATCCTTCTGCCACCTTTGTCCACCGGATGCTCATTGTGTTGAAGAACTGCTGGGTGGGCAGGCGGAATTTTCCAAGCTCAGACTCGAACCATACACTGTCTGCTCCACAGTTGAGCGTAGGTAAAGAAAAAGGCAAGTGAAATAAAATAAACAAACAAAAACTGGGCTTAAACTCCGAACTTTCACTGTCCAGCAGGAAAGAATGGATTCGATCCGATGGAGGGAGGTGAGGGTAAATTGTTGGGCAGATGGCCCAAAAATAGCAAAAAATGACCTCTAGGGTCACCGGTACTGCGTATGCTTCCTCACCTCTCAGTCTAGGGTGGGAACATTCTTTCCCGCCATAACCTAAAGTTTGGTCTTTACATTATAGCATCTGAAGTTCTGAATCGTTTTCGCTCAGAATCGTATTTAAAGATGCAGCTGAGGGCCGGCTGTTGAAGGTTGCCATGTTTCTGTACTTTTTTGCTCAGAAAAAAACCCAACGCCAATTCGAGACGCATGATGTTCACTAGACAACAAAGACCACACCACTCTTATCCACTCTACCTCCACCCTAGCTACATCCTAAAGGTCCCACTACCTTGTATTTTATCTCTAAAAAGATAAAGGCCAAGGGAGTAAGCCCTTAACAGCAAATCGTCATGCTAACACGGCATCCTAGGTGAAGTCGAATGAATGGACTGGACTCATTGCCCTTTGAATGTGTCGGCTGTAGTCTTGGAGAGGAAGATGGGCCTACAAGTGTACAAGTCCAGAGAAAGGACTAAGAAACTTCATGCGGACCAGTTGAGACTCGGATCAACAACAACCATACACTCCACCGGCAAGCTCTAGAATGGAAGAAACCAAACACGAGCACGTAGTGGGATTCTTCGTACGTAGTGTCTGGAGCCATCATCATCATCCATTTCCAGCAGGTTGATCGCATTTCTCATACCTCAAAATGTCACCAATGTCCGAGTTTAATGCTCCGACTTCCACGAACAAAGACAACAAAGGAGGAATGTTACGATCAGCTGGAAAAGGCCATGAAAACAGTAGCAAAACAAGGACATCCTCTTTATACCCGGTGACTAGAACGCCACGATTGGTCCAGACGTCTACCAGCAATGAGCAGGAAAGGTAGGTAAATTGGGCCTAGCTGAAACCAAAGATAAGAGCTTCAGACAGAGTTTGTATAAGGTCATCAACTTAGTCAACACTTTTTAAGTACTTGCACTCCACCCTCTCCAAAGATGACAGCTCTAAGACAAACATCCGCATCGGGATCGCGACGGCAACAGTAGGTTTGACCAGGATGGATATGACATGGCGCAGCAGCACCATCAGGTTTGCTGCCAAGTCCAGACTGAACAAGACCCTCGTAGTTCCATTCTTGCTGTACGGTTGCGAGACATAAACTCTGCTTGTCGATAAAGAGAATCCAGGTATTCATTACCTGAGGAAGCTGCTCCGGATTCCGTACAGAGGAGGGTGGTGTGGGAGCATAAAACCAATGACATTGTACGGAGCTGCAGGACACCAGGAACTCTATCTCGCAACAGTCAAGAGTGTGTGGCTGGTCAGGTTCAGTCACGTGACACTATGTCTAAAACCGTCCGTCAGTCTACCTCCTTGGAGACGGGTCGATGCCGAGGTGGACAGAGGAAAAACAAATGAAAGATAGTGGACTGGTAGGTTTCCGTGCAGGACCTGCCACCACCCAAGAGAGGCTTCACCCGCGAGTCTCGTCAACCAATCTATTGTCTATCTCTGCTCCCCCAACCCCATCCACCCCGGCGGACCACCTTAACCGTTCGTCAGCTAGTACCAGTCATCTGGCTAATACGCATTGATCCATCCAGGGTGGACTGTATACACGACCCCAGGTTGTTACACCCTGTGGTTACCCACTTTCTGACGAACGAGAATGAGTTTTCAACCTATTTTGATCTCGTTTTTTTTTCTCTTTCTCTCTTTATCCATCTGTATATACCTTTAAGGCGCGTGGCGCTAAGCATCCACACACAAACCTCATCCCTATCAAAACATAAGCAGCAAGTAATGATGCCGGTTCTTCCAGGAAACAACCAAGAGCGGTACCGTTAAAACACCGTTACTCGCTGAAGTTACTGAGCACTGCTTGTTTGTTTGTGTATGTGTGCGCGCGCACGTGGCTCTGTGTGTTTGTCAGCCTAGCTCTGAGCTCTATTATTTCACATTGTGAATGAGGTTTTTCTTTTCTCTCCACCATTAAAAAAAACAAAAAACCAACAACCTCCAAACAACCGGCAGAGGAAATGTTTTACTTCCGATCACTCAGAATGGTGGAATTTTTATCCATATTCCCTCTCTCCCCTTCTCGTGTTCCATAACACGCTTGACTTCGCTTCAAACCCCCAAGATGAAATGATCGTGGTAAATGCTGACCACTTATTCTTGCGAACCTATGGGCGGATCTGATAGGTTATGGTATTGTTTTGTGCTTTTATATCCAACTGCCCCGAAATTGCCCTCTGGAATAAATAAAGTGTTATCTTATCTTATAGAGATTAAATGCTGACCACTTGTTCTCCTGCGAACTCGTGTATACAAGAAGTTTAATGCCGACGAAACGGGGGTGATAGTAGAGGAGGGTAAGGGAGGTCAGAGAGTTGGGGAGGAGGAGAGATTAGTTGAGGAGTATGAATGATGACAGCTGAACACAATTAAAAAAACAAAACAAGGACTGTCTGCACACTTGCAGGGTGTGATAAAAATTACATTTTTAACACTCACGAGTGTCGTGTATGAGAAAATATTGCGTATTGAACCATCGGTGAATAATTTGCTCTAAGAAGTGAACACAAAGCAAATATACTGACTGGTGTGCTCAGAGGTAAACAGAGGGACAGAGGTGATGAAGATGGGTTTAAAAAGAGAAAAAAATAATAATCAGAGGAGAAATTACAACGATCGAGAGATGGGGAACTACAAAGTGGACAGGATGGAAAGGTGAACTCAAAGACGGTTGCAAGGTCGAGTTGGGGAGAGAGTGAGGAGGCAATAGTGTGTAACGGAAGAAGTGCCGTTGGATTAAGGCCTGGATTGGGATGTTGGTGTCGGCGACTAGTGTTAGCCGTTAGTTGCGTGCGAACATCGAATCAATCTGGCCGGTTTTTAGTCCAGCAGCACACCCGGCCCAGTCCTCCTCCACCTCCACCTTTCTCCTGCCACCCGCACTGTAGTCAACGGTGTAGGGCGTCCCGGCACCAGACGTATTGATAAGAAATCAATGCAGTGAACCCTCCTCAGCACGGCGCCCATCCAGCCACCCCGACTGTGAGCTCTCGCCAGATCACCCTTCACCTCCCTTCCCCTCCCCTCTCCTCCCCACACCCGCTACACTCCCCCAATTGGGCGCCTCTTTAAAAACCTCGAGTGAGACCGACACCAACTTCCAGCGCTAACATTCTGGACTTAACACGCGCCATCATGAGTGAAGCACTAACATCCTGAGATTTGAGGTTAGGACAAAATCTCGGAGCTGTTTGTGTGTGTGTGTACGCGCGAGCTCGAGTGTTTACGGTGTTCGTGCATCAGCAAGCTATGCATTATCGCCGATTAACTGCGCCTTACCCCAGGAAAATCGTGTATTTACATAATCGTGAGATCACACCGTTTGTTTTCCCCACAGACAACAGGAATGCAGAAAGACCAACAAGAAGACAGGCTGACAGACAGACCAACAGATACAGTCACAGGAATACATTCTATAGAACAAGCAACCTAAAATGAGGTTGACTCATCTGTATGTCTGCAAATAGACAATAAACAACACTAGGTTTTTCTCGCAGTTACACAATTCTTGTCTATAATTGAGGGCGTAAGTTGGAAAAAAACCTCAAGGTACAAAACTTTACACAACCATTCCGTACACGTGTACGTCCGCGTGCGCTCGAGTCGAAAAGGAACGGGTGCTTGAGCACGGGGCGGATGGGGAAGAAAGAGAGACTGTTAAGATGATAAGTAAACAGTAGGTGCTGTAAAGAAAAACGCAAGAGATAGCTAACAGGTGTCCATTTATTTTTTTAAGCTTAGGTTAACAACTGTTGGGGAAGGCGATAGCCGAGTGGTTAATGGCGTCCGAGGCTGAACTTTCCCCTAGCTGACGTGGCTGCTGATTGGGTACTTGACCCTCAAGAAGCGCTGGAGAAGAAAAGACAGCGAAAGAAGCAAAAATGCAGTCTTCGGCACCTCGTTCCCTAACGACCACAAGGTTTAGGGGGACAAAGTTACCTTCACATCCTGCATCCCCTGCCACAAACGTCGGTCTGGTAAGTATAATTCCTATCGGAAAGTTTTTAAAAAGTCGACATGACTCTAAATTTAGACACGTGCGTGCGAGCGTGTGTGTGTTATCAGACTATCATTCTTGGCTTTTCTCGATGTGTGTGTTCGCGTATGTGTTTCGTTCAAAAGGTGACATAACTGTGGGTGGACGTTGAGGAGGTAGGAGGGTCGGGGAGAGACTGAATTGTACAATACCGATACGTATCATCTTTTAAGATATATCGTTGGACATCTGGCTGCCCACTGCTTGGACGTTCGGCTGAACGAGAGAGAGAGGAAATGAGAAGGGAAGGTAAGTATGTAAGTAGGTAGGGTGAAGCAGTAGGATGGGACGGAGGGGCCCGAACTATTTTTAGGATCAGGCTCGGCCCTTTGCTGGTCTGTTCAGTGGGAGGGAGCACGACGCTCTCATAGCATGGCCGTGTGGGGGTACATCTCGAGGATGGGTGGGGTCAAAAAGAGAAAGGTTTGGGGGTCGGGTCTGAGATCAGGTACAGACCAAACTGTATTTAAAATTACAATAATATGTCATGCGTTGGCAAGAGAGCGACAGAATGACCGAAGCTGTTCTTGGTGTGCACGAATTATTTTCCATTTCTTTCTTGTTGTACTTATTAAAATGTTTGAAAAAAATTTCTGAAAGATTTGATACACTCAGAGAGAGTGAGAAAGTGCTTTGAGTGTCTGTTTGCGAGTGTAGGTAGAATATATGCATGCATCGCTCTGTGTGTGTGTGAGAGAGAGAGAAACGCTGTGGGACCATGACAGGACATACGAAAACGAGATTTTCAGCGCTTATCTCACGCACACCATTACCTGACACCAGTTTAAAGCAGCGTATGAATATTGTACTACCTTTTTCTTGTCCTGCTATTGTGTATGAAGTCTCGATTTCTCATCAGGAATGATATCAGTTGACCATATACATATGCCAGTCAGTAATCTTATACTGAGTCTCCAAAAATGACCTTTTTCGTTAGCTTTCTACTTTGTCCATTGTTTTGAATGGGTCTTTGCCTCCATCGTTTCAGGACAGTGGTCACATCTCTCACCATGAATATGACTAGTTATAATAATGATAACCAAGAACAATAAGCTTAATGAAGAGAAATTTATGACAAGGTACCTAACTTGAAAGTATATTCGACAAATTTGTGTATGTAGATATCATATAACCTGTCATAAACCGACATGGATAAGTTTATTCTGCGCTGACATCATGTGGAGCAGAGCAAAAAACTTTGGCTTCTCAGACATGCATTCCTGCTTCCGTGAAGAAAATTCTGATAATTTTAGTCAAAACGAAAGTATTTGGTATAACAGATCACAAACCGGAATCTTGAAAAACGTTTGCGTATGGAGATTGATTTAACTGATGCGAATTTGGGGGAAATTAAGAGTCTGAAATATTAATCCGACATCGATCAGTAAAACTGTTGAACTAGCGAGACACACTGCTTTTGTCACAAAGTTGTAGTGGGACAACGGTACACACATACACAGAAGTTTTGTCCCAGCTTGTTCAGATAAGGCCGAGAGGTCCGGTTACGTAGTAAATAATTTTTCTCAAAATTTATTTTTAAAAAAAAATCCTGTGCACTAGGACATAAACTTTCCATCGCGTTTTTCTTCTTTCAAAAAAGTCGTCAGCGCCCTCCTCCATCATTGCCTCCCTCGTCACCCCTTTCCCTCGCAGTCGGTCCTGCCTTGACCACAGAGCTGCATCCGCATCCGACCCACGGACGCGACGTGCGCGGCGCGGTTGTTCAGGTGGTTGTGGTGGTCTAGCGCTGTAGCGTCTCTCTCACCCGACGTAAAGCAGGCGACTCGACCGGCCCCACCCCTCAGGCCTGCTTTGCTGGGTCGCCTTCACCCACCCGCTCCGCGCCTCCCCCTCCGCCTCTGCCCCTACCCACCCGTTGTCGCCATGACAACGGTTAAAGAGGGGAGGGCGTTGCCGCCGACACTGCCGCAAGGGCGCGCACTGAAAAAGGGTGAGGCGACAGGAATAGCGCGGTGGACTGGTCAGATCATAGGCAGCTGCGCTATTCTATCCCCATTCTGCGCATGCAGCCTTTAGAGGTGGGCTGCGCGGCTGCTTTTTATTATTTTATTTATTTTTTTGCCTGTGCGTGCGTGCGTTCGTATATGTGTGTTAGAAGGGCATGACTTTCAAAAAAAAAAAAAAAAAAAATCCCATAATCACTTGTTGTGGCAGATATTCGACTTGAAGAGCGAGGTGTGAAACTGGAATTGCGTGGATCGAGATATCAGTGGTTAATCCCCTCGCACTTTACAATGGCTTCGTAATTTGATGGGAATAGGGTCGACTGCTTCTTTACAAGCACAAGTCATGTTTCTCACTTGGTTTCCCATTACCAGGCAATGATGGCATAATAGAAGCCCAGTTTGGAGAAAACAGAACTCGACAAATTTAAGAAAAAAAAACGTAATGTTTTGTGGTTATTATATAAAAACAGCGTTTATGATTCAATACATAAATTTTAGATCGCGGTTATATATATTTAAGGGGTTTTATCAGTTTTCTTTTTATCCCTTGTGTTTGTGGATGATATATTTGTTTATCTCTTCACCCTGCCATAAATGTCTTGCTTACTTGCAAAGATTTAGACATTTTTAAATGACTGCCCACGGGCACTTGCCAACTGAACAAGATGATGCAAAATATGAAGCTAGGAAACAAATAACCTGCATTAAGTACTCAAAACTGAATTTTAAAAAAAAATATTTGTTTCATGCGAGAAGAGTTTACTCACTATTATAAGCACACAGTGGAGATCCCACATAACCCTACAAACACACAAAAAGAAGTTTCTGTGTTGGACAGCATCCTTACTTCTCGTCCCATTGAATGAGCCGGCAGTCGACAGCAGTGGTCAGGAAAAAGAAAGGAATTTTTCCACCAAACGATTTCGAAGAGATGAGCAGGTCCATTTACTGGATAAGTGTCTCTCATTCGTTGCCTCTTTGTCCTATCATAGCAGTCACAAATCGTAACAAACCCTCATGAAGAAGATTTTCAATTTCATTTCCGATTTCAAAATGGCGAATCTTCCTAACGTCGAAGAAATTTTAGAAGTGAGTAATTAAGCTTCTCTTTTATCAGAATCTTTTTAAAGATGATTGATTGCAAAATCAACAGTAGCATTATCTGTAAACTGTATTATTTTTATAGAAAACTCATTAAGGTTTATCGACAATTTTATTTTTAAAACATCGTCAAAACAGATTCTAATGACTTGGTTTACCACTAACAAAAAAAAAAAAAATGGTCAGTGGGTATAGCAGATGGCAGAGCAACTATCACCAATGCAGCGAGAATTCCTTCTCCATATACAGGTATATTTCTTTCTGGGCATGAAACCTGTTTGAAATGTTTTCTCTGGTATTAGGCTTTTCCTCCGATAAGAGAGAAATACCAGCTTAGTGCAAGAAGGGACGAGGAGGAGACTCCATTGTGTTTTGGTGCAAATATTTTTCTAACAACGGATGACGTCAAACATAAGGCGTAACTGATGACGCAAAAGCGAGTGGTGACATCAAACACCAAAAAAGAGCGTCGGCGAGTAGACGGGTAGAAAAATGTTTTTATTGTTGCTCAACCATCACATGCCACCACAGCGGAAAAATCGGTTGCTAGAGAAATATAGGAAGAAACGCCGTGTGAACCATCATGGAAACAGGACTTATGGTAAGTGGTCAGACAATTCAAAACATAATCAGGACTACGAGTCGGAGCTACTCAAAGTAATTAATTTTTTTTTGTGACAGACGCCTACACCCCTTAGCACTATGTAACGATAACTGGTAATATGATAGAAGGGTTGAGTTATATTATGACCTTTATAAAGAAAGTGTATCAGCGATGGATGCATGGAGCGATTTTAATGTTGAAAGTTCAGGATACGTTAAGGCAATTTAATCTCATCAGCTAGTCGGACCACTTTATAAGGTAAAGCAATCCTGTTAGTCAATCGCACCGAATTGTTTTGTTGTATATTCGTAGCTACGCTGGGTAGAGAGGAAATCAGGGCCCGAAGTGAGGAGTGAATGCATTGTCTGATTACCAGTGGACTAGTTGGTTCTAGTAAATGATTCTTAGGTGATGTGAAGTGGGTTTTTTTTTTAAGTCCACGCCCCTAATTCCCCACCACAACACACACTTTTTTTTTTATTCCCCTTGAGCAGTCAGCGTGGATCTAAAGTACGGTTAGAGATGACAGCAGACGCTCGAGAACGCATAATACGGGATAACTCTTTTCTTCTTCAAGGGGCCAGTATCACTTTTATCTCCCCTGTCTGATGGCATTTTAACGCTCTGCGTTAGGAGGCAGAGTTTATATATATATACACAACGAGATGGATGCTACATGAGTGACTGTCTACTGTTTAAGCATTTATGTTTTGTCTGTCTTATTTAGCGCTGCTTGCGTGCCTCCATAAAGTTTGGTCTTCAGCACAGAACCGAGCTACTGATAGTCCCTCAGAAGAATGGTCTGACTTTCACCTTTGCAAGGCCCCTTACAGAAAACAAACTGACAGGTGGTACCGAGATGGGATCCTTTAATTTCGTTCCTCTGCAAGGTCTGGCTTTACACCTAAGGGTTTAGTAGACTCAAGATGACACTGAAAATAAAGGAAAGGTCGGTGGTGGGAAGGGGGTAAGAGGGCAAGAGCAACAGATATTGACATCCAGAAATTCACTGCAATGAGGAACAGAAAAAAAATGTTTTCCTTCAAATCTCCATTTTCATCGGAGACAGCAAATAAAACATTCTTAATTTGGATTAATCTTCTGTTAATTTTGTTGTTTGCTCCACGAAAGAGTGTTAAACTGTCAGATTGTTGCCACTTGGGAAGATGTAAAGCGACGTGATTACAAGATCTGGCTAGTTGGTCATTGCATTTTATAGAGTGGTGATGATTATTATAAGTTTTTGTTTTGTGTACTACTTTAAAAAAAAACAAAAAAACTTGGTGTACTTGTGCTGCAAAAGTTTGATGACTGACCACCACCTAAAATTTTGTTTACAAGTGTTTAGTCCAAAGATGAGCATTGAAAAAAAAGTAATGTTAAAAATTTATTTCTCAACTCTGCACAAATCCTTTCTCACCCAGACACCCTAGGCAGAAAATTTTCAAGTTCAATTTAATTATCTTTCACATTATTTTTACAAATGTACTGTCAACAGCAATCACAGAAAGTCTCCACCATGCATGGCAACAAGAACCAAAAATTTGGTTACATTAATTAAGTGCTCTAACTTTATTTTTCACATGTGATGCCTTGTAATGTTTTGGTAAACCACTTAACAAACTAGTCATGCACATTTAAAAAAACCAAACTTCTTAATAGAAATGCCTCAAGCCTTGCCCGTTGGTCAGACTGTAAACACCAACTGGAAGCTACATTGAAGAAAAGCAACTGACATTCTTGACATTCCACCCCAAGCACCAAATCTTGTATCCATTTCTAAACAGTTGGGAACAGCTGAGCTAGGAGCAACAAGCTAAACCAGCAAAAGTTAAGGAAATCCATCAAAATCTTCATCGGCTATTTCTTTTGCACTCTCCAGTTCTTGCTGCTCCCTTTCACGACGTTCCTATAACACAGATCAAACAAATCCCTCCTTTTTGGCATTATGTTTTAATTCACTTTTAGTTTCCTTTTGTCACACTGTAGCCAGCATTTTTAACTACAACCATACATAACTTACCACTTGTCAAAAAAAAAAAAAAAAAAAAAAAAAAAATCCCTCAAATACAATACTCTCTCAACTAAACACTCCCTTAATAAAGAAATAAATAAGCCAAAACTAAGCAAGTGATCCAGAACTGGAAGAAGGGGAAAAAGCGTGGCTTACCTCTGCAGACTCTAGGTCTTTGTTATATGACTTGGGTGGGAATCTCATGGCCTGTTGACAAAGAGATCAGATAACAAGTCTAAGAAAACCCTCTGACACTTGCTTAAAAAGTCTATACTTTGTAAATGTGACACAACCATGTGTAAAGATAAATGTCATTAGGGAGTGAGGCATTAGAGACCTCACTTTTCTTAGGGCCTGCTTTATGCAATGGCAGTGTCTATCTTCTTTCCCTCACCGTACCTTCCCAACCCATCTATGGAGTAAGGTACCCACTCTCAACAGAGAGCCCAGATGACTGAGAGCATTAGATTTGCAAGTGGTCTCCCCTCCATTCAGTAAAGCACAGTTGCCCGGTAATAGCCTTGACAACACCTAAGGACTGAATCATTCAAAAGGGTAGGTAGAAAGTTCATCATAAACATATTTATAAGATATTTATGCGCAACTACTAATCCTTATGAAGAGAGTTTTGAAATGTACACTAGGTAACCATTGCTATTACTAAAACCTCCACCCACAAAAACATATATCAAGACTAGTTTGTACACACCTTGACAGATTGGTTGTGGATATCAAGACAGAAACTGATGCGCTGATGGAAGGCTGACATTGGCTCTCGTGTGCTGTAAATATCACTTGTCTCTTTTGACTGAACATAGCCTTTTTCATGATCGATGGTAGCTTCTATAACACCATCACGAATTGCCTAAAAAAAAAAATACTTATTTGTACATCCAATTTTCAGAGAGAAAGTCTGAAATACAATTTGAACCTTGTGCTTCAAAACAGATAATAGAATCACCCAGAAAACTAATTCTGTTTAAGGATTATTTTAAAACTTAAAAAAAAATAAAAAATTATCTAATCTCTTAAAAAAGAAGAAGAAAAAAAAAAAGCCCACTGACGAAAATGATGAAAGGATTTAGAACAGATGTTAAGCATAGTTAGTTTAGTCCTTGCTACTCCTGGAGGAGCATAGGGCCGCAACAACACCTCACCAGCGGACTCGGTTTTGGGGATGTTAACATAGCGTCCCCTAATCAACTAAGCAAGTGTTCCATATGGAATACTTAAAGATCACTACCATAACAAGGTGCTCACCTTGGCAACAATAAACTCTGCATCTTCTGGACTGTCCAAGGTAAGTTTTTGGGCAATGTCTGCCAGTGAGATTCGAGAATAGGAAAGGCTGATCATGCGCACCCCAGTCTTAATGACATTGTGTCGGAGACGAACGATGAGGGTATAAGTGTCTTCTCCTTGGAACTTCGGCCCAAACTTCACCAAGGTCTCATTGAACTTTGGTAAATTGCCATTTCGGACAGCTGATGCAATCAAACAGTCAACGTCAACCAACTAACAAAAGTTTTTAGCTTTTGATACATTGTAAATAAACAACCACTTTCACAATGCCCCCAACCATCCCATTTCTTTCAAGAGGAGTCATAATGTACTTGAATTTTGTCTTTTAATGGTAATGGTTAATTCTTGAAATGGCAACCAACTTTTTTATTTACACAGAAATTATTTTAGCGAGCATAAGTAAGCATAAGTTATATAGATTGATAAACTCACCTTGTGTTAGCTGAAAGTAGGGAGCTAGAGTCTTGCGCATCGTGGGTTGTCTGAACACCGAGCGGTCTGGAATGTCACCTAGCAGCAGCTCAACAACAATAGCCAGTTTCTGCACCTGCTCAGAGCATTCTTTGAATGACTTTCAAAAGTTAAGAAAGTATTTGGAATCTTACAAGAAAACAAAACGTCAAATAAGCATTAGATACAGTCTTTGAAATATCCAAAAAGAGTTAAAACAGCTATCTGACCATATCAAATTTTTGTAAAAGATGGATATTCTGCATCACTGGTGCACATGCAGCCATGTATTAATTTATGACCTTTAAAATGTCTTCAGTTTCATTACAACAGTGATCAGAAGACAAATGTCAAATGTACAGAACTAAACTATAAAACTCAGTTTACATAATACAGTTATAACAGTGTAAAATGTAATATTCAGAATAATTTTTAACAGTTCTTTTCTTCTAAATTACATTAAGCCTGCTGCAATACAGACCGTCTGCTTGAATCCTACAGCACTATGCTGAGGAGCCTTTCTCATAGCCTGAAGCAAGTGTTTATGAGCCTCTGAATACTCTAGTTGAGCTGCTTTTATTCGCCCTGCAATCAGTACACAGTGTTAAGATTCTAGTGAAAATCAACAAGGCTCAATGGGGGTAAACAAAATTCATCTCAATACCACATGGAGATAAAGCAGGCTGTTTATTTTTCTATAAAATTACACATGGAAAAGAGATTCTGAATATAACATTTTATATTTATAAAGATTAGAAATTTTATTAAAAAGTATTAAAAAAATGTAACGCCTCAACATAAAAGCAAGGGCACTGTATGCAAACAGCACACTGTGTAGCAAGGTTATGTTATGAAATTTTAAAATTTATTGTTTGGAGACTATTTGGATCACTTCCAAGATATCCAATGGTTACACTCACATGAAACATTCTCATTTCACTATTCTGAAATACCAAAAAAAAGCCTTTTACTAAAATGTCATCTCTTGCTGTCCTCTAACAAAAGTTTGTCTTCAGTTAAACCAAGATTATAATAATAGCATTCCTATAGTGCATTTTGCTAAGTTAAATGTGCTTTGACACAAACGGCAGACAATACCTGTCACAAACACACACTTTTTAATTCAGCACACTTTAACAGAATATGAAACACACACAAGACACATACATAAACACAAAGTATACAACAGTCAAACATTTTTTTAAACATCTATTACAAATCCACAAGATAAAACCAAAAACATAACTGTTACAAACCTAGATAGTAAAGGAACCGGGCCCACTCATTGTTGGTGGCAGTGTCTGGAAAACTAGACTTGGAAACTAGTTTGTCTGCCTGCTCATACAAGGAACTGCTCAGATAATTCCTTAGCAGCAGATTCAGCAGTGTTGCTTGCCCTTCAAAATCTGACCTAAGCGTGGCTGTGCGAAGGCGAGCATGAAGAAACCTTAGGGGAAAAAAACCATAAAATACAGCTGAAAGAAGCGATTAAATACTAAGAAATATGTGAAAGAGAAATATAAACTAAAAAACCTATTCTTTTCACCAGATACTGCTGTAGTTCTTTGTGAATTAATGAAAATGAGAACAAAGGTCACAAAAAATGTTACCACTATTATCAGTGCTATGAAGACATTAACAATAGCCTTTTATGATTCCAGATAAACAACTCTGATTTATTAAATCTCGTACATAAGGTCATGCAAATGGTGTATCAGCAAAAAATCTATATCTCTATCAACATATTAGTTCACAAATGACTGCTAACAGTTTTTATTTGACACACATATACACACTTACCCACGAATAGTGTCAAGCTTGCCTTCCAGTTCATATGCGCGTGAGTGGTAAAAGTAGCATTTGGCAGCTATCATATCTAAAGTGCGCCGGTTCTGGGGGATTAGTTTTGCCATTAACAGTTCAGAACATTGCACAGCCTCAGTGTGCTTCTTGTTGTCAATCAGGTAAATGAGCACAAGGAGATGCAAGTAGACTTCAATTTCAGTTAGAAGTGGCTGCAATGCCTGTTTGGCTGATCGAGGGCGAAAGGCTGGAATGGCAGCATCTGTTTCCCCTTCATGCTGAAAACAGTAAGAGAATTTGTCAATGAATATGAGTCATTTTAACAATATTTTAAAAAATATTATCCTGAAAAGGCCCGGCAGCAAAGTGCACATATACATTTTTTTATTTTGTTGTATAGTATCTGTATTTAATTTGCAGTATTCTAATATACAAAAATAAAAAAGTATCCATTAATCAGTTCAAGCACGGCCCTATAAACCATCTTATCTTACTTTAAAAATTGAGACTGAAATGGAAGCATTGAATAAGACAAGGAGTAGCTTCAGTAAAATAGCCAATGACAGATAAAAATGCGATACCTCTGTCACAAACCTACAGGCCAAGGTATAAGACAAACAAATAAATAGTATCTGGAAAAGTATACTTTATAAAGAAAGAATGAAAGCAGTGAAAACTTCTAGCGCTGGAACATGTGTGTGCAAACACATGCTTGCTTGATAAATGTTTATCAATGGACAATGCTTTTCTTTGCTTCAGCCGCAAGACTTCAATACATCAAGACTAAGTTTACAGAATCTAAAGAAAATATTAATAGTGAAAAAAAACAACAAATTTAAGATGAAAGTTCAATGCATTTTTTAAAATTTAATGACTTCCTCTAAACAGCATACTTACTCTTGGAAGAAACTGTGTAAGTTCTTCCTTTCTCTGGGCAGTTGAAGAGGTAAAATATCCATTGATAAGCCGACGCAGTACCCGAGCTGTGAGTTTGCGCCTTGTGTTCACCAAACTCCTGATGACCCGAGAGACAAACCGTGGCTCTTTTGTTGTAACTGCTTTTTCAATATGCCTTATCTGTTCTCGAATATCTAATGTTAAAAACAAATAAAAATCAACACTTTTACTGAAGTTACATACAAAATAAATGAAATAATGAAATGTAGTATAATATGCTTTGGACTAATGACTACTTAACCCAGGATTATTCAACAACTTCAAATATTTCCTCAATCAATAATGCGTCTGTTATTAATAAAATTAGCTATCAAAACCTGCCTTCATAGATAACACTTTATCCCAGAAAGCAATTCAAGGCAGCTCGATATAAAAGCACAAAACAATACCATAACCTATTCATATCTGCCAAACAGATTCAGGCATTCATGTTTCAGACAGCTGAATTCATTCGCACTCAATAACATTCAGAGTTGAAACAACAAGGACAGCCTTATTCTGTTGGTCCTGCATACAGGTACACAGAATGAGCAGCCCAATGTGAGTTATAAACTGATCCCCACAGCATATGCCTGTCATCGTGAAGGATTTCAGACACTTTCAAAAGTGTCTGCCTGTTACAGAGAGTATGAAGAACATTCTGAGCTGTCCTAACAACTGTGGAGCAGGTGGATACAACACAATGTAAGTTGTTCTTGTAATTCCCCGATAAACTATTGTAAAAACAGATAAATGAGAAGGACAGCATACTCTATATGTGCCATCTATAAGAGTTGAAGAATTTGCTGGGAGACAGAGCAAGACTTCCAGAGAAGGAAGAGGCACTGTTAAGCCTTTTTCAAGGCAGTTTGAGTGTTGGAATCCCAGCAAAGTCTCATTGAAGATGGTGCTAAGGTTTAGCAGGGACAATATCCACCTCCTTATTGTGTTTACACAGGACATGATGGAGAATTCAGATGGAAGTTAAAGACAATCTCTTTGGTCTTACTCACATTAATTCATAAGAAATTATCATCGCACCAAGCAATACATTCACCTAAAGCTACACCATGGGTATCTGCTGGCCCGCTAAGATGACAACGAAGTGTGGTCCATCAGAGAATGTGACAAGATACTGACCCTCATGGTTACTGCTACAACTGCTGGTATACAGAATAAACAGAAATAGAGATAAAACACAGCCTTGGGGTGAGCGGCGCACGCTGTAATTGTGTCGGAAAAAATGCCATTGACAAGTACTCGTTGTTGCCTGTCAACCAAAAAGTGGCAGCTATCATATCCATGACACTAGCTGATGGTCAAGGGAAAACTCGTCTACGCGTCTTCTAACTAGGATATGTGGTTGAGTGGTGTTGACAGCCGATGAGAAGTCAGCAAACAACAGTCGTATATGGGCTTGTGGATTCTTCAGGTGTTTGAACAATGGAGAGTAAACAGTTTAGCATCACCGGTAAGCAAGAGGTCAAGACATTCTTTAGTGGGTTCCGAAGGTAAATATACGTTAAACCCGATATAACAATTTAGCCACATAACAATCTATGATTTCTCTTGCCATCAAATTATTTCTAGCATGTTACTTAAACATTACCTTCTAATGTCAACAACTCAGGATCCTTTTTTGTCTCCTCTTGCTTTTCATCTTTTGTTTCGGCGTTGGTTGCTGAAGGGCTAGAGACATCCTTCATTTCAACGTCTGACGTTGTGTTTTTAACCATCGCTGAAGCTCATCCACTAGATATTAAACCGTTCCTTGGAATAAACAACAGGTTACTAAATCACGAACGTTCTATTTTAATACCACTAACAAAGCATTGTAACCGGGCAGCATGTATCAGCAAAATTTAGACAAATATGGCGTCGGTACAGGCTCGCACTGAATGCTCTTTATAGAGCAGTAAATCTTGACACGTCGAAAATGAATAATTACAAACATTTAAGATATTAAAAATCCCTTTTTTGTGTTTAAAAATAATGCGAGATATAATACTATGAGCATTAATAAATTAATCGATTGCGAGGGATTGAGAATTTTAAAGGGAAACAATGTCTTTGTGTCTATGATGTGTTGATAGCTATCTCCCTTGGTTTTCCCAGTTGCGTTCTCCTATTAGCACATACAGTAAACATCACCCCTTATAAACGCATATTTTATAAAGTGTTCAGAAAGATCATCATTCGCATTGTGAAAAAAGTAAATTTTTCCCAGGTGTGCACCACCATTTATTTGCAATATGTGTGTTGTGAAAAACTGATTAATTTTTATGATCTCGATATGAGCTACCTGATACTAATCGTGCGTCTACTCAGGTTGTTATCGGTTAGATTGGATGCTGGCAATTTACTCTTTAAGATCTAGAAGATTGGAAAAATGATCTTTTAAAGGTCTAATTTCTAATGACTGGGTAAATACCTGCATACATAATGTTTTGGGGGTTGTTCTCGAGATATACTCCTAAGAACATCACAATGCACAGAACAATCGTGACGTCACAATGTCTAATTACTATGTTCCGGGCTCTCCGATTGGCTTAGACCTTCACAACGTCATCGTACCCTAGCATCTTTGTAACTGCCCACTTTCTTTGCACGATGATGTTAGTAGGCGAACTCCAGAACGGAAAGGAAAAAGGAGGACTGGGGAGTATTCATCGAGATATTGGGAAATAGAGTATTCTGCACTAAACTTTTTCCAATCATTAGAAAGAATGCTCCTCGTTAGTCCTTCAACAAGGCTCCTACTAGGTCAGTCTGTTTACAGGTAAACACACGTCTCGTAGTCTTTGTTAATAAACGGTTCTTTGAATTTTCCAACACTTTTCGTGTCTCCGTTCCCATCTTCTTAAACTACTTCCTTTATATACTAGCTGGCCAACTGATCAGGTTACACGCATACTTGGGGAATATTCGTATTCGTTCTGATAATATCTGTTCCCTCAAGAAAGTTCCATTTCGTTCTTTGACCTCTAGTGGTTGTCGACGGATGCGGCAGCTGACAGTACGTGTAATAGATACACGGTTGCGAGGCGACAATTTCAAAGGGAGACAAGCAGGTACAGTGCAGGAAGTTACCACTAATAATTTATAACCTATATTGATCTTAAAATCAAACAAATATATGTAATATAAGTCTTATCTGATATTTTCTGTTGATTAAAATAAATGCAAATATAAAGATACGCGCGCGCGTACACACACACACATGCACAACGTATATAGACACACACTTAATATGTTCATATACACGCACGACGTACACATGCAGACACATACATGCCCACGTATGCTCGTACATGTGGTCACTGACATAGACAACGTGAATTGTAGTTCAATCAGAGATGAAGGGAAAGCTTCAGCCAACGAATGTTTGAAAGAGTAAGACATTGTGTAGAAACAGGGTTTAATCAATACAGCTATAGGTTGGGAATCAGCCTACTGTATCTGCCTTTTTTTTCTACAAACGAGTGAATTCAATTAGGCTTTTATGTCTCACAATGTCCCAAAACATTTTACACAAGGCAGTAGTCACGCTTGTTTGACCAATGCAAAATCGAAACAAAGAAATGATTGACAGTGTAAGTGATGAACATATCATCGTTTTTCAAGGCTGCAATAGGAGAATCAAACCCACTCGCCATCATCTGACACAAGGCCAACTGGAGGTCTTTTGTCCTTTTTTCCCATCGCAAACATAAAAACGGATAGGTTTACATTGGTACAGCAGGCGGCAGATGTGCCTCCTGCAAGGGTTAAATTAAGGTGACCAGACGTCCCGCTTTAGGCGGGACAGTCCCGCTTTTGACCTCGTGTCCCGCCTGAATATCGGGCGGGACGCCCAATGTCCCGCTTTCTGGCTTTCTGGCAAGTACATCAAATGTCCCGGTTGTCTTTAAAAATCACTATTTTCGGCGTTTTTTGACGGTGACGACACCATCATCGGCACGTGTCCCGCTTTCGCCCCCGAAACGTCTGGTCACCTTAGTTAAATGTCAAAAGTAAAGAAAGACACGTTGTGTCACTGACACAGTTACACGCTCACGCATGAAAGTTTTTTTTTTTTCTCTCGTTCCGCTTTTCTTTCAGCTTCAGGTCAGACTGAAGCTAAACTCGCAGATCTCTAACTCCGGAAGAAATAATTCAGATCGTCGCTGTCACAGACATTTATGATCTGTGGGCGTTGCCACCATCTTGAAGCCAGAACGAGGCTTAGTGGACTGACAGTTTGAACGGAAAACCTGTTGTATTTAAAAAAAAAAAAAATTGAAATGAGCTTATGCGTGTTAAGACTAATATACGTCTCTAGTTTAAACAATTCCAGAAAACCGGGTATGTGTAGAATACCAACTTTGTTAAGATTCATATATCGTTCCATATCAAGTTATCTGAACGTCGCGATTTCCGAATTAGGTGGGTTAATCCCGGGAGGAGGAGGAGGAGGGGTGGGGAGAGACAGACGGGTAGGAACGCGATAACGGTACAAGGGTAGTCAACGCTTTCTGTCGGAAGCAGAGCGTGAAGACCTATGACCTGTAGAGCTACCTTTGTTAGTATCTTGAAGAATGACTAACAGAAAACTGTCTTGTAGAATGGGGATCGCTCGACAGTCTGCAGCTAGGCTGGCTTATTACTAGAAGTCGTGATAGCTGGACGATGTTCAGAGGAAGTCATGCAGGTTTCTTGAGCACATCGGTGTGAAAGCAACTCTTAACCACAATGTGAAATCATTGAGGTGAGTGTCTGGAATTACCTTATTTAGAAACCTAGGTCAGATCTTGTTGGTGCACAAATGTCCATGGAGCATGCCTCCAACTGACAAGTAGACGTAATTTTAGTTTTTGATAAAAAATAATTACTTATTAATCAAAGATGGAGAGCAAATACATGAAAAAAATTAATTTTGATGAACCTTTTCTTTTAAAATCCTTATGCTTTTAGCCGTTATGTGTCTAATAGTCTTTGTCACCTGTTAATACCACCCTCGATGTGGTCTGTAGGTAGAAGGTCAATGGAAAAACGTGAGTTTAACAGAGAGCAGGTGGGATTTGAGGTTTGTGTGAGAAGGAGGATGGCGCGATTTAATTTCATGTTTATTGTTAAGGCTCCGATGCCTCGCGCAAAGCTGTTGATTGCTGGAATCTTGTTACTGAGGTTTAAATTAGTTCAATAATTTAAATAAGTTAGCCAGTATTATTGAGTAGAAGCACGGAATCTCACACATGATGCACAGTCAGCTAAGGTTAATTTGTAGCCAGTCTCGTTCGTTACTGATCGATTGGCATTGAGTGCAAATCCTCTGAGTCCTGAGACACCACAACAATCATTACTGGTAAGCATACATTCATTATTTAAGTTCTCAGTTAAGAAAATAGAGTTCAGACTAAACGCATAATTATTTCAATAGTTCTAGAAAAATGGATAGTAAATGACCATCTGGAGCTCACTACCGGAAGCGAAGAGCAGAAAAAGTCAAGGAGTTGGCAAAACAAGAAAGGCTATTGAATTAGTATCTTAATTCACGAAGGCAGTGTCAGTAACAGTCACAGAAAAACAAATGTTCAGGTGTACTGAAGCGCAAGACCTTGCTAGTCCCATTTGCCGGTTCAGACTTGTTGCAGTATTGGTGATATGGTATAACATCCATATTATATAATATATAAGCAGAAGCTAACATGAAAACACCAACAAAGCAGGTTTAAGAAAAAGTGGAAGATCTCAAGATGAGATGTGATTAGGTGTGAACAAGTATTAGCAGATGCAGCAAAGATTGTATGTGATTCAGAAATACAGCCAAGCTTTGAAAGAGACCAGGTACCACAAACAAGAACTAAAATACAGTCTGGCAACTGTGATCTTTGATAATATACCGAATGTTGCACTGTTCCTCAAAACTGTATTGACTGTAACAACATTTCCTGCTAGTGAAGAAAGGAGTTGTTCAAAATTAAAGTTAATTAAAAATTAGAAGCGATCAACAATTTTGCAAAAGATAGTAGTTGGGCTGGCCACCATATCTATTGCACGATTTGATAAACGCACTAAATCAGAAAGAACTTATAAAGAAAAAGAAAGAAAAGTGAAGTTTAATAAACTTTATTAGCAGGGCATGCAAAGTAATTGCTGAATATAATTGCTTCAAATTTTGTTGAAAGATGGGAGGGTAAGCTCAACATTGAGAGATGTCGGATTATACCCGACTACCCACACAAACACCCAGTTCCAGCTTGCCCGCTACTATAACCCTTTCAGTTAATAAATTTATAATAATTTAATATTTACAAGCAACAGGGAACGTTTCTGTGCGGGCTCTTTCCGGCATGCAGTCTTTGTTTATTTGTTTGTTTATTTCTTTCAGTGAATATCCGTGTGAATAGTTTGAGCTCACGCCGTGAAGGCCGCACGAACAACATTAAGTTGTATTACTATGGTTCTGTTGTTTCCCCCACCGCCCCCGCTTGTTCTTTTTGACTCGCAACGGGGGTCTTGCATGAGTGATTGGTCTTGACCTTAACCTTTAACCTTTCCCACAGATTGGCAGCCGTTTGCATTTTCGTCATCAATTGTGAAAGCTAACATTTAAAGAAAAAAACTTTGTAAAAAACGAGAGTACTCCTGGCAGGCACCATTAATCGATACCCGGGGTGTTGACGCATTCCTCAATCGACAGACCGGGGTCAGAGGGCAGGGTAGTTGGGAGATTTGCTACCTGTTAGCGTGACCTATGTGTACATACCTCTTCAAGTCGCTCGGCAGCCTAATGTAGTCTGAAATTCCTTTGTGAACGCCTAGTCCACATTCCGGTTGTCACTTTTATTTTTCCTCAGCTTTGCCCATCCACCCACTGGCCTCCTCCACCCAGCCCCATTCCCATAAATTCTTGTTAGTTTACAGTCAGCACACCGACACTCAATCTTCTTCTGTCGCTTAGGGTTCAAGAAGTTTTGCTTTAATGAACATAAAATAACTGAAATAACTTCGGGAGGCTGTGGGGAGACCTCTAACCTGTATAGTTTTGAATTAGTGGGCGAAGCAAAGCACACAAAGTAAAGAAAAAATTCATAGAATTTGACTTTAAATGTTTGTGGAGACTCTCAGCCTTACCTGATGCATTAAAGAAAACTAGATGCAAGACAACTTGTCCATGAAACTATGGCGGTAAACTCAACTGCGAGGAATTTAGAAGAAAGAAAAATAAAAAAAAAGGATATCTGCTGTCATTCTTTGTCTCTCTGTAGATAATTCGGTCACACTACCAGTAACCTCCGTAATCAGGTGGGCAGTTAGAGAGGTATTAGCAGGGGAATAACGTTGGCAGAAAAGGTTGGCTGGGGAATTACGTTGGAGGGAATGTCCTGCATGCTATGAAGAACGCAGTTCCCTTTCAACTGTTGATTCCGTCTAACTAGGACAGTACACGTTGAATGAAAGTGTTTCTAGCGATCTTCGTTTCCAATACCTAAGGTACCCGCCACCGAACCCTACTACGTGTATTGTACTGTGGGGTAGAGCTAAGAAATAGCACAATTGAAATATTGATTTCATGCCTTTCCCACTTTCAACGTGTCAATCGCCGATTGACGGGTTAAGTGCCATACAACACTACCCGGCAACCACGCTTCTTCACAATGGCTTTTAGTAGTCTGTGTGAATGAGAGAGAGAGTGCACAAGTCCAAATAGCCAAATGCCATTTGTCTTGCATTTACTGATTTATGCAACCGACCAACCGACACCCCAAAGAACCCCGAAAAGGTTGTGTCAGAGGCAAAATTAATTATCAACAAGATTTCTTTGTTCCTTCGATTCTAAGCCCAGCACTATTTTTCTTCCCCAGCACTCCCATTAATCCGGATACGCACCATCCTTCTGTGCACATTTATGTTCTAAATTAAAATGTCATGACGATGACGGGGATGAAGAGACAATGTCTCGACCATGGAGAATTACGCTTGCTATCACATGATGATGACGACAACGACGAAGACGATGATGATGATTTTTCAAGCCGACGATCACACTCAACACTCTCTCTTCTGACCCCCATCATTGTGAAGTCATGTTGGCGCTGCACAGTAAGATACAGACTCATGGCCGCCTATCGTGGTGAACATTAGCTGTCTCTCAATGACCCGATACTTCATTGCCGGAACTCAAGGCCATTTGTGTTTTAGGATACTCTCATAAGGACAGCAGTCGTGCTGTAGTCGATATGCCTGAGCCACGGGCGGCAAGGCTACCGGAAGTAACGACTCCTCACAACTTCCGGTGGTCGGTCCCTTGCGCGAATGCGTAAGTACGCAGCTTTCCTGATCCGCTCGCGTTTGTTGTGACTTTTGAACAAGAGCTATGTTTCAAGAAATCGAAAATTGTTCGACTAGACATTGCAATGTGCGTTTTGTAAAAGAAAGTCTGACACTAAAGCACGACGGATGTAATTGTTAGAAAAAATGTAAACAGTGGTTTCCTACACACCAGCTTATATATGTTTCTGTATTTTTTGCTGGAACAAGGGAAAAATACAATTGAAAAAATATTCAAAATCATATTTTTGTGACATTGGCTTTGCTTCCCCCTGTTTTTGTGACTGAACTGAATGTGAAAATGTCAAGAAGTGAGACATTTAGCATCGACTGCAGTCCTTCTAATCAAGCCATGTATAAGTGACAGACATTTCTAAACTTCTAGACTTCAAACTCGGTTCAGAGTCTTTAGCAGAAAAGGAGATAACCATGCCTTGTCACGTGATAGAGACATTTCACAAGCACTATTCACAAGTCAGAAATATGCAAGATGTAAAAGACACTGTTGAAAGTGCATGTTTCAGAATATTTAAAATATAAGAATAAGCAAGGAGGAAAAAACGTTGAGGTCACTAAGGCAGAAACCTCAGAAGACAGCGGCCGATCAAAGGGCTACATCTTGCGTTTAATCAACAGTAACAACCCAGAAGTAAAGCATCCCTGGAAGCGTCGACGAACTTCCTTTCTGGCCCCTAGCTGCAGCTACAACAGAGCAGGGTCAAAGGTGACCTTGCTCGCCCTCTCTTGCCTGTGTCTGCACTTCCTTCCTGTACTCGCTCCTCCTGCTGCAGCGTGACTCGGACATTGTGGTCTTGATTCTCTCTTTCTCTCTCTCACACACATCCACACATACTATCTCCACTTACATACGACACGCACACATTTATGTAACCTCTCTCTTTTGTGGAACGATTGGTTGAGGGAGGAGGGGTAAAGGTTGGGCTGACGCGTAGATCCATATCATATCCCTGTTCATCTTGATTTGAATGAAGCCATTCATATAAAGCGCATTTAGGCTGTCTGCTTTCTACTTCTACTTTTTTTCGTTTAAATACCTCCTGCTTGACTGCATTAATACCAAATTATATCTAACCTTTGTGAACTCTTGTCAAAAGACCAAAGGGTTTAGGAGGTAGGTGGGATGTAAAACCTAGGCGCCACAACACATTAAAAATTGTAAATACTCGCAGTAGGCCTTAAATTTATTTAATTAACCAGAAACAATGCGTACAACAATTTTAGAACATTATTAAACTGAATTGTAAATAAAACTATTTAAGTCAGACCTTCTTTCCAGTCAGCACACCTACAATTTTTCTTTAAAACAGTTTTCAGTTTTCGAAACGCTATGCAACTAGCCCTAGAACGCCACTGACTGTCGAGTTAGTTTCGCATGAGTTCGACTAAAGCAGGGTGATCAGACTTATAGCTGTTCTTGATCAGTCTCGAGCAACCGCGAGAAAGAACTTTGAAGCTTGACAATGACGTAGAACGTATCGGTTAAATGATTGCAGTGAACAGTCTTAGGTTACGGGTCAATGTAACGGGTTAGGGGTCATCCACATACCAGGATTTTTTTACCTCTTGGGAATAGATTGTATTGCCTACCCTGATTTGCTCCCTCCTCCTCCCCACCCACCTTCAACCTACCCCAAGCATTAGTGAGCTTTGCTCTATAACGTGGTGCCACTTTTGAGCTCGGTGCGTACATTATGTAATTTCTTGGAAAGGCTCGGTTTTAAAGGTCTTATAAATTGTAAATAAATTTTTGTATGGAAAGAAAAAGTTTGAAGGAAACTTTTGACGGAACATTGTCATGGATAAGTTCGATGGGTGAGGTGTGAAAATATTTTAATTTGCTGCATCTGTGGACATTTGTGACCCCACGATAATGAACTAATTATGAGAGAGAGAAGGAAAGAGAGCAAGAGAGGAAAAAATATGTTTTCGAAGCCATCATCGTGCTCTAATTTACAAGACACCAGGAATTTACTGTACTTATATGTACGTGTACCTTCAGTCATTGGCTCGTATCCGGGTTGAAAGATTGAACGGTGTTCAGAAAACAGCTAGGCTTTTAATTGTCCTACAGACATTGGTAAGGGCAAGCGAGAAAATGTTTACAATTATTTAAACAAAGAGTTCGCTGTCTATGCATGTCTGATTTGTCTTGTCTAGGACGTAGAACCCGTATTTCTTCGTAAGCACAAACATCCGTCTTTTGGATACCTTGAGGTTTCAGCCAATTCTCATTATTTCCGGAACTACGCAGCTAAGCGTGCACGGACCTCACTGTTTCAGAACATGTGTGGACACGCTGTGAGATCAAGGGCGAGGAGCCTTCATTCCATTATGACCTCCCCACCCTTAACCCTACCCAGCCCCACGCTCTTGACAGCGGAGGGGGAGAAGAAAACACTGATTAAATTGGAAGGACCAGCAAACACTACGTTTGACCCGAGGATCCTAAATATATATGAGCCGCACAGATGATGTGATCGATCTTCCGCAAGGGCTGACACTGATGTTAAGGGCAACGATCGCGAGCTAAAAAGAGTGTCGAAGACGATAATGGCATCGTCTTTGTCTTCACCAGCTTTGTGTCTCAACTGACATTCTGGCGGAGTTTGCGGGTTGACGAGGTTGTGGAACAAGCATTTTGGCTCTTTTGAGATCAGATGAGATTTACGGGTTTCCCGTAGCATCGTAATCAGAATAAAATGAACTATGGCCCTGGCCAACATTTTGCCCTTTGATCGCGTGCTTTTTTGGCAGCGTTACAAGCTAGTCATCCTAAGGCTAAATTATTTTAATGGTGTTAGTTGATAGAAAGACACTAATTCCCAAATTTGGAGAACAAAATCTTTCATTCGGAAGATAGAAGCACATCAGCCAGGAGGAAGTTAAAAAAAATCTCTTTACCGACTGACGTCACAAATGTTGACTCGCTGATTGGTCAGCGCCTCAACAGACCCTCGAATTTTTCACATTAGCGGCGGTTCTCACTTTTATCAGAAGTACGAATGTAGGTCAATGCCACGAGTGCAATCCACATGACACATTTTAATGACAAACTACTACCTTTATGTTTTGTTAACTTGCTAAGAACTTCGAGCTTTTTTTTTAGTACTCGGGTTAGCCTTTAAATCGTATGACTGTGAAGATTTTTTTAAAACGCCTAGTTGTTCAAGCGTCGGAACATTACAATTTTTAAAGACACGTAACATTTGCCGTGAAAAACCACGTGTTATATTCTAATTTTAACGCTTTTTACGTTAACAAGAATCACTCGCATAATGACTTTTTAATGGACTTTTTTGCAGGTGGAGGTGTAGAGAGGGTTGAGCAGTAATTATAGCCTTTTTCTTTTCTCGAAAACATGTCTTATTTATTCTTGTTCACGACACATTCTCGTCTTACTGGTTTTAGAAGTGCTTTTTTTGTTTGCTTTCTTTTTTTTTTTTTTTTTGTTTTTTTGTTTTTGGCAGCTGCTGTAGTATATATGGGCGCGCTCTTTTAGCTCTGATGTTTTTAAGCTTACTAAACGTTCGTGGACTCAGGTGCATATACGGACACAAGCACGCACGCACGCACACACATACACTTGACATGATAGCTTCTGCTCTGCTTTTGTTGTTTTATTTCTCCACAGTTTTTACCGCAACAAGCATGCACTAAAACATTCAAGAGAGAGACAAAGGCCTGTACACTTCGCGAACACACAAAAATAACAAGAATTTACACTTACTCATGCGCTTATATTTTGACCTCAACTCTTTGTTGAAAGTCCTACACAATTAGCTCAACCAAACACAAAATCACTTAATCACCGAGCTTACAATACTAAAATTCAGCGTACCCTTGTCTAGTTTAATTAAGTCGAAATAAGCAAAAAAAAAAAAAAAAAAAAAAACCACCAACAGTTTATAGTGTAAGTTATGAGACGGCTATTCACTCTGAGAATGTGTTCATAGGGTGTGTGTGAGAGAGAGAACTCTGAAAGATCGTCTAAAGAATCTATAATTTATACTTTCGTGTCACTGCGACATTTCCTCCCCCAACTCAACGAGCTTCAAATTGTCCGACTGAAATGTCTTAGTCAAGCTGAGACGTGCGAGCCTCGAACAAAAAGCCCACAGACAGGAGATAAAAGGGAGACAGCAGGAAGGGCGGTGATCCCGATGATGTCACTACCTTCTCACCTTTTTCGGCTGTGAGCCAGATTGCTCAGCTACCGGTGTTTGAATTGTCAACCTGTGAGGATTAAATGTTGCGTGCAGTCGAGTGTTGGTGACGCTAGGAAATGAAGACGCAGGATAGGTTTTGAAAACAAATATCTTAAGCTCAATCTCGAGTAAATATATTTGTATTCAACAGTGACGTAGGAACCAGGGAGGCAAAGGGGGTGGGGACAGCGCCCCCTCAAAAAAAAAAAAAAAAAAATGAGAAAGCAAGAATGTGAACGTCGTTCACTGTCAGCATGGAGTTTGCCCAACCACTCCCCAAAAGCCGACAATCTTTCACTGCTAAGTCACTCGAAGCTCTTTTAAATAAATATATAATTAAATAAAAATTATTACACAACCTAAAAACTACAAAATTTGGGGAGCAGGAATGGGAAGGAAAAGTGAAGGGTTGAAAATGGGGCGCAGACAGAAGAAAGTATAATGAATGAATGGAGGAGGAGGAGGAGGAAAGAAGAAAAAGAGATAATTCACGTGTTGCTAAGAGGGTTTCTTGTACTTCAACTCGCGCTGTGTAAGGTCAGAGGTCACCTCTCGCTGCAGTATTTTGATTCAAGTTGACCGCATCGCGTGAACTGAAGGTCAAATCATCAGCACAGCCAATTGGCTTGACCCCTGACATTAGAGGACAGGTTTCAGGAGAAATCGAACTCACTGTTCTAGATGAGCCAGCCTGTCGCGGTGACTGAATCCAGTCCATCAGCTGATTAGGCAGAAAGACACCTCAATTAGCTTACACGCATACGTGGCATAACAATATCGATGCTTGGCAGATTTACTATGATGAAAGAATAGAATTAAGGAGAAAGGGAGAGATAAGAATGAGGAGGGAAGGAAAAGGATCGAGGGGTGAGAGAGAGAGAGAAGAGAGATGAAAAATAGAAAGGAAAAAAGCTGCAAAGACAACGAACAATAACAACAAAAAGGTCATGGCACCGCTGTGCCAGCCATAAAGAGGGCGCTGTCATCGGTTCTCGTTATGTCACCGTGCTATGTTTGTAGTTGTTTGCGCTCACTAAGGGCGGTGGTGGTGAAATCACTTTCGGCATACCTACACTGTCGCCGACAGATAAACTTCTCGAGTGAACGCGTAAAGGATCTGACTATAGGGTTATCGAGTTTTGACGGGTGTGCAATCTGAATCGGTCTCAGTTCGTATACAAACTTCATGTATTTGACATCCTGAAAAGTGTGTGTTTGTGTGAGAGAGAGATGGTAGGCATTAGTACTGGAGATCGAGCTAACAGATCACTTTAAAAAAAATGATATATGCCGAGAGTGCATAAAGAACAAATTCAAATGTAAATATTTTGGAAAGTACATCGAAAGTAAAAGACTAAGTACAATTAGCAAATAAAATTGCCCTTGTGAAGGTCAGGTAACATAAAAACCTAAAAAGCCTCCCCATCTAACAAGAAAGACTAACTGATTTATGGAGGTTCTGTCTTAAACTCACTGCCCTATAAAGACTAGGTTGTAAGGCAGGAATGAGTATTTTCCACTGTCACTGTCTCTGAAAGTCTTCGGAAATGTCTCTACCCTATACAGCAAGTTTTCCTATCTATAAAATGAAAAGGGGTGTTTAGAATCTCAAAAGAACCGTTTACTTACAATCACACCAAAAGAGCATGTCTGGGCAGGTACACAGACACCGCCATGTTTTGTTGTCGAATGACGTCATTGGCTTTCTTCCGGCGCAAGTGTTCACTTCCGTCTTCTTAGTAACGTTGGTATCCTGGATCTGAGGGTCTTCCCGTAAATCTTCTGTTCAGAATACAGTGATGAAAGTCAGATCTCAGAAAAACCAACCAGAATGTCACTAGCAAATACATCACAAAGTGAAAATGGGGCTAGATAGGACACACCATTACTTGAAGGCACTTGACTCGAACCCTCAGGGGAAGAGGAGAGCTGGGAGACCAAAGCAGACTGAGAAAAGAACATTAGATAAATGAGGCAAAGGACGTTGGAACAACATGGGCCCACCTGAGGGGGACTGCCCAAAATTAGGTCTGCTGGGGAGGTGTTGTTGCGGCCCTATGCTCCTCGACGAGTAACAAGAAATAAACAAAACAAAACTATGATACGTCAAAACTCGGGGTCCTGAGGGGTGTGGGGTGCATTTCCTTTCCTGTCAAAACCCATTTAGGTACTCTCAGGTATAATAAGGTGTAGTATAGTAATGCACAAAAATAATCTGGTTGAAAGTGTAGATTTTTGCCTCCAGACAAAGAACACAGCAAGGAAAATAGAAAGCAAGCGAGAGAGGACGTGAAAGAGAGAAAAAAGAGTTCTGATTGTTAAATAGCGATAAGAGGATAAGTAGGAATAAGGATATGACAAATCACCACGGGGAAGAACTTTTCCGCGATACCCTTTAACCCCTAGTAGAAAAACATGCTCGTGAATTTTAGACAGCGTCAAGTCGGATGTTTCCACTCACCCAGAGCTTCCTGATGCTTTGCAATGCAGATACCTTCCAAGTTCATACAAGCGCTAAATTATTTTTAAGTGACCTGTTTGGCTCTGTCCCCTGCGGGACCCCGGGGTATGCTTGCCTAGCAAGCATTGTAAGAATAGGGTCCCTGCCATCCAGCCAGGCATGTCGTAAGAGGCGACAAAGGTGGACACCTCACCTAGAGGTAAATTAGGTTGTGGTAGGGCTAACAACCCCACCATGTAAAAAAAAGTATGTTACAGAAACTAAAACCAGAGAACTCGTCACAGATGGCGGAGGTAATGAAGCACACCAGGTGACTGGACTAATGACGGACGACAGCCAAACCCGAAAGGGAGCTGGCGCCCCGACAGTGGATTTACTGAAGCCGAGGCAAAAGTTGAGGGTGGGGTGCTGGAACGTCCAGACCTTGTACCAGACTGGCAGGATGCTCCAATTAGTCAAGGAGTTTGACAACTACAACTTGGACATCCTGGGAGTCAGTGAGGTCAGATGGACCGGCAAGGGAAAGAGGAGACTAGCGTCAGGACATACCATCTTGTTCTCAGGAAGATCAGACGCTCAGCACTCTGAAGGAGTAGCTCTACTCCTCAACAAGAAAACGGAAAAGGCACTGCTGGAATGGAAGCCTTATGGACCTAGGCTTTTGAGAGCAAGATTCCATTCAAAGTACACCAAGCTGACAGTGCTAGCCTGCTATGCACCAACAAATGACTCTGAGGCAGAAGACAACGATGCTTTTTACGATCAGCTCCAGGCAGCCTCAGAGAGCGTTCCAGCCCATGACATGTTGCTCATCATCGGCGATCTCAATGCCAAGGTGGGAAGTGACAACACCTGCAGGGAGCATGTCATGGGCAAACATGGAATCGGAACCATCAATGACAACGGAGAGAGACTGGCAGACTTTTGTGAAGAAAACAACCTACTGATTGGTGGCACACTCTTCCCACACAAAGACATCCACAAGGCAACATGGACATCACCAGATGGGAGCACAAAGAACCAGATAGACCATGTCATCATCAACCGAAAATGGAGGAGCTCACTTCAAGATGTTAGAGCCTACAGAGGAGCAGACATTGCCAGTGACCACACTCTTGTGATAGCCACAGTTTCCCTGAAGCTACGTCGATCACGAGGAAAACAGGCACGTCAGCAGAGAGTGGACTCTGGCAAACTGAAAAATCCAGTCATAGAAAGGGCCTTTGCTATGGAAGTAAAGAACAGGTTCCAAGCACTAGGAGACCAACAAGAGATGACCTTAGACGACTTCAATCGAGTCTTACAGGAATCAGGAGAGAAAATACTGGGCTTCCAACGGAAAAAGAAAGAACAGTGGATCAGAGAAGAGACATGGAAGAAGATAGAAGAGAGAAAGTCAGCCAAACAAAGAATCAACAGCACCAGATCTGAACGCCTGAAAGAACAACTCAGACAAAGATATGCAAAACTAAACAAAGAGGTAAAGAGGATGGCAAGAACCGACAAAAGAGACCACATAGAGAAACTGGCAGATGAAGCAGAAAATGCAGCAAGTAAAAATGACCTGAAGACACTGTACAAGATAAACAAACAGCTCAACAACGGGTTTAAGAATAGTGATGTGCCAGTGAAAGACGTGAACGGTAATGTCATCGAGGGAGAGGCAGAAAAACTACAGCGCTGGAAGGAACATTTTGAGTCGGTTCTGAACAGACCAGATCCCCTCAGCTTGCAGACATCCAGCCAGCAGCTATAGACCTTGACATCTGCACAGACCCACCAAGCCTGGAAGAAGTGACAGCAGCAGTCAAGACAATGAAGAGCGGCAAAGCACCAGGGGCAGATGGAATAACAGCAGAGATGTTGAAAGCAGATATAAATGTGACAGCTCCCAAGCTGACTGAAATCTTCAAGCAAGTTTGGGAATCAGGGCAGCTCCCTGTTGCTTGGAAGACAGGCTCATCTTCAAGTTACCCAAGAAAGGAGATCTTGGAGACTGCAATAATTGGAGGGGCATAACACTTCTTTCCCTCACCAGCAAGGTCTTCAGCAAGATTGTTTTGTCAAGACTGACGGCAACTCTTGAGAAAGACCTCCGACCACAGCAAGCAGGATTTCGTCCTGGGCGATCCTGCTCCGAACACATCTTCATTCTGCGACAGATTCTGGAGCAGAGCAACGAATGGAACACACCGCTGTACATCAATTTCATCGACCTGGAGAAGGCTTTTGACAGCATCCACCGCGAGTCCTTATGGAAGATCCTGAGGCATTACGGAGTCCTGCAAAACTTGTTCAGGTCATTGCAATGCTGTACAGCGATTTCAAATCCCAGGTTGTCTGTGACACGGAGCTCACAGACCCTTCAACGTCAGTACCGGGGTGAAGCAGGGCTGCATTCTGTCGCCGTTCCTCTTCATCCTGGCCATGGACTGGATCATGAAGACTTCCACCGACAGTGAGAGGAGAGGGATCAGATGGACCATGACTATGACAGCAACAACAACGCTGGAAGACTTGGACTTTGCTGATGACATTGCCCTGCTGTCACACCGCCACCAAGACATGCATGAAAAAACAAAGGCCTTCTCAGAAACAGCTGGAAACCTTGGCTTGAAGGTCAGCACAAAGAAAACGAAAAGTATGAGAGTGAACGCCAGAGTCCAAGACGGCATCAAACTAAATGGAGAAGAGATTGAGGAAGTTGACAGTTTCACCCTATCTTGGGTCCAAAATGTCAAACACAGGGATGCGGAGGTGGAGATTCGAGCCCGACTGGCGAAAGCCAGCCAGGCCTTCGCCTCACTCAGGAGCACATGGAAGGCAAAAAACATCAGCCAGAAGATCAAACTGAGAATCTTCAAGTCAAATGTGATCAGCACCCTCCTTTACGGATCAGAATCCTGGAAGATGACCAAAACCATCAGTAACAAGCTTGACGTCTTCCAAAACAGATGCCTCAGGCGCATACTTAACATCTTTTGGCCAAATACCATCAGCAACGAAGAACTCCACCGAAGAACTGAAACCGAGTCCATCACCACGCAAGTTCAACGAAGGCGTTGGCGATGGATTGGACATGTGCTCCGCCAGCAGACAGCAGACCTTTCCAGAGTCGCCCTACGATGGACTCCAGACGGCCGAAGAAAACGAGGCCGCCCAAAGGAAACTTGGAGAAGAACAGTGGAAAGGGAGATGAAAGGAAAGGGCTGGACATGGGGTCACCTAGAGCGGGTTTCAGCCGATCGACATCGGTGGCGGACTCTGGTTGAGGCCTTATGTGCAACCTGATACACGAAGAGGAATAGATAGATAGATAGTTTGGCTCTGTGCGCGATGCTAATTCCCAAACTCTGCGCGAATAACGTTTGCGAGATAAGTTTCTTTGAACACCGGAATTCTTGCCTGCTTTTGGAAAAGATGTGATAGCGACAGTTTTTATGACACCAGGAGGTAGACCCCCTCTTATGTAGCAACGTCTGGATAACATACGCTTCGAACCTCTCCTGCGCCACTCGTTAAAAGTTTATGCATGGTTCAGTCCATGCTTGAAAAAGTCTAGTCTTTGAACTTTGACACTGTGTACGGCTTTAGCAGAAATATTGGAATTTTTTGAAATTCAAGTAAAATACAAAAACAAAACAAAACACCAACAACAAAAAACAAACAAACAAACAAAACAAAAAAAACCCACAAAAAACAAAAATCAACAAGTAGGCAAACAGACAGGTAGAGACTCCATAGATCGCCGCCATTTATTTCTTGTCTCCCCTGACCATGTCTTGCCGAATTACTTCCCATTGGTCTTGATCCAATGCAACAATCGAGACATTTAAATGTTATTCTTAATTGACTCAGAAAACTGATTGAAGCCAAGCGTTCAGGTAAAAGAGACTTTCCAATATACAGCACTGATGTTTTACTGCCCCACTTACAATAAAATATGATAAATTCAAAAGGCGCGGTCTGTAGGATATCCGATGCAGACTTTACAGAAGGCCACGTACGAAGAGTGGTTTTTGTTGTTGTTGTTGTTTTTTAATTTGACTGCCTAAGCCTGCTGACACAACAATTCAGATATTTTTATTATGATTATTTGTTGGTGAAGTACATCCTCCTGTGTTTAAATGGGTCTGCCTTTGCCAAAATAAAGCAATTCGCATATAATTTTTTAACTCTTTGTTGACCGAGACATCCTCTTAAAAATGTCTCTCTAAGATCTAGAAATATATCTCGGGGAAAAAAAAGTATTCTTTCCTCCTCTCCTCTTTTTTCTTTTAACTCAGCGCTTAGCGAATT
This sequence comes from Pomacea canaliculata, assembly GCF_003073045.1. NCBI lineage: Eukaryota > Metazoa > Mollusca > Gastropoda > Architaenioglossa > Ampullariidae > Pomacea > Pomacea canaliculata. The sequence continues at coordinate 7,805,119 of NC_037591.1, forward strand.
TTGCATGCTGTTTCAAGTTCATGGGCAACAGAACTAGATGGCAATAGTGACACTAATTCATACAGATGATTTTAGCGCCTTATGACTGAACTGCACTGCTTTGTCGTTGACCGACATTCCTGGGGACATAGTTATGACGCGAGGGGAAATCTCTGCCCTGGGACAACTTGAAGAATTCAGGAACAAGTGACATGTTTCCGAAGTTATAAGGCAGTGTCCAGATTACACAGATATTATATTACCCATGGAGCCGTAGTTTTAAAGTGGTGGCAAAAGTGTCATAGGAAAAAGAATCAGTGTCCGCGGGGTCTCGACACTGCTTTATAACTCGGACACTTACCCTGGGGAAATAACTTATTCTCGCTTCATAACTGCGGCCCCAGGGAAGGTGGCCGCGCTCTGTACAGTAAACTTAATGGTGGTCGAGATATAGGATATTTGGAACAATTTTCTCAGTCAGTTCCCTGGATTATTCTTTTGTTTATCGGCGCATATTCGGACACCAGTGAGGAAAGAGGGAAACCACGGGTGTCTTAAGCACCCTGCAAATAAAGAGAATCCGAGTGAATGTTAGACTAGCACGTCACATTTTCCAGTGATGACGCTCTGTGACATATGGGTCATGGAATCGACCGGAAGTCGTACACTTGCCTAGCTATACCTGTCACGCCATGCACAGCAACTTCACTGACGACGACGATGATTTTGATGATGATGTACCGACTGTCATTTTGTTATGTAGACTACAACAAGTTTGATTGACAACTCTTGTCAATTATTTTACCTGGATGCTTGGTGTTCAGTTTGGTCAACAAAAACCCCATTGCAAAAGATATCAGCGATGTTTCCAGTTCATTCAATAACCGACAAATGGGCTGTAGTCAGATTATAATGTGACATAATATACGAAACACACACACACACACACACACACTTCTTTAAATAGACAATATTATGTAGTATAAAACGTTATTTGCATACACGATACATTATATGTCATGTTTAATGTGTTATATAGAACACGATCGTCTCAAATGTTTTGAAAGATAGTCAGTAAGACGCAACTTGACACAGGGTTTCCCAGAAAACGACTGTAGTACCAGCCCCAATTTAGCGTCTACATAAAAGCAAAGTACTGAGAGGCTACGACAAGGGGGAAACCCTATCTACCGGGGTACTGGCTATACCACGGGAGCTCCGATTAGCTACGTGCAGTTCTAAGAGGTATTAGATAAAACTGTTGAGGTGTTATCTGTCAGGGCGCACAGGGCTTGTACTAGTCAGGAATATATTCGACCCCTTATCCCACTTTATTTTTCTGCGTGAAATCCACTGAGTCACGAGGTTGAGGAGGGGACCAGGGAATAGTTACTGTGGGGAAGGGGGGAATGTCGGGCATGGTGTTTTAGGAGTTAGTTACAGTAGGTAGATTTGGGGCAAAGCTGCAGTTATGAGAAGTAAGTAGGGTACGGAGGGTTAAGGTTGCAAAAGCTGATAGCCCGAGCATAATATGCATGTGTGTACGCGCGAGCGTGTGTGTGCTTACGTGGAGTTTGGTAAGTTAGTAAATATATGTACTTCGTAACAATCATTATTTGTAATGAGAACGGTCGCATATATCGCGAAGAAAATTATTTAAAGACCTACCCGATTGGTCCGATTTATGAACGGATTTTGGTAGGTAGAGATAATATAAAGCTATTCTGTACATTTCAGAGCCTGAAACTCAGAGGTTTCTTGATTATCTAATTTCAAAGTTGTAGATTTGCATCTACAAGTCCTACAAAAACTCCTGTGCGCGAATAACGTGCGAAGTCACAGCCGTATGGGTAAGCATTTAATGGTCAGAAGGTGGAGCATTACATTGGTTTCATCAGACGACCTTCATTTTTCATGCTGTAGTAGTGAAGACATGTGAAACTTGGTTCTCTACTCTTCAATGTATTAAACCTTTCTTGTTTGAACTTGAGGATTGCAGAGGTTCAAAACCCCATGCACATGCTCAGGCAGCAGATGACGAAGAACGACTTCATAATACCACATGGTAAACATCGTTGATGTTTGTCAAATTTTGCGAACAGCAGCTGATCATTATGATTTATGTTTGCCAGTTTACTTACGTGCTGTCACAAAAGCCTGCGTGTTAAATTTACCATTGCACGTTTATATGAGCACAGTTGCTCGCTCATGCGGTTGTTGTTGCAAATAACAGAAAAAGAAAGACTTTCGCCCGCACAAATTTAAGAAAAATGGAAAAGAGATATATTTTCGGGAACGCTGTTGCAGATATTCCTTATTTCTGTGTGCACTTTGAATTTGAAGAATATTTGTCGAGATGAGTTCAGCATGCTTCTAGAGTAGGCACGGACCCTAGAAAAAGACGCTTTTGCGGTACCTCAAAACCCTTTTGCTTCTTCTGCATATATGTTACTGGGCAACCTTCAGGCGCAAAGTGGCGTTCTCATATAACAGAGTGTTGTATTGGCGAAGTAAAGTCAGATCGTGATCCATTGTCTTCTCAATGATAATTCCTTTGGAACGATTGAACTCTTATCCCATCACTATGTTTTACGGCGCATTCAACAACAAAAATAATAATTTCCATATCTGCGTTTGGGCTTTCGAGATTCGGTAATTTCTGGGCAATTTGTATCAGCCATGATTCCACCAGTACTGACGTCACACACGGTTTCAGCGCCTAAATGGAGATTTGAACAGGAAGGGAAATCGTTTTCATTTATTTTCTAGAGATTAGTATTTATTCTTGTGATTTCGTTCTCTATCCATTGATAAGTGACACGAAAGGAGTCTTTTGATCGCAATATGTGTTGCCAGTCGGGTAGGTCTTTACAGCTTTATTCAGCACAAACTGACAAAGGTCCAGTTTTCCTCTGTGTTACTACTATTGCTGTTAGAGCAATATTCTAAATCCACTAATTCAAGTAGAGAATATTTTGTGTGGGCTGGGGACTAAAATAAGTAATACCATTCGATTTACACCATTAATGTTTATACACCGTTAATTGTAAATCGACGGCTTATTTCAGGTCTGTTGATCGAGGACTCTGTAGACTGCACGAACATTCCAATATTCCTTTCATGCATAAAAATGGTCATTAAGTGCAGGAGGCGAACGGGCCCTACGGGCATTTTTATGAGTGCAAAAAAAGGAGCTACAAAACGCTCATGCAATCCTGTCGTCTGGGGATAAACTTCCAGCACCCCTCTCCCCCTGCCGAAAAAAAAAAACTCCACGCAAAGCAAAGCGCTTGTCTGTCAACATTTTCGTAACTGGCATTGGAAGTGAGAATGCTGTCATGGTGAAGAATAACTTTTGCCTTGACTATCTTTTAGAAGGCTTTGTGGCTTACAAAGCCACCGTGGGCGCATAGCTCGAATGCTAGCACACCTGTTAACCTTTGACCTTGATATGAGGGGTACACATACTTTTATGTGCCGCGCAACCAATGAGAAAGCTCTTTGGACAGGAAGCTTGTCACGTGACTTTACGCGCTCTCTTAAGTGTGTGGCATAGGACTAAACTACATGGAAGAAAGTTGAAAAAAATATTTGAGTAAAATCAGGTGAGCCACCAATTTTGTTTCCAGTTACACACGATGTTCTTTGTGCCTTCGAGTGACGTTGTGCTCGACTTTTGAGTAGTTTACTTTCACATAATTAGTTTTTTTCTGCTCCGATCTTTGCGGTTTGGAAGAACGCTGCAGTCTCTATGGCTTGTTTCATTCATTGGTGTATCGTATACATTTGCATACAAGTGGTTTACGACTAGAATTTCAACCGACTCGAGTCGCACTTAATCCTGGAATGGGCTTCTTCTCCAAGATTTAAGCAGGTTTATTGCTTTCTTTTGTATGCACCAGTTCTAGAAGTAGATGTTCGTTCGACTTTTGTTGCGGCTTCTTCTGTTTGTCGCTAAAAGAGTGAGCATGGCCTATGGCTGTCAGGGTTCCCTAGTCGTGCACTGTCGTTGACAGGCCGGGCTCACACCTCGTGGGCTTCCACAACGCATGCTACTGCAGTTCTTGAATCGATCGGTGCCACCAGGCGGTCATGGTCAAATATTTTCTGTTGGAATTTTGCGCAGAGAAGTTCTTTTCACTTCGGACAGGTATGGCGAATGTTTTGAAGCATTGTTTTATCATAGCAGCTTTGTGCGATTTCCAATTTTTTTTTTCTTTTAATTCTTTGTCCCCTTGAAAGCATCGGCCCAGCGCAACACTCAGTAAACAGCAATATTTTCAAATATATTGCAGTGTTTAATTGAGCGTCAGAGTCGTAAAGACATAATGCTACACGGACGATGTTAATTTTCAGTTATTATCGCACTTTTTCTTATGGATGATAATAGCTGCCTCACAAACCTTAGAAAGCTGTACAAAAATAGCATTGTGTTTTAATAGCATTGCACTATATTTTATTGATTTTCCCTCTTTACAATATAAATCAGGTATCACAGGCACTATTACCAAACATCTGATAAATCTAAATCAGTATGTAAATTTGATATATTTATACAATATTTATAAAATATGGATCACACTATTACAGATCTCTTATATTTTATGATTTTGGGGGAGGGGTAATTTAAAAATTATATGTGTAAGCACTTTATTTAGCGATTATCAGTTTTCTAATTTGCTTTTAGTTTATTTGAATCACCATTTAGAGGTACAGCCACGGCAGGACCCAAGTTTTTTACGTTTCTTTGGTCTGTCCATCAACTTTTTTTTTAAATGGTAGGAAATCCTTTAATTTTATTTTGTAAAATTTTTTATTGTGTCTATTTTCATAAAATTGTCCTGTAGTCAGTGTCTACATGCATACAGATATGTGATTTATAATGCCTTCATTTGAACATATGCAATAAATGTACTGTTGGAACAAATTCTTTTAAAATTCAGAGTGTGTGAAGAAATAGCAAGGGTTTTTTTCTTTGCAAAACAACCAGAGAATTTTGTTTTAAAATGTGTAATTTCTTTTTGTACATGTTACAAATACAGTTCTTCTCCTCCTTGTTCCTAACCCCCAGTAGAGCATAGAAACCGGAAATACAATTCTTAGCTGTATTATATTTTCATTGCAAATATGTTTTGACTAGACTCGTATTGTTATTTAAATTCCTAATTAGACTTTATAGAGGCCTTTCAGGACCATCTAAAAAATAACAAAAAAACGTTCAGGTGCTTCTGTAGTCTTAGGTGCAGTAGATAAAGAGCTGTTTTGAATGATGCTTAATTTTCACTGTTGATACAAAAAAATTTAATTCGATCAAATTAAAATTGAAATCTGCTGAGACATCGTAAAGCGAAAATATAAACATTAGTTGCAGGTCAGACAGTTGAGGTACATTCTCTCTCTCTATATATATATAGTTTATGAGACATGTAAGTACAGTCCAAATTTATTATCTTGCATTCAACGCAAGTGTTAAGTGTGAAAATGTAAAAAGGGTATAGAGTCCATAGGTGGGGTAACGTTTAGAGTTTTGGACATCCATTCTGTCACAAAGCGTGGCGAGAGGAGGGGTTGGTGAGATAATGGCAAGATAACAAATAAGACCATTATCTTTTGAATGTACAAGAAGGACTGAATGAATAAGTGTGTAATTTATCAAAAAATAGTGGTGGGTGTGTGAAATTGTGGCTACTACAATCACTAATACTATATTCAACTATATTTGAGTGATTTATGACCATAACAAGAGGGTATTGATAGTAAACTTTAACCTGTTCACCAAAGGGACTGTGGCTATTACTGACAGCACTTGTACAAAGGCCCTGATGGTAGATAGCACCATCAACATGGTTTACGGAAGACGGGCTGTGGAAGGAGATGAATGTAGAACTGGTATGGTCTATTGAAAAGTACAGCAGAAAATACATCACATTTGGTGCATCTGCAGGCTGTGTGCTTTATGTTTACAATTATGGTTGACATGATCTTGGAAGGCCTTGAACCTTAAGGAGATAGTGCATGAGCTGACAGTCCTTGTGATGCTTGAATTTCCCCCCAAAAAAGGGCAATGAAAAGCGCTCTTGCTTGTCTAATCATAGCAGCTCCAGCAGGTGATTGTCCTCTTGGCTCTCTCATTGGTTGATTTTTCTGATGGAGGCTCTTATCAGTGATGTCAAATATTACTCAGAGAAATGTGTCAACTACTTCGTATTGAAGAACACATTGATTTGTATATCACTTACCACTGCTATTCTGACTTTGACTTAAAAAGTAAATCATGAACAGGTTTCCAGATGCTATCCCATGGATGTTGGTGTGTGTAAGGTGAAGAGCTGAGGAATCCTGTAACAGACCAGAAGGACATTCTAGTGCATATAATTCCACATATAACTAAAGATGTAGGAAATAATTACACAAACATACAGCTAGTTGTAATTATCTTTTATAAACACTAAGCATAAAGTATATTTGGGAAGGATTTGTATTTTTATATGCCTGTAAGCATACTTTAATAGTACACAGAGTGTGTGCTGATACATACAGCAGTAAACTTGTGATGCTGGTCAATGAAAAGAAATGAAAAAGAAACTAAAAAATTTTTTTGGCTTTTTTTTTTGGGGGGGGGGTTTCCAAGTGTAAAGCAAGTGGCCATTTAATCTGCACTTTTCAAAGCAGCCATGTGAGTGAAATAAATGCCATAGAATACTGCACCTGCCATTGGAGCAGTTCTCCAACTTGTTGAGCAAAAGTTATTTCACTTGGATTCTACAATTTACCATGCTTGATGGTATTTCAAGGAGTTTCAAAGTCTGTGACCAAGTTTATTGAAACACAGCCATGTAAAATATAATGTGGTAGGAGCTTAGTAGCAGAGCATGATCACGTTAAAAAAAACTCTGACAGGTGCCAAAAACCCAATTTGACTATCTGATACACCTGGTAAATTTCAGTGTTGCTCTTTGATTAGATGTTGGCATCATACAAATTGGATCTGCAGAAACACTTGCGCACTGGTCTGGGCAGAAGTTTAAGCTTCTAAAGTTACTATTTTTTGTAAGGAATTAGATCGATTATACTTACAGAATCAATATCAAAAGCACTGGCTTGGCATCTCAGTGTGGATACCACATATTTGTAGATCTTCTGGACTGCCAGTATGGTAGACACCTATTCAATACAGTGAGAAAACCAGTTTGTGAATGCAGGTAGCTGGATTGTCCATCTCCAAAATTTGTTGTCATCCAAGTCCTAAGCTAACTCATGACAACCTCTCTTTTTTTAGCATATTTTTCTCTCTACGACTAGATGTAAAAATAAAAAAAAGCTCATTGTCCTGTCATACTCATTGTCATTAATAAAGATTTGTCAGATTTTTTCCTTTTTTTTGACACCTGCTCCCACCACACACTAAAAACCACAATATGTGCATGTCAAATCTTGCAGTTCTGGTTTGCAATTTGCAGTAGTATCTGTTGTATCCCCCAAATATTATAAATATATATTATATGTGAGATATATATAATATATCTGCACTGTTTTTTGAACATACCTTTTCAGTCCCGCATTGTGGAGAAATAGTGAAGGTCCTGTGATAGTAAAATTAATCTTATGGTTGTCTTATATAAAAATGTCTGCAACTAAAACTATATGAGAATCTAGTCCAGAACTTGTAATTAAAGAATAAGAGGCTTTATAAACAGTTAAAAAAAATTAAAAATAACTGTAGTGAACGTTTGAAAATCAATATAGATATCAGGGCTTCTGCTTACGCAAAAAATTGCGTACAGTACGCATTAAAAAGTTCGGAGGACCCCTTCAATTTTCGTCAATGGGGTCCCCTCCAAAGTTGGGCGAAGAACAGGGACCCCTTAAAAATCTGAAGAAGGGGTCCCTGGGACCCCAAAGAATTTAGCCTTAGCAGAAGCCCTGGATATGCCTAATTAATGTATCCCCTTCAGCTATTTTATTCACTTTGATCTTGATGTATGTGTAATACCTTTGTGTGTATAATATCCATGCATGATTGTCATTTCATTAATTTGACCATTTTCTGAATATGAGTTGGGTTCTTGATGTTTGAAATCTTGTGTCTTGCAAAAATAAGAGAGCTACACAACCAAAGAGGATAAGTATCTTAAAATAATAACTATCTCAAAAATAGTGTGCTTTGGGTTTGTCATTAAAAAGTGTGGGTAAGTCATTGTCCTCAGACAAGATAGGGAAATCAAGAACAAGCATCTTATTTTGGTAGTTATAAGATGGTGTCCATACCCTGTGAATGTTGATTTATCCCTGGGGTCGTAGTTATACAGCAGTGGCAAAAGTGCCCTGGAATTTAAAAAAAAAACCCAACAAATATAAAGCAATGTCCATGGAGGTTTGATACTTTGATGACTACAGAGACAAGACGCATCCTTGATATTCACATTTGGCCTCGGACAACTACTTTCCCTCACTGTATAAATATTGTCCCCCCCTCCCCCCAGGTTGGTATTTTAGGCTGATAAAAATAAAACATCGTTGTCTCTGTGGATTTAACTATCTGGATGCCATGTGTAATCACATAGGCATTCACTAAGCAGGTCATTAAGCCAGCGATTGTAGAACATAAATGAGAATAATTGTTCGAAAGGTTGCAAAATATGCTGATTGCAGTTGACTATACTGTAATTTGCAAGCAATCTTGGCTTGATTCCACAGGCAGGAATCAGAAGTTGCTAAACTTAACTCTGTGCTGGACTTACAGATGTGTTTATGGTTCGTAGCTGCACAATAAATACTTTTAATTTAGGGATTTAGTTTAGTTTCTGCAATACAGATTTTTTTTTTCAGTAAAAAAATACATCCCGTAAGTATTTTAGTTGACCTGTAAATTACAATCAGTACCATGTTTCACTCATATACCATGATTGGCATCTTAAAAATGTCAAGCCAGCTAGATTTTCCACAAGGTCGCAACAGCACCAGAATGCTGCACTAGCTATGGGTTTTTTTCTTGATCCTAGCAATGAGCTTACAAGTTATATTAATGTGCCCTCCATAGAAAGACTCGGGAAGTAGATTTGGTTCCCAGAATTGCTGGAGATGTAGGAATTAAGCAGTCAATATTAATACCAGCCGGTATTTTAATACTTTGAAATTCCTGCGTCTTACGCCTAGTTGCCGGTAGAACTAACAGGACGGTGTACCGAGCTGAAAATAAACTCCCATAATTCCAGCCGAAAGAGAAATGTTTACTTGTATGACATTAGTTTGAAACATGTGGGATTGTTTGAAAAATAATTAAAAAAATAATAATAAACGCAAGAACTTGTGTCTTGCCGTTTTCTTTGAAATAAATCGTGCGTGGCCAGGCTAGTCACATGAGGCAGATGGTTGAAAACAGGTGTGATTATTCTTGTGGGTGTACTCGCCCCCATAGATGTAAAGGATCAGACAGCTGCGCATGTTGCATTTGTTAGAGAAGAAAATCTCCCGACCCCAAGGCAGTTTCCACCATGTACCACTAGTCCCCATGCGTGCGTTTGTGCAACGTTCCCACTTTGACCCCTTTATTCTTTAACTCCATGATGACCTCAAGTGCATGCCCAGAGGCACTTTCATTTTTCCTTTTTTCATACCCCTTTAACTTTTCTTTCTTCCTCCCCCAGTTAAAAAAAAAAAACACCCACGCACACACCATCTTCGCACAGCGGATTCATTGCTCAACAGATGATTTTATCGCAAGATACACTGCAGCCAACGCTACTGTCGCCAGGAAGGCGAGATGGGGTGTAAAAGGAGGGTGCTGTGGCTTGTGCCTCAACAAACTAGGCAGCACGAACCCCCTGAGTCCACGTCATCACCACACTGCTGTCGTGCTTTAGCAGATGGGCTCCCTTGTGGGTGGCGGACAGGGAGGGAGAAGGCGCCTTTGACGAAATCTGCTTACACAGCGGAAGTGTTCTTTACTGGGGACATTGTTGGTGGCCTACTAAACGCGACCCGATCTTAACATTTGCGTGGGTGGTAGTGGTGGTGGGGAGGGGTGTAGGGTAAAAGTTTTAATTGCTTAAAGATAATCGAAAATGCGGTGGTCGGTCTCGGCAAAAGCTGACAGTCGAGCATCCCATGCCATAACTGTCACGTGACTAACCCAGACTAGCAATGGAGAAGAAGAGTCGTTCTAATTAATTATATGCTTAATAAGCAAAGGTTATGGATGAGAGAAATCCCGATTTAAAAAAAAAAAAGAATATTGGTTAACACTGGGCAGTGACAGTGTTTACAGGAACTGACAGAACAGGATAAGACTGAGCAGAGATTTAAACATCAGCCTATGGAATCTGAGCAGAAATGTTCCACCATAGGTTAGTCAGATTGGAGATTTTGGGGAAGAATATTTGAAGACCAAGTTTTAGTTTAGGAATGATCATATGTTATTGTAAAAACAAAAACCAAAATAATAGTTTCAGATATATATTTTCAGGAGCAGTCTTCATTTACTGGGATTGAAGAAATGAGACAAGAAAAGAGATACTCAGATCTTGATGAAACAACACATTTTAGGAGATTTTTGTTTTCAGCCAGTTGTGGAGGTTAGAAGGCTAGTGTGATGGAATAAGGGAAACAGGATGAACGCAATCACGCACAAAAAAGCAAGTTATATTACCAGCAACAACACATTTCAGTTGCTGTATTAAGTAGGTGAAATCATTATTTCACATTTGACGTAGTAGAAGTATCGTTCATGAAACAACATTCAGTGTTTTCAAAGAAAACCTGTTGTGTTTCAAAAGTGATGCTGATTGAACAAGTATGTGCTGTACAGTGCATACAAATTACATTCTGTTAGGCATCTTTTGTAAGCAGGTTGAAAAATTAGGGTTACATGAATATAAAATGTGGCCTTCTTAACCATCCACCTATTAGTGAAAAAGGGGCATTGTTCTGCAAAGTTATTAGAGTCATATGAGAGAGGGGGGAACTGTAAATGTATATTTCTCTTTTCTGAAAGGTCCCTAAAGTTTTTAAAAATGTAATAGTTTTGAGAAATACATTGTTGCCTTTAAAAACCTTGTACAGTCAAGAAATGTATATTACAATTGATAGGAAGTATGTTTTTGTGTAAAAAAAATCGTTAACATGGCATGTTGTAAGGGGAAAGGATTATGTGAAAAGTGTTGTAAGGGGAAAGGGCCATGTGAGAAGTGATTGCAAACCACTGCAGTTTGACTTTCATTTGCTTTGTAAAGGTTATGGAGAGCAGATACAGTAAGATTACGGGAAAGTTTTGTGAGCATTACAAACAGAGCTGCATGACCAGATATTGATTCTGAATGTGTGAAACAGGATATTAACATTTTATACTTTGGATGTTTTATTATCAGTTCTGTGATTGTAATCCACAAGTGCCTTATTAAAGCATAGAACTTCAGTTTACAAAAAGGTAACTATTTCTGTGAGTAGCTGTTTATGAGAAGATTTAAGAAGGTGCCTTACCATGTTTTGGACAAGAACTTTTTAGGAATATGACTACGTTTATCTTGTTATTAATTCTGTCATTATTAATATTATTTTTCTTATATTAATGATTGTGGCTGAGAAAACTTTACAGATGTGGAATCTTTGGCAAATTTTTCAGGGATCACTTCAAGATGCGAACAAGGTTAAAGCAATGAAAACTGCCATATCGCCAAGAGGCCGAGATGGCCATTCAGATGCTTCATCTCAAAGGATGAATCGACGCAGAGAAAGTTCTGAAAAAAATTATGAGGAAGTAGCAATTATTGGCAATGGTGCTTATGGGACAGTCTTTAAAGCAAGAGACCTCCGTAATGAGGGACAGTTTGTGGCTATGAAACGGATACGAATATGCAATACAGAGGAAGGAATGCCAATGACAGCGATAAGGGAGATAGCACTTTTGAAACAACTGGAGAAGTATGAGCATCCAAATATTGTCAAGTGAGTAATTCTTCATTTCTGAAAGGGTGTGTGCGTGCACTTGTGTTTATACACAAGGGCAGAGTGAGAAGTCGTGTGAGTGTGGGTGGGTGCCTCTGTGTTCAAAACAAAAGACAAGGTTTTACTGCTGTTGAGAGAGAAGTTTTGGATTATAGGTCTTCAAACCATGACACTAAGCATGCTTAGGCTTTTATTCCTTTGCTCCTACCATGCCCACCTCTGTCTTTCTTGCAGAGATATAGTTATTTGAGCAGGTTAATTTTTTTTCCTCATAGTCATACATATATTTTGCACTTTTCTTAACACTCACAAGCATGTTGCCATCTTACAGTAAATATTTTAAATCTCTCACTGGTATTTAGGATTTCTTGCCCAAAGACTTTTGTTTAGACCTGTCTACATTTCAGTTTTAATTATCTGCCTGTTAACTATTTGCTTTGCATCTTCTCTTGTACTTTATTCTTCCAGTTTACTCATTTCTGTCTGATTGCATTGTTAATATTCTGAATACTGTACAGTCCTCAGCTGTTATCATCCCTTCCTATCTTTTGCTGTCTTCCATGTTTAATTTTTTTCCCCAGCCACTTCATCTTAGACCAACCCACTAATGAGGAAGTATGAAACAATTGGACAAATAAATGGGCCCTAAAGATCTGGCCACAGAGATAGGATGCAAAAGTAGCTTGGGCATTAAGTCCTGTATCGTACAAGAAAATAGAGAGATAAAAAGAGTTAGGAAGACCACATTCAAGAATGAGCATGTATGATGTCCATCTGATCCCAATAAATGATAAAGAACTTAGCAAGATTTTATGGTTTCCTGACTTCTGACTTGGCTAACGCCATGGGATGGATGATGATTATTATATGACAGCAACCAACCCCATCAAAATGTTAGGGCATAGCTCATTTTAGTTTTCAGATCGCTCTGAGCAAATTTTCATTATAGAATTTGGAGCTGTCTTAGTTGATTTATGCAGGGATCTGTGTGATGGGAGACATTGCTGTACAGTTTAAAGAGGTGTTACTGTTAAATTTAGCTGTAGATGGCCTTGTCTTGTTCCCACCAATGATTACAAAAGTAGGTTAGTGAGACAGGTCATTTCAGCTTAGTAGCCTGTCCCAGAATACAATTAAGGATGGGTTGTGATAGTGCATGCACATATTACAAAGTGAAAAGCAGGTCACTCTGTTACCATCATCTAGGATATAACACTTATTCAGTAACGTGCACCATCAGTCTGTGAACTGCAAAGTGCCAAGAACTTAGTGGGTTTATAAACAATTATTTTACTGTAATAAACTTTGGTTTGGTTACACTGCACTGTGTAGAAAAAGAGAAAAGCTCATTTCATTATCAAGTGCCGTGTGCTCTGATAGTGGTGTGTTGCACTTGCTGTTATCTTACTTTGGGTTTTGTTTTGATGCTGTTCTACCCCATGCAAATATTCTTGAAATTATGAAGCTGTTGGTAAGTAGGCCAGCTTGGTCCAAGCAGTTCATATGAGCAATACAGATTGTGCATTATATGCAGGCTTTGGCGCATGCTTCTTTTTATTCCGTAGTTTATGCTTGAGCAAAACTGAAGGGATGGGGAAGAGAGGGAGAGCAAAAGGTAAAACGATTAAGATGGTTTGCATATTTGAATTGTACTGGATACATCATTACAGATATGTACTTCCACCAGAGTCTGAAGTTGTAATTGCACGCACCTTCATGCTTTGTTAATTATATAAAGTTTGTGACTGTGGCTGGTGTCCAGTGGACTCTGGATCATAACAGTGGCTAAACGTTATTTAAAAATTGTTGTTTGCTAGACAGTTGATTAGAACAGTCCCTGAAATGTGGATGAGTCTGCTTGCTGGTTTATAGTAAGTGTTTATTGAATACTCAGTATCAGAGGATTATGTGAAAGTTTGTTTTCAAATTTGTTTGAAGGGAGTAAACAGGAGACAGAGCACATGCCTAGACAATAACGGTCACAGTAGAGGTGTGTTGTATAGTTTGCTGCTAGTAGGGCAGGAGGGTGTCAATGGGGTGTGAGAGGGAGGGCAACGCTTTTGCCACCTTGTGAGTTTGATGAATGGGTACACTACAGAGGTATCTCAAATGGCTGGTTTCTTTGAGAGGACATTACACCTGTTAATACTGCTATGCACACATAGATTTAAAGGCATTTGGCAGCCGTGACACCTTAGGTGAACCCTGACCACATGTTTGGAAGTGGGTGTGGAAAGAAAAAAAAAAGGTAGAATGGGTGAGGGTAGGTGGGGTAGTGATTTGGTTCGATCAGTGTGCTCAAATAACAGACTATTTATAGCCCACAAATAAGTTGTTGTCAAGTGCTCAGCTAGCTATGTAAGTTCTATAGTTGTGAATGTAGACCTTCCCAGCTAAGTGACAAAGGGTCAAATTCTTGCACCTGTTATTGCTGGTCCTCCCTCATACCTAACTTACCAACTTAATTTTTTAAAATTTATCATTGTTTTCATTTTTAGTATGCATTTGTAAGGAATTGGTTTGACACATTTTTTTTAAATGGGAAGATCTGTAGCTGTCCCTAAAAAAAATATATATACCTTAGTTCTGTACAGTTTGGGTTTTCTTTTTCATTCGACTACATATTAGCCCAAACTGTAAATAGTTGTGGTCCACTTTGGTGTCATTAATTTGCAGGTTTGTATGGTATTTGTGGAAATAGTATGGGAAAGTGAGGAAAAGTAGGGAAGATGTTGGGGAACAAAGAGGTATAAGATGATGTTAGCTTAGCAGCTTTAAAGTTACAGGAATTTGTAAAACAATACATTGCATATATATGTTAATAAGAATATATTTATGTATTATTTGACAAATTCCCTGTCTGCGTGACTGAGTCTGTGTGGGGTGAAGGTATTGATGGTAAGAGTTAATTGGCAGACATTTAGAGTGACTTAAAGCTCTGGGTTTTTTTTGACTGCCTCTTACTGTTTTATCATACTTTTGTGACCATGTTTCAGGTTGCTGGACGTGGGACACACTAATGTAACAGACAAAGAGATACGAGTGTATCTTGTCTTTGAGTACATTGATCAAGATCTTGCCGCCTACCTCCAGAAATGTCCGTCCCCAGGCCTTGGCCCAGATCGAATTCGGGTGTGTACACCAATACTTTCTTATAATAGTAGGCACCATCAGCCACAGCTTTGCCCATTTAAACTTCTTAGTACAATCTTCTGGAACAGAGTGGAATTGGGAAACAATATACCTAAAAATAAAAAAAGCAAACAAATAAACAAACCTTATAATTTAAGTTTATTTTTTAGATTTATTTGCAATTGATTGATGGTCATTTATTAAAAAAAACTATTTTTGCATTGAACGACTGGATGAGACAACATTTAACTATTCAGAAGAAAAACTAGGTCCTTGAAATTCCTTCTTTAGGATGTCTTTTCGAGAGATCAGAACAGCTGTCTAGAGGAGTAGATGCAGTGCTAGATTGTACAGAGTTATTTGTACAGTTTATTTAGACATCATTTAAATGGAATCCACGAGACTAGGATTTAGAATATTTCTGCATAAAATGTTTGACAATAAAGAAAAATGAGGATCATATCAGATTTCTTTCTTGCTACTACTTCTGCATTACTACAATTCAATAGTTGATTCTCACCCACCTCCACCCCACCTTCATACTATAACTCGAGAATTGACCTGTTTATATCACAGTGCATTCTTGAAAAATTCCTCTCTGCATAGAAAATAGTGATGAATTAGAGGAGACAAAATACTGAATAAAATACAGAGACAAAATCTAAATGCTAGGTTGTTTAAACTTATAATTATCATGCACTATAGAGAAAGAATGCTTGTGCATATTTCATGCTACATCAGTGGTGCTGGCATGAAAAAGACAATGATATTGAAAATTACTGTTAGCTTTGAACAAATTTCAAAGCTCTCTATGTACAAGACTCGAAAACCTTTTTTCTTCTCACATGCTCATTCATTCCATCTTTCTCATTCTTTCTGAATATTTTCAAAAGTATAGGTCATATTATTGTTCATTTTCAAAGTCTGATTGATTGCTAGGTTTACAATTTCACAAACACTAGAGAATTAGTATAAGAAGATCAGCTCAGGACTCTCAACCAAACATGATTAGCAACGATTAAGTGGTGGCAATGAATGCAAGAGCGGCCCAAACGAAGGATTGTAGATCAGGCTTATGCTCGCTGCTTTGATTTTAGTGTTGTACAAGTCACATTTAGTGAGAAAACTGGAGAGCGAGAAGGAGGGGTTGAAAGAGTAAATTTAGGAACAAATAAGTAGATCGAAAATAGTGTCCATACTGTTGTTGAACTGGCTTGAATACCCAGAATCAAAAGAAAACAAATCAGTGTCTTATCTTGCAAATTTTTCAGTCTTCTGATGGGAAGATTGATATTTTGTGACAAAGCTTATAACAGTAATCCATATCACTGATTTAAGTGTACCTTAATCAGAAATATGTCCATGCTTTCAAAGAAATGCGTACATTCATACATCAATAATGGGTACATGTGGACCTTTACAAATATGTGCACAGGCGGGCATGCACACACTCTCACTCTCTGACATGATACCCATATATATTCATGCACTTGCATTCTGGCATGTCTGCGTGTATGCACCCTCACTCATTTACCAATCAGGCATCAGGTTTATTATGAGATAGGAAAAGCCAGCTTTCCGCAAGCAAGATAAATGAGGCGACCATCCAGGCCTTTGATCGTTGGCTTTTTCACAGGAGCAGCCGGCTCTGATAGACCACACAACTTTACAGCTGATTAGATAGTGGGATTCCTGATTACTGGAAGAAGAGAATGGCCCATGAGTGTTGTGGACAAATTAATTTGACATACAAGGTTTCTTGTATATGGTAGACAGACATGAGTGAACCAACTTAGTTTTACCAAACCAAACTTTACGAAATGTTCATTGTATAATGGAAATGCTGTATTTTCTTTCTTGTCTTGCTTTCTATTATTATTTGTTGTTATGCTTATTTATTCAGTTGTCCACTGGGTACTCTTTTTTTATTTGCTATTTTTTGACTCTTTATTTAAGACATGGTATTGTAGATCAAATGGAGTGCATGGACTATTTGAAGTTTGTGAATAGACCTTTGCCAGATTGTGCTGAAAGCTGATAAGTAAGGACAGTTAAAATCAGTTTGAATTGTGAACAGTCATAGTTCACATCAAGCCTCATAGTGGGAGGTTTCAGCAATGATTATTTAGATCAAGCTAAACTTGTGACATCAAAGTGATCATCTGGCTAGAAATGGCATGGATCTAGTAAAGTATATACAGGCTGCATTTAAAAAAAAAGATTATATGGTTTATATGAATGAAGATAGTTGGTTGTGGCCATTACAATGAATAAGTTTCCACGTTGCCAAGATTATAAATGTCCAATATTTTTATGTCCTTGCAACAGTGTCAGTAGACAGCATGACTGAATAGGCAGAAACCCAGAGGAAAACTTTTTTTTTAATGGCTTAGGCAAGTTGGCATGTTTCCTGTACCTAGTGAGGAAAGTGGTCTGACAGCAGGTCATTTTCATTCATAGGAAGTGAGTCACAGGTCCTGTGGAGTGTCCAAGTCCAGAGACAAGAATGCTAATGTGGTATATAGCAGTTTTCTGTTAGTGGAATAGAGTAGAAAGAAACTTTTGCTGCCCATAGCAGGTTTGAATAGAGTGTAAAAGGAAGAAAGTCCAAAAAATAAAAAGCAAAGTGGTGTGTTTGTATCTCTAAGATATAAGATGTCTTGTATTTGTGAAGGTTCTTCATTTAATACTATTAATAAATAGAAATGGGATTAGCTGACTTTTTTTTCTTGAGTAAGAAGAAGCAGGATCAGTTTTTCCCACAGCTTCTTGAGACTTTAATTCCATATTTTCCAGTATTTTGTTTTAAATCCTGGGTTACTCCTCCTTTGCTGCTGGGTATTTTGTGAATGTACATAAACAGTACAATAGCTTCATTCTTCATCACTATAATAATAAAAGTGTGATTTATGTACCACATGATCACGCTCACGAAGGAGCATGCTCTCAGTACTTGAGACAAGAACTAGACATGGACAGTATACAAAGGACGGAAGGATAAACAACCATGCAGACAAGTAATAAAAGACAAACATAGAAGACACAAAGAGGAATCAGGGAACAAACAGTAAGGATTGAGAGTTTCGTGAATATAAACAGGAAGACGAACAGGCAGAATAGTCAATAGTCAAAGAGAGCATTAAAAGATGGACTAGCCATATGTGGACTCTCATGAAACAGATGTTTTTTTAGTGTATGTTTAAAGCAGTGGTGCCTAACCTTTTCTCGCCTGAAGGCACTGGACATGATATAAAATCTTGCGGGCCAGAACATGGCGGTTTTGCCAGAATTATGATGTTGAAAATGAAATTATGTTGTGTCTGGTTAGAATGAGTGGGTCGGATGAGGCACTTTTGTGGGATGGATGTGGCCTCTGGGCCATATGTTGGGCACCCCTGGTTTAAAGTATTTGTTGGTGGGTAGGTGGTGGATATGGAAGGGGTGAGAGTTCCACTGTTTGACAGCACAGTAACTACAAATCCTTTGACCATACATGGTTGTTCTGGTTATAGAGATAGCATACAATTTCCTAATTTTAGCTCTTCTCATTGCTTCTTCTTTTGTATACCTTGCTGCACCTAACTGAGGATTAAAGAATGTGGCATAGAAATAAATAAAAGATTTTGTCACTTACCTAGTCAGAGCACCAGAATATTTAGACATAAGAACCAGCAATCAGCATGATTTTTAGAGCTTGTCCATCTGACTCCTACATATCCTAACATTTGTACCTATTGCAGGACCTGATGCTACAGCTGGTTAATGGTGTGGACTTCCTGCACAGCAACCGCATCATCCACCGTGACCTGAAGCCACAAAATATCCTCATCTCATGTCAGGGTCAACTAAAACTGGCAGATTTTGGCCTAGCACGTATTTACAGTTTTCAGATGGCCTTGACAACAGTGGTGAGGAAAGGGGTTACAGACTTTAAGGGCAAAAGCAAGGCATGTTGTAAATTGGGCTTAAATGATAGATGCTAATGTTCTGAATCATGTTTGATCAAAATTTCCTGCTGCAAAGCAATCATTTACTTAGAATCACATGTAAAACAGCCAAGCCTCATGAAGGCTGCCATGTTTGCATACACTTTGTAAAAGCAAGCAGACTCTAATGTGAGATGTAAGCAAACCTGTTTGACAAGAAAAAAGTTAAGTGATACTGAAGTAGTGTCAACAGCTTTGAAACAGACTCATTTGACACAAAGGATGTTTCAAGTAAAGCTGAAATGCAACAGCATTTTCGCCAAACTGGGCAGTGCGACCTTGATTTATAGATTGCAATCTGCAAGAACCATGAGAAGCTTGCAATCAGTACAGGTAGAGCTTGTGAGAAGGATGTAAGCAGATGTGTCTTGATTGCATCTTTCATTTGAAAAAGCAGGGTGCATGCAGATCATTGGCTTCATTTGTGGCAATGCACCTGTTCACACTCTACTGCCAGTCCAGTCTGTCTCAACACTTCATGCCAAAAGAGGTTCATTCAGTTTTGCATTCAATGGCATTCTTCTATTTTTCACATGCAGATATTGTTGGTCTGACAACTTCTTCCATAACAATGGCCATATCAAAGAAGTAGCTTTTCTGAAATTCTCTGTTATTGTGTGTAACATTATTTTCTGTCATGCCATTATTTTTGTGCTCACTTCGTCACTGCGCCTTCCCATGATTGCAATGTTTTGACGACCTCCCTACTCAGGAGACTGACAGTTTACTCTTATTATGTGTGATGGTTTAGAGACATCATTTGATAACACAACATGGAGGTCTGTTTTAGATGCACTTGTAAGTAAACGATCATTTTGCAGCCCCAAACTATGATTCAGTATGTCAGTAATATAATTTAAGCCCAGCTTACCACTTGAGTTGCTTTGCTTATCCCTTTGAGATATTGAGGTGATGAGTGTTCGCATGTCTGTGGAAAATATAGATTAGAAGCGCTAACTTTGATGTTAGATTGTTATAGCAAAATGATTTTAACATTTTCCCATAGATATATTTTTTAATGAGATTATAGGCAGATAAGACATCCGCTTTTATGTCAATATTTGTTATAACTATTTAATATGGATTAAAGGAGATACCTACAATATTCATAATCACACCATTGTGTATTGGGTGCATAAGAGCATTTTTTATTCAAACATGTACAAAAATGTGTCATTAAAACCATTAATATTATAAAAAAAAAAATCTGGCTTATCCTTTTAATTTATGATGTTCATTCAATTTAAAACTCGTTTAAACAAAGCTTTAACTAAAATGTGCAATTGTAAAACTATGGACCATGCCAGAAAGGGTTCTTACCCCCCACCCCCTTGAAACCTCTAGCAAAGTGTGATGAAATTACTTTTGTTAACAACCAGTCCATGCGTTTGCCTTCATGCTGAGCATGGAGAGTTCACATCCCAAGCAAAGGCTTCACTAAAATAGAATCTTGCCCTCCGTTTGAATCATAGTCTGTGCAACTTGAATTATACTTTAAAGAGCAACAGTAAAGCATCTGATGGTATAAAAATGACCTTGCAGCTGTAAGAGGGGTTCATGTTGTAGTGGTTGTCTGCAAAGCATGGATGGATGTTTAACCATTCTCATACTGAACCCCAGTATCATTATCAGTGCAATGGGGTGGTGATACAGTTAGTATCAATGGAATGAGTCTGACAATGTCTAATTTTGTGGATGCACAAAATTAAAAGCTGTCATCGGGTGCTTTATATGCAGTTTGGATTCGATGATGGCTTAAAACAGTCTTTGCTTGGGCTGATGATGTGAATGTGAAGATCATTAAAAGACCAGAAGGACAGTGAATTTAGAACATGGAATGAATAGGGAATGTAAAATACTAGATACAGAACAGAAACACAGCAAGTAGAACAGAAATAACCTCCCCTTGCAATATAGTAATTTGTCATCAAATGACATGGTAACCAGTGGACAGTATATGAACACTCACTTTTGTTACATCCCTCATTTAGGGATATACTATGTAAAAATTCAAAAATGGAGTACCAAAATATTTGCTCCTCAACAAATATAACTGTTCACATAAATTATTAACATTACTGTACATCAGTGGCTAAAAGTCACTAGTCATCCTTCCATGATGTGCCACATTTGTCCCCAGCACACTCTCCGATGATCAAACAGCAAAATCATACTGTTGTTGCATTTAATCTTGTCCGTAAGTGAATTATGGAAAATGATGGATGATGCTTCTACTTTTCACACAACTTTCTCACCTACCAACTAGGCCTAATTAGGGTCAGTCGACACTTTGACTCACCTCATCTACATAACAGTAGCTGAATCCCAACTGCACCTGGTATCATGATCCTGTTTCTCACAGCCATCAGTGTGCATAGGAGGTTTCTCAATGCTGATGTTTCCTTTTCTAACCTAAACTTCATTTTCCTCTAGCACCAGCTAACTAAAACACTCCCTAGGTTAACTGTTATTTCTATCACCTAGTGACACTAAAAGACTTGAAGGTCATGCTGGCCAACTATTCTAATCTGACCTATGCTATTATCAAAGTAGGCATGAAGCTTTATTATTGGTTTTTGCTAAACATTAAATTGTATCAATGATGCTTCAATGTTTTATCAGTAATTAAAGATTCACAACCTCTAATGAGCTTTAATTCCTTTGCATGTTATGTTGTGATGCATTTTAAAGTGGGTTGTGTCATACATTCACATGTCTCCTCTGAGACTGGTTGCAGATAAAAATAACTCTTCTTCCATAACACAACGTATAACCTGAACACCAAATATTTGAGTCCCTAAATATTTCAGTGGCTGGAGCGAGAGAAGGCTTAGTTTTAAAATTTTACAAAAATAAATTGGAGGCATATCTTTTATGTAACTTATGTCTTGTATTTTATGTTGAAATAAATAGGTGGTTGAGTAAAGAGAGATCCAGTTGGCAAGATAATCTTATCCATGCTTATTATTCATGTTTTTGTGAATTGTTAGTTATGATTTATACTATTGTCATTTTTATCACAAATATAGCAAAAAAGATAAAAGGATTAAGAAACATAATCTCATAAAACACTGACATAATATAGCTTATAATTTAAGTTGTCAATTTTTTCCTTTCCTTTTTAGTTATATTAGAAAGAAAAATAGATTTTGGTTTCTTAGAGGCTAGGCCATGCAATGACCATTTAAATTTTCTTTAACCCCTCCCTCCACCAGTATAATGTCTTCTCTTTGGATCTGCATATCAAAATAATTTCAATCAGCATTGTAAAACTTTTCTTTGAATTTTAAAACTCTGTCTGGAATGTTCTTAAAACTGACTACACTAAATTAAAATTTACTAACTCAGTGCAAATATTAATTCAGCATTCTTATGATGCTTTTTTCTCGTGCGAATAATTAAGAATTCTTTCTGGGCCTTCCATGCCATGCCTTGAGTAAAACTGCAAAGAAATGCATAGTTAGATGCCAACTAGTTTTTTTTACTTATGCTCTTTTTTGGTTTGCTGGAAAGCAGAGGAATATTTCTAATTTTCAGCAATGCAGAATGTACACACATCAATAATAAACTCATCCTTGTATGCTTGAGCTTACCATTCTCAATAATCATAGGTAGCAGGCAGCAGACAACACGTGGCATATCATGTGACTGACCCAAGTGGATCATGCTATAGAAGCTTTTGTTCTTTTTACTCGTATCAAGAGTAGCAGCTGTATTCACTCTCTTTAAAATGCTTTTCTGGTGTGATTCATAGCGCTATTGTTTCAATAGAGATTTCAAAGAAAAACAAAAGTTATGAGTTGTTGGGGTTATGGGGGGCATAAGGTTCTTGTACATAATTTGAGACTTTGTCTTATTCAGGCAGTCCTTTCATGTGATTGCATTTTAATTACATAAACAAACTAAAATACTTGTTTCCAGGTTGTGACATTGTGGTATCGTGCGCCTGAAGTTCTTCTCCAAGCTAAATATGCCATGTCTGTTGACCTTTGGAGTTGTGGCTGTATTTTTGCTGAACTTTTCAACAGGAGAGTTCTGTTCAAGGGGAACTCCGAATTTGATCAGCTTAAAAAAATATTTGAGTAAGCTGACGTTGAGAATATATCATGGTGCATTAGCTTTATCTGTTTCAAAGCCAGTTAAATACAAGCAGTTGTGTATAGTGTGAAACTATTGTGTCATGATTTAAAACAAAGATACATTTTTTAATTAGAGTTTTTCAATAAATTGGAGTAATTTTGAACCTTTTTTCCATGTGAAAATTTACTGAGTTCATTAATACTAACTATAAAATAAAAGATTTTACAAAAATTACAAAGATTTACAAAATAATATAAGAACATTAATATATATCGATGTTATTGTTTGAGTATTTAGTTTCTTGTATAGAAGTAAAACATTCATTTAAAGGATGATGATGATGAAAATATCCACAAGCACTTCTTGTAACATTAAAGAAACAAATCCCAAATAAAATATTGATAATTTGAATGAGGGAGAGATGCTTAGGCACAGTAATTTTAAAAAGATACAAATTTCACAAACGATTGGCCCATGCTCACCTTTTGTGTTTTCTCACATGCGATGCCTTTTTTTTTTTTTTTTTTTGCTGTCAGATATGAAGACAACGTGTTAATCCTTCCTTGATATTCGTTCCTTTTTTGAAATCCTGAAATGCTGATTGTAGCTGTGAAAAGAATCAGTAAATTGTTCCTTGCAATGTGTGTTTGAGAAACAAAGCTATCCTCTACCAGTGCCCATCATGGCATCTCTCTTACTGAAAGAGGTGTGGCTTAAAATTCAGGAAATTGTTCGCATGTGCAGAACACAGAGGGAGATATCATTTGTCATGGAGCAATGCTCACTTTGAAGAAAAGAGATTTACTACTAAGGCTGTGCTATTTCTTTTCAAAAGGGTTAACAGCTACTTGTGATATTTTTAGTTTAGCACTTTGTAATTTTCTTTGAAAGCACTAAGATATGGAAACGGGGAGGCAAAGACATTATGACTGGTAAGTTAAGTAGGGGACAATACTCTGCCTTAATTATTGCTTCATTAAAAAAAATTTGTATGTGGAAAACGTCAACTTAAATTGGTCTTTTATTCAAAAATTCTTGTCATCTAGTGTTTTTTGAAAAGAGAGTTTTAAAAAAAAGTGGTAGATACTTCTGTTAGTATTATAGAGGAGTTATTTCCTGTTAATTAGCAATAACTTTGTTATTCTTAATTCATTCTCTTTTTTCCAGTGTTGTTTAAAACTTACTGCCCCAGCTGCACCCCCAGTAATTTATTTTAAGTTTTGTTATTTAATTGATGATTTTTTTAAATTTTTTTTTGGAATAAGAGTTTGATAGTGCTTACCAAGTTCTTTTCTTTGTATGTTTTCTTTTTTCAGTCTTTAATCCAGTTTTAATTGTTCAGAGTGACAAGGTAACGGTAGCTGCTATCTTTAGCCAGAAATAAATTTTGATGGAGCTATTTTTACTTTTAATTAATTGGATGTGTAAAAAGTAGAAAAACATGTGCTTACTTGAAGACATAATGTGAAAAATCCTTTTTTGAATAACAGGGTCCAGGGGCTCCCAGCCGAATCGGACTGGCCAGAAGGTGTCTCTATTCAGCGAAGTGCATTTGGATCTCAAGTGCCTCAGCCTCTTGAGGGTTTGATCCCTGAAATGGACCAGATGGCTAGAGATCTTATGGAGGTTTGCCAAAGTTATTTTAAGCATAATTATGGATAGCTATTAAAAAAAAAAAAAGGTCTCGTGACCTGTAATTTGTGGGAAAGTGAGGTGTTCGAAACCTTCGTCATCTCGGGATCAACTCATTTATATGAAGGCCGTGCCCATTTCCTTCCCTATGCCTTTCCTAACCTCTTTTAAATACTCTGCTGAGTGGTGACATGTGCTCATAAGACCTTTTGTATTATTTACTAATGCTTTTTAAACAAATTACAATCAGAAATACACATAATAATAACTGAAATAAAGAGATTTCCCTTATCTTTGGGTGAAAAACTACATCATGTGTTATTATCTCCATGGTTTGCCAGTTGTCTGCTCTTAGCAAGCATGGACTGTGTATCTGCTTATACAAGTTTTACATGAGATATAGAATGTAAAGTGCGAGCACACAGGAAGTTCATGTACTGTGGCTGAATGTACAAGAAAACAAATCTGGTTGAATAAATGTTCATGCTTTCCCAAATGAGCCTGCTTAGAGAACAGGAAGTCAGTTTCATTCCTATGTTTAGGGCTGACGTGATTGTTTTACGTAGTCGTCTGTTGTATGCAAACAATACTTCATGGCTCCTGAATGTAACCCTGTAATATATGTACTGCAACAGCAAGAGAGTTTTGAGGTACTGAAGATAGCATCTTGTTATAGGGCCTAGTCCTACATTTGCTGGTGGTCTCTTATCTTAATGTGGTCTCCTGCTTTTGGCGTCCGTGAGACCTTTTAAGTCCGCATTGGTGGTGTACTGCACTGGTTGCCAAATGCATTATGTTGCCCTATTCCTATATTCCAGACTTTTTTTGTGTTTTTTGTTTCTACTGTTCCTTACTTAAAGGGCCTTCATTTTGTTACAGGTTTTCCTTTTCATATTGTTTTTTCATGGGGTAATACAGTACAACTGAGAGTTAAGTCTACAGAGGAGTACTAGCTGGACAGTCTAGTTGTTAGATGTCTAGTGAAAGAAATGGGTTAGTATATAAACTAGCATCATGTGGACTGTTTTCAGGACTATTACTGAAGGAAGAGATGAAGTTCTAATGTAAGTTTAAAGGATTCTGTTGTTGAGAAGTAGTGAATATTGAATGATACTCAGGTTTGTGATGG
Organism: Pomacea canaliculata; assembly: GCF_003073045.1. Lineage (NCBI taxonomy): Eukaryota > Metazoa > Mollusca > Gastropoda > Architaenioglossa > Ampullariidae > Pomacea > Pomacea canaliculata. The sequence continues at coordinate 7,831,000 of NC_037591.1, forward strand.
CAGTGACAGATTTTTGTTCTCCATTCTATTTAATGTTTATGTATTTCTTTTCAGAGGATGCTTACTTTCTGCCCAGACCGCAGAATTAGTGCTAGAGATGCCTTAAATCATCGATACTTCCGCGATGATCTTGACAGCATTAGAACATCAAGTTCCTTGTCAACATCTGAAAATGATTCATTTGACACAGATGGGCGGTCCGACACACCAGTTAGCAAATGATGCTTTTTTGTGCCATAAAAATGTCACATTTTAGACTACATTTTCTCCCTTTGAACAATTGACGCTATGCTGAATATTGAACAGGGTTTATGATGTTTGTGTCATGTGTGTGTCTGCAGGTGTACATGTATGGTGTGTCTACATGCGCTCACAAGCGCTAACACTATGATAATAGTGAAATCAATGCAACAGAAACTGAATATTTTGATTCTTTCATAAAACAGAAATTGTACAAAGAAGTGTGAGAGAAGGGTATACATTTAAATGTTCATGGAAGGTCATTGAATGTCTGTATAATATTTTATGAGGGGGGTTTTATTTTTATTTTTTAATATTTTTAATACTGATATTTTAATAAAAAATATTTTTTTAGTTAAACAAAGTCAGGAATAGCTGGTAATTAAGAGATTTTGCCATAAATGTTTTTCCCGACTTGAGAATTTTTAAAAAAGGCCCATGCAAACAGCAAGATTTTGCTTATAAGGGAAATAACATCAAATATTGTAATGAATCATTAAATTGTGTATTTAAGACTTTCAGTTTCTCTCATTTTTGTTTCCAAGATGATTAGGTTGTTTCATCATGGTCAAGATTGATTCCTTCCAATTCAGACTAGGAAACAATAATAAATATGCTGTTTAGATATAATACAAGTTTTTTGTAACAATGTAACATTCAAGACACAAAAGAGTACCTGAGTCTTATTACACATTTTCAAAGTAGTAATGTATCATTTGCGTGTTTTTTTTTTTTTTTTTTTTTTGAATTTTTAAACATCAGACTTCAAGCTCAGTGCTGAGGTCTAGCTATCTGAAGCATAAAACTAGAAACAGATCTCAAGTTACTGCTTGCAAGCGCACTTCAGGAGCTTTCACAAGGTTTGAGCCCTATTTTGTAAAACCTGATATTGCATCATAAACATGTTTGTTAAAGCAGATTTGTTTAACAATATGTCATAACTTGTTGAAAGTAACAGATCAAGTATCAGAATATCAAATAGAAGTTGAAGACATTATTCACAGAGATGGACACATTTGTGAAATAAGTGTTTTGGAATGGCTGTAGAGAACTAGAGAGTATCATTAGTTTTATGTATTTTAGTTTACGTGTGTGTGTGTGCATACACATATGAACATATTTAGCCCAATTTTGTCAAAAAGGTGTGTTTATAGGTCTACTTGCTAATTTTAATAGTAAAGAGAGTAATGAATTGTTTTCAAGTTAAGAAGGGTAAAAAATGACAGATTGAACTATGTACATCTAGGGAAAATTGTATCTTAAAAAACATGTATGCTGTGCTTTGGAGAACATTTATATGCATCAAGCAATTTTGTCTTTTTAATTCTTGAACAAATTACACCCGAAGTGCTATTATTTAGATCCTTTTAATATTGTCATCTGCGTAAGTGCAGTTAAAAGTGTTGGTTCAATTTTCAAAAAATTAAATGAAAGCGAAAAAAAAATTCCTACCTGTCAGTACACTGCCAAGGTTTTATTTAAAATATAAAACATATTGTAACAGTGATTCATAATTCTGTCAGTGGCAAATCATTATTTATGTATAATTAATGGCACTTAAAAGCCAGTTATTTTCCTTGATGTCTCATTTCTGGAAGTTGCATTAGAGAAAAAGAAAATTGGGATATTGGAATATGTTACATATTTGTGATGTAGTTCCTTTTAGTTTAATTTGTTATTTTCTTGTAAAGATTCTTCATATAGGATCATTATGTCAGCAATAGACTTATTTTCGATACGAGAAAATTCATTTCACACAGATCTGAAGTTTTAAGCATTTATTCACCATCCGTCCTTGTGGCCATCCACAGAATAGAATACAAAATATTTATTGAGAAAATTCCATACTGCCTTACAAAACTTTTCTATGTCAAGTATATAAGGTCAATAAGGTTTTATTGTTATTTGTGGATGTGTGACATTTAGTCACTTTTTACTGTGCTCTAGAAGGTGAGTGAGAATGAGTTTATTTATTGAACAGTCATCTGTATTTTGCATTTGCTTGATAAATTGTTTTAGAATTTGCATTTTATAAAATAATGGCTGGACAGTAAGGGTGGACATTTTCTGCTCTGTTTTCCTGTTTTCTGCCAAAACTCATTAACACTAATGACAGCTGTTCAAGGCATTTTCAACCATTACCAATCAGATGTCTTGACTGTCAGGGAATCTTCAGTAAATAGCTTGTAAACATGGACTAAATCAAGTTTGTAACTAAACTTTAAAATTCTGCTGAGATAACTGCAGAAAGTAAAGAAAGATTATCTGTAGGAGAATGAAGATACTAATTTGATTGACCAAAAATTTTATATTGAGAGAATTATTGAAAAAAATAGTGTCATAAGTCTGAAAGTATCTCAGCTATAGATTAAGAATATGTGAATATTTGGCTTGTTGGTACTTAAGCATTGATTTATCTCAAAATTGTATTACTTTTTTTTGACAATAGGAAGCCAGTCTTATTATGTTAGATCAGCGGTTCTCAACCTTTTACTAGTAACGCCCCCCTGACAAACAAAGGTACATCCGCGCTCCCCCCTTAGCCAGCAATGTAAGCTAATTTCACTAATACCTGGTATAAGAAACTTTTAAAAAATGACCACCTTCGCGCCCCCTTGTAAGCATGTTGCTCCCCCCCCAGGGGGGCGCGCCCCACAGGTTGAGAACTGTGTTAGATCTAAAATTAACATGAAAAAAATGATACAGTGTTGAAAAAAAAATGTTCAGCAAAGCATTAAAGTCTACACATCCTCAAATTCTTCAGCAGGGCTTCTAATGGGACCATCATATTTCTGTTGTTTTACTGAAAATGTTTTGTAATATTATAGATTTAATTAAAATGTTGCAGATTTTAGATGAATACATTGAAGTATCTAACAAGAAGAACTATTTTTTATGCAAGTTTTGCAAGACTTGAAAAGGTGTAATTATCCATGTGAAATGGGGACCAATTTCAAAAATGTTTTTATTTTATATTTGCATGCACACTGAAACTTATTCCAGTTGAATATTGTATATGTTTGCAGTTTTAATATTGAACTCTGCTGTCTGTAAAATGTGCAGTGATTTTTTTTAAATAGCGAGGCATTTCTCAAATGTTTGTGTCACCTGTGAAAAATTGCATCCCTTTGTGTTTGAACCATAAGCAGTTACTATATCAATCCTCATATGCTTTTGCCCCCTAGGAAACTATCTCCCTTAATTTCCATCACCAGAAGAGCTCAAACATCTTTTAGAACTATTGTAATTTACACAGGCAAATTTTACTTGTGTGTATTTTACTTCCTGTGAATACAAGTTTTATAAAAAGTTAATTCTGGATCTTTTTATAATTTCTGCTTCACTTTTGTTTTTTCATACAGTAACAGAACTGGTTTGCAAATGTCCTTGGTCTGCTAGTGGTGAAAAAAGCACTTTTTACATCTAATAATTGAGTTACGTGTCAATAGTTAAATGTCTTCATAGCACATTGTATCAATATTACATTGTTCACTTCTGGGTGGTACAGTACTGTATAATACAAGTACTTTCTACAGCTTTATTTTAAATACTCAGAGGTGTTTTACACATTTAACTTTGCACCCACTAAGTGGGAAAGTATGCTAGATGTTCTTTATTGTTAATAGTGTCCAAATATGCCTTCTGTGTGAGAGTATTACACTTCAAAGGGGAATGTTCAGTGTCCTCACATCAAAAAGAGAGATAACTAGTTAATATTTGTACGGGTTTATTTTTGAACTGTACTACATAAAAATGTTATTTTAGAAGAATGATGAAGGTAATGAATAATAATGTGCTTAAAGGCGAAGTCGTCCCTCCTGAGTGAAGTGAGTGGTATCGCCCATGCGAGGGAAGGTAGGAGTACACGCGGTGCGGAATGCTAGCGGCCAGTCGTCTTCAATTACACCACCGGGTACTCCTACCTTCCCTCGCACGGGCGAAACCATTTCAAAACACGCCCACTTCGACTTCGGCCTTTAAGACATTTTGCTTGAAAGCATCATCTTACAGTAATAATAAAAAGAAAATGTTGCCCACATTAACGGGAGTATACTCAGCAGCATACAGTACAGTTGATTAAACATCATCGAAGTAAGTGCACGTAGAATTATTTTGTTGAAATATTTCTTTGCAAGAAAGAAATTTTTAGCAAAGTGGTAATGAACCATAAAGTAAAATTGCAAATTTTTTTAAATAACATATTAAACCTCGAAGATCTGTTTCCTGGCCAAGACTTTATTTTTTTGAAAACATTCTGTAAATGTTTGAGACTCATGCATTCGTTTAGTTATAAGAAAGTGTTATATATTTCTAACTGCTTCTTCTTCATTGTGTGTGCTCTTTAGAAGCTAAATTAATCATTGAACAACAGCTAAATTTTTTTTTTTTTTAAGATGAAGTTTGGTCATTACTTTATGTGGTGTTTTTACAGCAGTTTTCTCCCATGGTAGAGCCCATCATTCTGTATAATGGCACAAGTTGGTAATGAGTCCTACACCAAAAGCAGATGGGTAGGAAATTTTTGACTGCATGTAAGATATGCAAGGAAATATAGTTCCCAGAGAGAACATGCACAAACTATATAATTAAATCTGCTCTTTTAATAAAAATTAAAGTATATATTATATTCCTCCACAAGCCAGCTTGTGCGCAGTTATATATCGTCACTTAATTATCCTTTCATCTAATCTTGGAAATCATTGTGACTGATGATGGTTTGTTTGATCCACATGGGTCATAAGTGGTTTAGCTAAAATATACATGTACACTTTATTATGGCTGTATGGTAAGTTTGATTCTAGAATACATTCTTGCCAACAGTCTGCATTTCCACCCAGATCGAGCGTGTTCGTGTTTGTGTTCAGAATTTTTTGTATTATTTGCTACTTTATTGGGGTTTTTTCCATGCTGTTTGTAAATGAACACAAAAACTGATTTGTGAGGAGACGATTTTGTAGCAGTTTTATATGCTTTGTGTTTTATGCAGGGGTCTATTTGTTGCATGCATTACAGAAGGCCAGTTTCTCTTATAGACATGATGCACTAATTTAAGTGATCCACACTTTTTGTTTTCTTTTGGCCTAGAAGTGTTTCAATTTTGTAAATAAGTTGATTTTCTGAAAATGTGGAAGTGAGTGATCAATTAGCTTAATGGATTGCCCTGTGTATGGCAAATGGAGTGGCTCTGAGGAAGTGGCAGAACAACTGAAACATATAGTGGCTTGCCCTGTAAACAAATGATATGCATCAAACATTTTTGAAGTCGTACAAAAGATTTAATTAAAGATGATTTTTGCTTCCTTTGAGTAAGATTTGTATATGAGAAAATTTTTAGACTACAATGCAAGAGCAAGAGAATAAAAAAAAATAAGTGCTGAAGGAAATCTAACAATTTGATAATTATATAGTTATAAGGAACTCATATAGGAGACTACCCAGCTTCTTGTTACAAACACTCTATATCTTTGTGAGGGATATTGACATTTTTTGCTTCTAGTGTAATACAAATCTCAATTTTATTATGCGCTTATATACCTGATCCATTTACTGGTGAACAGCATTGTTTTAAAGTACAATTTTTTATGCTAGTATCAAGATAGAGATGTTTGAAGTCTTAGTCTTTGTTTACTTAACAAATTAATGTTCTTAACAAATATGGCTGATTTTACATTATATTGTTGAGACGCAAGGCTTACCCAAGATCACAGTTATTTTTAATCGAGTGGGCATACTTAAGGTATTAAGTGTCCTCAAAAGACTATGTTGCTATTTCAAAAAATTTTAGTAACTGTGAAGTACACTTTTAGTCAATAATTTACGCACAAAACAGCTGTTCTCACATAACATTTTTTATTTGCTTTATTCTTTAATTATATCCAATGCTGGAAATGTTTTACTGTCAAGAAAAATGAAAAATATACTTTCAGATCTAAGCATGCTACTTTAGATAAGCAGACATTGCAGCTGAGCACATTGCTATTGTCATCATCAGTTTCAAACTTATTATTTGTGTTTGATGAAAAATAATTATTAATGTCATCTTTATATGATATTATAACATCGTTTTCATCTTCAGTCTAGAGTTTAAGAGGCATTCGAATCTCATCTCAGAACTGGAAATAATGAGAGCTTATTTCTTGATTTATGCCTTTTTTGGTGGGTGAGGGGAGGGAGGATTTTTAGCAGGAAGTATTTTTAAGGGATACAAGTCTATAGAAAGTAGCTTTTTAATAAAATAAATTATTGAAATTGTCTCAAAAATTTTGTTATGCTCTAACCTGTCAGAAATAGTGCTGTCATAATGATTATGTTAACAGATGGTAATTCCCCAAATCTGAGAAAAACAGTTCTGTTCTCAAACCTTTAAACATTACAGTTCTCACTTGGATTGGATTTTGCAAGGCCAAGACCTTATCTCCTGCACTGTCACAAATATCACTTTGGTAATTAAATAAATCCTCATTCGTATATGCTTGAAAATCTCCCAATCGTAAGATGGCTGTATTTCATTCAAACAGGAAATTGTCCAGATATGAGCTTATTGTGGGCCTGCAAAATATTGAAGAAATAATGTTTTGATGCTGTAATTTACAAGAAAAAGTAATTATTGTGCTTCAGCATTTTAAAGAAGATCATAGCTAGGATAAATTCTGTGAGAAAAATGGTCATTTGGTAAGAGGACTAATAGAATAATTAAGTGTGCTGCAACCTAATAAAAGTGAATTTCTTGAGCTCAAGAAATTCACAATATTGTGCCATTTATGTAGATTGTATTTTTCAGCTGACTTGTGAAATAGGAAACAAGCTAGGGCTCCAGTTATCAATCACAGTTTGTTCACTGCCTGTTAACAGTGTTAGAACGCTGCAATAAAATTTTGATTTGCTTGTTTACCAAGGCATTTTCCATATTTGAGTGTTCAAGCACTGATTCATCTTTTCTTGAAATAAGGTGCTAAGTTGATGTGTTTTGATACAAAAAAAAAACCCATTAAATTATTTTACCTGTTGGGATGTTATTAGAATTGGTTATGCTGATGATATCTTTCATGTGAACATGTGAGAAAGTTGCTGAAATAATCTTTCTTTCAGCCTAAATTTTATTCTCATAATTTTGCTTACATAAAATTTATCTTAATTAGAAGTTATTTGGAAAGTGACACACTACGATGCAAGTGTCTAGTATCCAGAGTTAATAAAAATGATTTTTGTGGGGAGCTGGAATAGCAGCAAGAAAGACTGACAGAACAAAACATCTTAAATGTACAGATTTAATGATACAAATAGATGCATAGGTAATACTTCACCTTTATCAACACACAAAGAATTCATGCAGCTCTGTAGAGGACAAAAGTGTGACACATCAGTATATCATCTTAGCACATTTAATATTTCAGCAGCATTTTTCGAGTGTAATATTAGTTTCAGGAGAAATAAAAGAGAACACTGTAGAAATTTATAACCTGGGAAAAAACTCGAACTGTCTTTAGGTGATTATGTAATATTGTAGTTCACCAATAGCATCATCATATGTATTGTCTGCTAGAGCAATTTCCTGGGGCTGGGTGTAGAGTAGTCACAAGCTGAATGATTAACACAGCTATCAGTTAAAATGCTTTGAAAATATTAGCAGTTGAGCTGATTCCTAGGTTAGTGCCATCCAGCTAGTGATTACCAGCCTACTGTTCACTTGCCTGAGGGTGGCATAAGTGGTACTTTTTTGTGGTGATATTAATTGCTGTTATGTTGCTGTAAAATCTGTTGGTTCTCATACATTTTTAGGGGAATCTATCTTAAAAATATTTAACCAAATCATGTTAACCTTCAGTAAATTATTATAGGGTTGCTTAAACTAATAGCTGTTTTTATTTCACTGTCAGTGACTTAAAACTGAATTTTAGAAAATGTCTAATAGTTCAGTTTCTTGTGTATAACTAACTTTGAGCAGCATGAAGTTTCAGATCATGTATGGACTGGAAAATAAACATGTATACATTTTTTAATTTATTGTTCTAGTGTTTCTGTTTCCATCCATATGTTGAAACAAATGAAAAGCAAGACTGGAGAGAGAAAATGAATGTTTCAGTGAAGTTTTAAGTGAACTATTGCTCTTCTTCCCCACTCTCTCTCTCTTAAACACATACACTATCTACCACATTTGAAGAAAAGGACAGCAGCAGTGCCTCAGAATGTAGAGTTTGACAACGTAGTCTTCTGTTAAAATTTATGCAGGAATACTTCTATATGCACTTGTACTGATTACTTAACAACAGGCAACAAGCCATCACCATGCTTGATTTTGCAAATAAAGTCTGTGCATGTGACACTCCTGGACAACTGTTAGTGAAAGCCAAGGTCATCGCTAGATTCTGTACAAATAATCATTTAATATTTATTAGTATTGTTCATTAAGCACGGGAAGGTGGATCATAATCCTCAACTCCTACCTATTACCAAGATAAAAATCTTGCTGGGTTTTCCAGAATCCTGGCAGCAAGTTTGCTTTTCCCACCATGTTGGAGGAAAAGTGCTTACCATCTTTTATTTCATCTTTACATATTGTCATCAGCTTACGTACCTGAACAGTAACTTACACAGGATCCTTAAGATATACATTTTTCATTCTGCTGAGCTAAAAAAAGGAAACCAAATATATTAAGAACAAAAAAACAGAATTTAGATATATTTTAAAAGAAATAACTGTTGAGAATGGAACCAATGTTTTACCCATAAGGAAATCTGCATTTGTTATTGCACTATAGCTGTTGCAGAGTATTTGTGCAACAGTTAAGCTATATGACTATAATTATTGGCCAAAGAATTTGCCATCTTAAAGAATTTGTATCAACTTCAGACTATGACAAAAAAGAAATAATTTGGGTTCACAAGAGCCAGAAATTGAGAATGCCACCTGAGAGAGATAAAAGCCAAAATCAGACAGGATACTGAGACAACAGAAACGGCAGAAAAAAAAAAATTCACTGAATATTTTTTTAAAGCGCGTTGAAGGAAAATAAAAGTATACAAGTAGGTCCCACCGAGATTTGAACTCGGATCGCTGGATTCAGAGTCCAGAGTGCTAACCATTACACCATGGGACCTCCTCACGGCTGAGGTGATTAGTAAGGTTAATATTTAAAAGGAGGTAGCACTTAAAAAAATTATGTATATCGAAATGGTTTACAAATGACATTCCAAAAATTACGTTCTTTTTGTGTGTTATTTGATTATTTTCGATAATCGCTACGTTTTCAAATTAGAGCGAATAACATCAAGGGAGATAACTCTCAGTGACTTCTGGCGCCAGTTGCGGTTTTCACAAACATGAGTAGTGGACGCCGAAAACGCGTATCAGTGACTTTTGTTACAGACGAAGATGTTGTGCAGCATATTCGCCAGTTGAAGACAAAAAATCAGGTTTTTAATCTCTGACATATGCTATTCATTTCTCTAAGATATTCGCATATATTGTAGGATTCTTCATCAGCCTGCAGCCACAACGCCACCTCACCTCAATCATCAATTTACTCTAGCACGGACCAGATATGTTTTCCATAAACTAGTGCACTTACAAATTGTCTTGTCCATACGCACACTATGAAAAACAGAATATGAATTTTCAATAATTATTTTTCTTGTTTTGCAAAATTGAAGCAAATGATAAAAGTTTACAGCTTTAGATGTTTTCATTCTAAAATATCATTCACGATTTTGTTAGTTGTGATTGTGCAAACTTTATCTCCAGAGAAACTGCGACAAGCAGAGAAAAACAAATTGAGCTACAGCACAGGAGTGAAAAAAGGCAGAGGTAGAAAAAAATGGTATGTGGACGAAGACCTTGAGGTTGTGGAAGATAGCAGCAGTGATGTCGAAATTCCTGTTCTATCATCAGGTAAGGGTTTATTACTAGTACTAGTAGGAAATACAGTAATCCCTCGTTTATCGCGGGAGATGCGTTCCAGAACCACCCGCGATAACCGATAATCTGTAAAAATAGAAATGATATATTTATTTATGTATTTATACTCTATAGTAAAGCTTTATAAACCCTACCCCATACTTTTACGGTACATAAACCTTTCCCATTTCCTTAATAACCATTCCCACACTGTTTTTTAGAATTGTGAGTAGGCATTTAGCGTCTCAGGCAAGTGATGCTGGTTCTCGTTTCAGAGTAAATACATGCACTATTTAATGTAATTCATATTAATTTTATTATTGATAATAATAATAGTAATATATTATATGCACTTTGGGCTTTTTTCATCTAAAAATTCATGATATATGTATATATTTTCCACTGATCTAATTTCGCAGAAAATCTGTGAAGAAGCGTAGATCTGCGAATCATTTTTACCATTAATTTCTTATAAAAACCTGCAAAATAGTGAAGCCACGAAAGGTGAAGCGAAGTGGCAAGGGATTACTGTACTGTGTAGGTTAGACCTGGGCAAGGGCCGGCCCGCGGGCCGCATCCGGCCCCCTCCTATCTCTGACCGGCCCGCCCGCTGGCCCGCCCGCCAGTATATATACTATATATACAGTATTGGGTAAAACTGAGTTAACTATATTAGTCCGGCCCTCTAAAACCATCCCAATTTCTCATTCGGCCCCTTGGGAAAATTAATTGCCCACCCCTGGTGTAGGTCATGCTAGCAGATTTGTATTGCCTACCCCTCTTTCAGCCCCTTCCAACATATCGTTACAGATTTGCCTTGGTAAGACTTGGGGCATATCAAATGCCAAACCATAATTACCATCTCTTGTTGGCAAAAGGATAACTATAGAATATGAAGGAAACAATTTCTCAATCTTCAGCTCAGTAATATTTTTGTAAAAAATTAAAGTATGATTTGTATGCATGAACTCTGCTATTAAGTTTCATTTGTGGCTTCACTTTTTTCCCATTCATTTAGCTATAAGTGTTGATGATGAAAATGTGACTGGACAAGATGTGTTTTCCTTCCGAACATCAAAGAAATCAGGACAAATGGTGCTCAAAGGTAAAGCAAAGGTTTGATTACCATTTTAATAATAATAAGTAATAATAAGTGGGAATTTATAAAGCGCAATATCTCAGCCAAAGCCAGTCATTGTGTGAACAAGATCACTAAATAGTGCAAAGATGTAGAACAAGTTAGCAAAATGGTAACAAAAATATAGAACAATTTAACAAAATAGTAAAAAAGATGTAGAAGGAAGAACAAGGGTAGGACTCACTGCATTTCGGCAGTAAATAGGGATCACTGTAGATTTAATGATAATGACAGAGAATAATGTAATGACATCAGGAGAATACTGGGAAGACATTGAGTAATCTTGAGAATACGAAGGAATGCTATCATAAACTGCAAGAGGGTGATCGTTATTTCAGTTTATGCGCTGTAGAAAATGCAGCAGAAGCACATGTAAACACGTAGGTCCAATATTATATCCAAATCAAAGCATGTTCACAAAAACATAAACAAAATTAATGAGAGCCAATCCCCTCAGCCTTTTAGGCTTTGTAGGCTTACCATAATTTAACTGTGTAAATAAAGTTCAAGAATTTAATTGTTTAACTCAATTTTGATGTGCTAATATGCCAACTTTAATAGGGCCTTACATTCGCTGCTTACTAATAGCTGGACTTCAGTTTTGATGTTAAAATTGGAAGTTTAAAAATTTCATACTGTCTTTTGTAACAGCAAAGGAACTGCAAGTTTAACGGGGAAATACTCTCTAGATAACCACTTTAAACTTTATTTGTTAAGTGACATCAAGATTGAGTTAACTCTTTATAACTTAGTTGAATATATCTAGATTTTAAAAAGTACTGAATCCTTGCATGGGCATGGAAAAATCACTTTGAATCACTGTCATTTTCATAGAGTTTATTAAAATATTTTTGCTAATTTAGCTCTGTTGCATCAAGAACTTTTAATGCATGCATTATATCATTTTTACCAGCTTCTGAAAGTGGTACTTCCATATGTGAATCAACTATCGACACTTGTGGAGCAAGGAAATTAAATAAAGCTTCCTCCAAAATGGTAAAGAAAGGTATGTGTAACATGTTATTTTCAGTTTCATCATCTCTTCATTTTCATCTTTCAAACAGGATAGTTTTCCTATATCTAATAATTTCTTGTATTTTTAATGTTTGATTTGTTATGCTGTATGTAAGGGGAGGCTTCAGACACCTTTTGCATTAAGAATTTTCTAAAGCCAAAATTTTATTTGTGGGTCCATGTGGGATATTTTGTGTTTGTGTTTTGTTAGTGCTTATAAAAATGTTTTATTACTGTTATAAAGTGCTCTATGAGCACTGCCTAAAACCATGTTAATTTTAATGTAATATTTATTTAGAAGTAGGGTTTTGCATCCACATACAGCTGAGCTAAAGGTATGGAGTATGCCACTCCTTTTCTTATTCTTATCTAAATTTTTAAAATTTTTGCATGGATGTTTAAGGTGTAGTTTCACCATTTTATCCTATCTACCTTTTGTCCCTTTAGAATCATTATCATTAAGAAGAGAATCAAAGACAGCAAAAAGACATTGCAAGCCCCAGACAACAACTCCTTACAGGTTGAGAAAGCGACATACTGTAGGTAAGATTTACTGATTGAATTTAAAAATATTTAGTTTGAACTCTAAATCCCATAGAATAAAAATATACAAAGTACAATTTATTCTGCTAATATTTTATCTTTAACATAATTTCAGTGAAGCATGTGTACTTTTGCTCTTGATGATATGAATTAATCTAGATGAAAACATATTAATAGGTTAAGGTTATGTCAGTGTAAATTGTTGCAGTCTGTTAGGTATGCAGTGTTGTCAATTTAATAAAAACAAAGAAAATAAAATAAAGGCTAGCATTGGATGCCCACTGATTCCTGCTCCTCACAAAAAAGGCAGCATCATTTTGTTTTATTTTGGTTTTTTTTTTTAATATAATTTTTTATAAATTGGATTGGGTTACAGATGAATCATCTGATGAAGACAGTGTAGGTGAGACAAGTGAAGAAAGTGCAGGGGAAACAAGTGAGGAGGAGAGTTCCTCAGCAAATGAACAAAAGGACACACAATCAGGCAGAAAAAAGAATGACTTGGTGAGAAATCAGCTTGATCAATGCATATCTGCATTTCTTTTTTTCAAAACTTTTTCAGCTGAGAGCCTTCCTCAGAACTTCACATTCCAGCATTATTTACTCTGTTTTGGCAGATCTCAGGACTCCAACAAAGAACTTTTTGCTGAAATCTTACAAAAATGTTCTTAACCAAGTTGTTTCTTGTCTGGGTGAACCTATGTATTAATATGTTTTTATTGCTTAAACATTAGTTTCCATTTGCTCCACACCCCCAAGCACCAATTTTCTGACCTTGAGTTAGAGGTGTTCTTGTCATTAGAGTTACTTGTCTTCATCCAGTTGTTCACATTGCTTGATGGTGTAAACTGCATTCTGGTAAATTTGATTTTTCTCCAGACCACAAATGCAGAAGAATACTTTGACATTCATGCAGCAGGGGTAGTGACATCTGATCGTACCTTGTCTCGGCTGAATCTGCCACAGATGGATATTCAGGAATTAAGAGGGATGCTGCAACAGGTATCAGAACCTCATGCAAAGCAGCAAAAAAGACTCTGGGACAAACACTGTGTTCTTTTCCGTCGCTGGATGTTCAACATGTGGTAATTATTTGTGTGTGTGGCCCTTTTCTCCGTTATGGAAGAGGAAGTTTTTGTTTTTCAACCAAAGATATTACAGTCGCTTATCACGATGATTAGTCAAGAGGAAGCATAATATTTACCAGGCACTTAGACTATCACAAAGATGTAAGGAGCAGATCTTACTGTAGTTACTGTTTTTTATTTTTATTTTAAGCAATGGCTTCAACATCTTGCTGTTTGGCCTGGGGTCAAAACACAGTCTGCTGGAACACTTCAGGAAAGAGTATCTTTGTGACTTTTCTCATCTGGTTGTCAATGGTTACTTCCCCAGCTTAACAGTGAAGCAGGCAAGTTGAACAGTACAGAATGTGGTAACTTTACACAGGTTCTTCAGAATATTGGCAAGAAAGATTTGTGCAGCTTATGCATAGAAATTGTTTCGCTGTGTAACAGACAGTATCCAAAGCAGCCTTGAATGAGTCAAAGCAGTAGACTTTGAGCAGACTGAGATTTTTCAGTATACTTTCCTTAAAAGAATCTTTTGTGATTCAGATCTTGAATGGCATCACTGAGGATGTTCTAGAGAAATCAGGCAGCTTTCGCTCTCCTCTAGACCAGGTGGAGTTCATAAAAACACAGTTTGAAACTGAAGGTACATTGGTAGTTATGATAACTTTTTTTTTCCCACGGGCATTGTATAGAAGGCTAACATTTAAAGGTCTTCTGTACTTGTGCTTTGTGTCTTCTTTTTCTCAGTTTCTCTCTCTGCCATATTGTCAACTTTGTATATTCTGCTAGTGAGAGCTTTCTTTAAAGTGTTATATAAAGGATGCTTTGTTGAAATGAATCTCAGATATTGTGAATTTCAAAATGCATGAACAGCGGATTGTCAGTTTTCACTCACAAAAATATGATTTTAAAAAATACAGATCAGCATGATTTCTATTTGGTGATCCACAACATTGATGGTGCAATGCTGCGCAGTGAGAAGACACAAAACATCCTTAGTCTGTTGGCCCAGGTTCGTGGCATTCATCTTATTGCATCTGTGGACCACATCAATGCTCCACTCAGTAAGCAGAATACATATATGTCTGTTGTTAATGTATATATGCATTATGTGCTTCCGGGGTATATTTTAATGTTCGACTGTCATCATTAACTGTTTAAGATTTTTGAAATGGTTATTATTTTCTATCCAGACTTCTGAAAAAACAAACTAGTTAATTCTTTCCAAAAATAGTGTTTTAAAATGTGACATAATAGTAGGATCAAAGAATTTCAAGACCAGCATGAAAATATTGCTGAGTGAAAAAAGGACACAGAAGAATATAATTGTATATTTACAGTCTGGGATCAAATAAAATGCAGTCGCTTCCGGTGGCTATGGCAGGATGTAACAACATACTCTCAGTATCTGTCCGAGACATCCTATGAGAATTCTCTGCTTGCACAGCAGTCGGGAGCCTTGGCTCTGCGATCTCTCACTCATGTCATGCAAAGCTTGACACCCAATGCTCGCAAGATCTTTCAGCTGCTGGCAAGATATCACTTGGAGAATGCCAGTGATGCTGCATACTTAGGTAACGTGTGTCTTCTTTTTACACATGAAGATCAAGTAAATATTTTCCCAACTGGTACCTGAATACACTTAACCTTCAGTTGGATTAGAAAAAGAATCCACTGTGTTTTGTATCATATTATTAAACTTTGAAATATCTTGCTGCTTTTCTATTTCTCTTGTATAAGTTTGACTCATTGCACTGCAGTAGTTCTTGCTAAAGATGTTCTTTTTATATGTGCTTTATTTCACATAATGAATATCCATATAATTGAATCTAGCTGGAGTTATTAGTATATCTGGGTGTTTAAGGGCAGTGCTCATTATATTTCATTACTTCACTGTTTTGTTTTTTCTGTATTGTGTTTAGAGACCATGGTCATTATCTTTGCAGGAATGTCATTTCAAGATTTGTACCTCCGGTGCCGAGAGTCATTCCTGGTCAACAGTGATCAAACCCTCAGGGCACAGTTGGTGGAGTTCAGGGACCACAAACTCATTCGTGCAAAAAAGGTTATGAGTTTTATGAAGAAATTTTAAAAATTATTTTCTTAGGAACTTGAGTTTGTATTTCTCTTTTCTTAAATAAAACCTAGTGCAGGGTACACAGTATGCTGCTAGCATGCTCACTGCTCGCAGGATACAAGCCATCATATTAAAATTAGCCAATATAATCCTAATATTGTCAAAATTCTGTTTTCTGTTGCAGAATTACGATGGAGTAGAGTATTTAATCATCCCTCTTGAGACATCAGCCCTACGAGAGTTTCTGGAACAGGAAGATGGTAGCTGAGTAGGAAGAATGTTTGGGTGTTAGTCATGACAGGGATCTGAACTCTTCCTTAAGCTGCAAATCAAGAAGTCTTTCATAAATTAGTAGGATCCAAGTGTTGGTAACACTGAGCTCAGTTAAGACACAGAGCAAAGAATGTTGTAAGAGAACTTTTGCATTCATGCTTGACAGTACTCTTCAGAGATGTTCTTTCAGAATCAAAATGCAAACTTGAAGTGTGAAGGCGTGTTGGTAGTGAGACTTGAACACTTGTACTGCCATGATGGTGAATTTCTATTGCATTTCTATTCTCCCTCATGACCTGTTGTAAGAAATGGATCAGTCCTTTTCGGTTTTGTGGGTATTGGGCTTACTATGTAAAGATGTTTCATGAGGTTTAGCTAGACAAGCGAGTGCTTGTTACATTGGCACAACCTGCTCATTGGATGCTTACCTGTGACCCTTTTTGTAAGTGATCAAGATCCAAGGTTTGATTTTGTGGTAATGTCTCTAAATTCCTTTTACATGGCATCCACTTTGTTACTTTCATACCATAATTTCTGCTTATATGCATCATTGTGCATGACAGGTATTTTAGGTAACTTTGCATGACCTGTGCACTGAGTACATGCATGGATAAATTAATTATTTTTTGTTTCAGTCCAGAAATTTGTTAGACATTAGCAGTAAAGAGCAGCAAAGTGTGGAAACACTTTTATTTTCTTGATTAGAGTCCAACAACAGCAGCTTTTGAAGAACTTCTCTGCTGCTGTCCTGTTTAAAATTCGTTATCAGCCACACATTCGCAGGCAACAGGGATGTTAATCTGCAGACAGAAGAAATTTGCAATTACAAGTAGTCACCATTTTGAAGGTCTTGGGACAAATACATGTGAACAATAAACAGAAAGGTCTTGGAACAAATGAGTATGAACTAAAAGAACCATGAAGGCCTTAATCATGCAGTTGTAGAATGTTTGATCAAGTCCTGTGTGAAGGTCCCAGGAAACCAGTGGTTATTAGGGTTCACGTTCGAGATGCTGGAACTTTAGTCAGTATACCGAGATGAAGGTTAATAAAACATACTGCCGTGGGTGGAGTTGTAAGAATTCCCTCCTCCTTGTAATTTTTAGTTTATATCATACCCTGAAATCTCTAATCTAGGACAAAGTGTTGAGCATCCCAAGGTCTAATTATGACAGGAAACCAACATTAGTTTGGATGGGGGCTGGAGTGGATGGTGGTGGTGGTGGAGGAGTGGTCGGCATTACAATAGGCACAAGCGTTGTCCTCAAGGTTGTGGTAGTATAATTAGGGTTTTGATCAGAAGTTTAGCAGCTGATGAATCATTTGCTTAGATTTTGGGAAATAAACTTGATCACTTAAAAATAATTTTTTAGTTTGGTTTCATTCCAAAAATTTTGTATAGGCTAATCCAAAGTACTGTCTTCTATGAAATCATGAGTTGTAAATGATGTTGGTAAATGAGTTGGATGTTCAAATCACATGTTACGAGCAAAATTGAAAATTTTGATGCAAATCATGATCAATTGTTAATGCCACTCATCTTGCTCCAATGAATGATGATATTTGTTGTTACTCAGAATAGTAAATACGAAGAATAAACTGAACATTTGCTTGATCTAAATTTTTTTTTTTATTTTTTTTTTTTAACTGGCTGCAGAATATTGGGTGGCAATTGAAGGAACAGATTTTTGCTGACAAAAGTACAATCTCTGTTGTTGAGGCTTTTTTTCCTGTCCAAAATTTGTGGGACCCTCCTATACAATTGACCTGCATAAGCTAATAGTCCCTGCATATGGTTACCGAAAAAGTTCGGCCTGTTATCTAGTCAGGCAACCTCCACCTACCTGCCGGATTTTCGAGCTAAACGAGCGCTTATTGAATCAAAAAGCGTGTTTTAAGGCTAGTCTATATTTTTGACTGCTCCTCGCTGTTAAACGCTCTCAGACCTCATTTTCGATGGTGGAGCCATCGCTGCATAAGTAGGTGATGGGCTCCGACACGACTTGCTTGGGTTGGCAGCAAGTGTTGGAGGGGCCTGTCGCACACAGACGATTACTGCAGGTGGCGCTGCTGAAGCCGCGAGCCACACACTTGGGATCCTCGCTGTACACGATGTCGTGGGCTTACGGTCAGGCTTCGTCTCGCACAACTCCCGCGGATTTTCATCTGGACGAGATTGTTATCCAATATACACCTGTTATTTGGTAATTTGTAAGTATAAAATAACATGCAAACTGATTAAGCTACAATTACTGAAGTATATTCTCTCTTTCTCGGCGCGTGCGCGCACACACACACACACACGAGAAGGAAGAATGCACTCAACATTGACTCGCTGATTTTTCGAAAAAATGTCCAACGGAAAGGTTGACATTTAGTCGGTTATGTGCCCTCTTTAACCAGACAAGTAGGGATCAACGTTTGGCTATAATCTGGCAAGTTTTTAATCACCACCATGGAAAATATTTGCCAAACTGTCAACTATTCTTTCGATTAAGAACGGCTTCAATAGCTGGAGATCGAACGTCTTTGGTGTCTAACCTTCAAAGTACGGGCATTCAGTCATATTCATTTGCCGCGAGACTGGCGCTCAGCCGTTTTCCAGCGGTCTTCAGTAGCTCACTCACCTTCAGCAGGACACTTGGTGCGGTACTTGACAAAGGGATCTTTGCCAGCCAGACACGCTGTCACGTTGAGAATACACTCGCTAGAGTACGTGGCCAAGGGTCTGCTGCCGTACGTTCCGCACACGTAGTCCAGAAATTTGCAGTCGCTGAACTTGGGGCAGTTTTCCGAGGGAGTAGGGGTAGTGTCACCGACTGAAAGACGCCCAGGTCAAGTGGCAGGTTAATCAAAGTCACAGATCAGAAACATCATCAGTGTAACGAGTAAACAAGATAAATCTTTTGAATCCTAGCTACCGTACTGCGATAAAAAAAAAAAAAAATTCCCCCCAACCCCACCCTACTTCAGTGGCGTAGAAGAAATGTTCGGCGTTGGGGGGGCAAACTCCGCTGACAGTGAACGGCGTTCGCACTCGAACATTTCGTAAAAAGGATGGATGGGGGGGGGGGGGTACTGCACGCACGCACGATCTGATCGTCAGAGGTGTTAGAGCCTCCACTTGCCTCAGGGCCGCTTTTGTGACGGTAATGACCGTCTCCTCTCTACGTTCCCCTACCTTTCTTCAGTTCTTTGCTCTTTGTGAGGAATTACGTCTCAAATATTGGGGGGGCAAAAGGATATTCCTGCCCCCCCTGTATTTTCCTTGGAGGGGCGGCTGCCCCCGCTGCCCCCCTGGTTCCTACGCCACTGTACTTTCAAACCCGTAACGCAGTGAAATAGTCTTACAGTCGGGGCATCTGACGTAACACACTCCCTCCTGACGAAGCTCGCTGGGCAGGGGGCTACGAGGCGGGTTGGAGTCGATGAGGGTGCGCAGGCGGAACGACGTGCCCTTGCCACACGTAGCGATCTCGCTGTCAAATGAACACGGTGACCACTTGCTCCAATTGTCAAAGTTCAGAGGTTCTGAAAAGCAAAACAGGACGAGATGAGTGGGTTTGAGTTTGCGCGCAGTGCTTTGTTTGAGTCTGTTGTATGCAGTCACTTGTCTGTGTCTGATGTTTGCAATTGTGTCTTCGTGTCTTTGTAGCTATAAAGCAGTGTCCAGACACCCCAGATGTAGCGTTAGTCCTGGGGGCTGAAATTATGAAGCAGTACGAAGATGCTGTAGGATAAAGTAACATAAGGCAATGTTTTGCACACCACTTTCGAGACAAGTTGCTTGTCCTGGATTTTCCTGCTCTGCCTGAAAGCAACATTTTACATCGCATCCTAACTACAGCCCCAACTGTACGCATGCGCGCAAAAGCGGTACAAGCCTCACAATGCCAGCAGAAATAAGTACAGGTAGATAAATCACCACCGCCATACTTACGCAGCGTTGTTTCCGGCAGCGGGGTGGTAGTCGAGGAGCACTCCCCTGGTTTGGCGACGACAGACGTCGGCGGACGGAACGAGGAAGCACCTCCCTGTCTGATGCACAAAGCAATGAGCATGTCACAGTAGGAGTTGAAGGTCTGAGGGTTGCTGTCCGGACCGCATACTTTGCCTGCATCACGGACAAAAGCACATGATCAGCGATGAAAGCAAGTTCGGGCCATAGTAGTATTTTGTTTGGCTTTTTTTATGAGATGGGTTATTTAAAAACATATTCACATATTCGGCAATAGATGTCCTGTTAAGAGGTGTTCTCCAGTGAAAATGATCCCAACCGCACTGTCGCATTACCTGTCAGCTGGGCAGCTGGAGGCGGAATGTTTCGGCACGCAGTGTTGCGGTTGCAGTTGGATGGCGACGACGGATTAGAAGGCTCAGAGTTTGGCGGACCCTCTTCGTTTGGACCTTATCAACGAAAATAATAATAATCATCATCGTCATGGTCGTCGTAACGTCGCTATGCTAGACGAAAAATGTACCGGTGCATGGTATGTTATTGTTGAACTGAGTGCCGATCTTAAAAAAAAAAAAAAAAAAATTAAACGCACTCCACACGTCCACACACGCGCTCTCATTCAAATGTCGAATGTCTCATACACGTGCGCGCATGGTAAAACGCATTTCACTTGGCTTCTCATGAAAAAGGCCAGCAGATTTCATCGTTTATCAATTCGAGAACAAAATCCATTGGACCACTTATGACAAAAGTTAAATTAATCATCAGAACGAGATTGGCATTATCAACACACACACACTTAAAAAAAAAAAAAAGAAAGTTTGACATCCCTGGTCGAATGGATTATATTAGTAATCAAAGCCACTGGGCAGTGGCGAATCGACTCTTGGCACTGATCGGGTTGACTTGTGTAGTTGTCGAATCAACCGATTAGCAGTCTTGCAGACGGGGGACACGGGAGTCAGACTAGGAGGTAGTGACACTAAGCATCTCGCAGTGCTATAAACTAACATCTCAGACGAAATACCCACCAGGGGTTGCTGGGCATGGTCCTGGTGTCCAGTAGAGGGCGCTGGGAGTCTTATTTCGCAGACACAGGTCCTCGAACACAAAGCGGTACTCAGAGTACTCCTTGCGTCGACCGTCCTCCTCGTAACAACCGGAAATCGGGCCGGTTTCCGGGTTGATGCACAGTGGCTGGTTTGGGGGACAGGGGGCGCAGCACGGCGCGTCGGGGGGTAGGATCGGCACACCTGCATAGCCAGGTTAATGCATTGCAAAGGTGAGAAACGACAGTCCTACTATATTGAACTCAGAGGTAGAGACAGGAATAAGCAATATTTCCAATTAATTTTAATAATATTGTTTATGAAAAGCTCTAAATCTCACAATGTCTCGGACATTTCAGAAATTATAGATACAATGATGATGCATAGTGCAACTAATTTCTAAGGTCGTAGACACTTCACGAGAGCAGCATACTCTTGACAGTTATTCCCTCGTCTGACTGCCTACAACGACGAGATGAAGGAAGCAGTTACTAAGTGAACATAAATAACATCGATAATATCAACAAGATAAAGCGACATTACGTTCGGTGTTCCGCTGGCACACGCCACCGCCGACAGAGTCGTAGCCTGCGCAACACTGACAGCTGTAGCCGCCCACAAAGTTGACACAGACAGCACCCTCACCCCCACACGGGTTGGAGTAGCACTCGTTGATGTCTTGAGCGCACATGTGACAAATAAACGGGGGAGCATGTAAGAAGGTTGAAGGTAAAGGCAGTATTCAAACGTTCATTGACAACATATTTGTTTAAAAATACTATGATTAAAACAAAACTATGCTTGGTCTTTTGTAGTAATCGTGTTATTGTGGATCAACGTAATTCATTTTACATCGAGTTCTGTTAGTTCAATGAATTTTTTATACTTAATATCTTAGTTTAATTTGCATTCTTACATGTGGTTGAGTGTGTACCATAGCATGCTATTGTTAGCCAGTGTTTTAATGTCATTTTTTATTACCGTTGATCAGTGCGACCTGCACACCTGAACATTATGGAAACTCACAGAAGAGAGTCGGTATGTCACAAATAAACAAACAAATGAAACAACAAACAAATAACAAGCAATCAAATAGGTTTTTAATTCTTACCGACGCATCGCCCGTCGATTGTGAGCTGGAAGCCGGTCTGACAGACACACTCGAAGCTGCTGATGGTGTTCTTGCAGTACTGGCGTCTGGCTGAGCAATTGTGTATGCCCAGAACACATTCATCCACGTCTGTCGTGGAAAACAAGAGATTGCTCAACAGTATCTAGTCCTATGTCGCTCACTGAGATCGGAATCTGGTGAGCAACAAACACCTCTTTCCACCTCGTTCACTAAGAAAACCAATCGTTAAAAATAGTTTCTATTGGTTAAACTTTAGCCTCAGAATTTCGGATAATTAAACCAAAACGAAATTTTAAAATTTTGGTAAGTTTTTTATTTATTTGTTTTTTACTACTTGTGGATAAAAGTGGGTACGAGGGTCGCACTACAGATTAGCCCCCACTCGGTGAGATTCTTGTATGAACAAACACCATGTCGAAGTGCTTAGTTTGTCTGCACATCATCTCACTTGAGAAAATGGAGGGATTTTATTTTACCTTCACAGCCGTTGCAGGTTGGAGCAAATCCTTCGTTACAGTAGCACGCTGCCTGGCCATCAGCCATATGGAAACAAGTTTGCGGGCCTTCATTTGTGCCTGGACGAAAAAACATAAATTATTCATCATAATCAATCAATCAATCATCAATCATCGTCATCATCATCTAAAAGTGAAACTTTCGAGGAAAAGCTGTCAAGAAAGCATCCGCCAATGAAATCACCTTCTACGCAGCCCCCGGGCATATCGGGGTAGCCCTTGTAGGGTTCTTTGCAGTGGCACTGCCAGAAACCGTCGTCGTTGACGCAGTTTGTTCTGTCCTTGTCACATCTACGTGGCTCCGTCACGACCACGCCGCGGTCGCAGCGGCTGATGTTGCTGCAGGTCGACTCACTCCACACTTCTCCGTTCTGCAAGCAGCAGAGACATTCCTTGTGACTTTAGAACACCTTTACATTGAACTTAGAATTCAAAAAGTGTTTTTTAAAGCACTTTGAAAGTGAAAGAAATATTTCACACAAAGTACATGTTTGTGCGATGTGCTTCTGTGCTTCTATGCTTTCTGCAGCTGTGTTTGATGCCGTTTGTGTCTTATATATTTAGCACCCTTGTGTGTGTATATATATAAATAGTCTTTCTGCGATTTTTTTTAAATAGTGCTCATGTGTGTGTGACCCCCACCTCCTTCAAAAAGCAAACAGATCAACTCTCTGCCATGGACAAACGTTTCTACCTTTCTGGCATCGCCGTTGTCCAGAATGCAGTCGTTGCACTCCGCGATGGGGATGCATCTGTTCCCGCGGCGTACGCGATGTTTGTCGTAGTCGCACGCACATTCATACTGCATAGTGACGAAACCGTCCTCAGACGACAGGCGGGGGATGGGGTTGGTGCAAGTGGGCACCTCTCCTTTTGGCACCAGCTTCAGCACCATGTCAATGGCCTCGCACTCTGGGTACATGGCATATGCGAGAGAAGTCAGAGAAGCGCTGGTGGAGTGAGGAAGGGTGAGTGGGTGGGTGGTTAGAGAAGATGATGGAAAGTAGAGACGCGTGAACAGGTAGCTTTGTTCTCGCGATGAGACTAAGGGTAAACGATCTTCATACTATAACACATAGGTAAGCGATGTTCATTTTATTCGGGGGTGAAACTAAAGCAAAACACACTCAATTTTGTAGTTTCTTCCTTTTTTCAATTTTGTTACCATGGTCAAGTGTGTGTCCTTCCACCTACCGTTCCTGCCATATTGAAGGTTTATCTAGCACTTTCACTTTCATACATTTTACTGAGGACTCTAATGATGTTCATACTCTATTTTCACTAAAGGAGGCAATGATGTTTATATTATATTGACATGGGAGTACAGTGATAGTCACTCAATACTGAAACCAAGATAATCCTCTGAAGTACTGTTTGGATCGAACGATATCAACACTGAAGAAGTACAGAATATTCTGACGATATCGACATTGGGAGGGTTCAGAGTGTTCTTACGAGATTGACACTGGGAGAGGTACAATGCGTTCAGACGTTCCACAGCGTTGAATCCGCAGTCCACGAAGTCCGCGTGCTTGGCCATGTAGCCGCAGATGTCACCAATGTCGCATGCAGCCAGCTGACACGAGTGAAGTGTGATGCCGGAGCAGATGTCGTGCAGCTTCTGGCAGAACTCGCAGTAAACCACCTGGTGGCCGGACAGAGTCGCAGGCATGAGAGGAAAACAAGACAGACAGAAGTGGCATTAAGCTGACGGTAGTTACTCTAAACAACAGGAGAATATCACGCAAGCCTGCGGGTATGCAAGGGTCTCGGTGTTTATAGTGTTTGCTTACAGAGAACAAAGAGTATGTTGTAGCCGAGACGTTGCAAGAAGCCATTTTGGTAGTTAAAGCCCACTGTGAATGTTTTACTAGAGCTCTTCTTGCTTGCTTGAGATAGTCATAGTGTGCATATGGGAAATTATGATTCAGAACTAAACAAAATTTTATACAACATTTACCGGGGCTGGTGTTGTTGGCGGTGGCTTTGTGGTCGTTGTAGGTGTTGTACGTGTTTCTGTGGTGGGTCTCTGGGTGGTAGTAGTGGTTGTTGTTGTAGGCGGTGTAGTTGGTTGGGTGGTGGGTCTCTGAGTTGTCGTCGTTGGCTGCCTTGCCGGCTCTTCGGTTGGTGGTAGTGGCTGGGTGGTTGGTTTAACCGGTGCTACAGTTGGTGGTGGTGGTGGCGCTGGAGTTGTGGGTCGAGCGGTTTGGATGGGGGCTGGAGTGGATTGTGGTGGTGGTGGAGGAGTGGTCGGCATTACAATAGGCACAAGCGTTGTCCTCAAGGTTGTGGTAGTTGTCGGGACTGGCGTCGTTGTTGTTCTTATTAACGCACATCTGCAAAATAGTATCATGTCAGGTACTGCACTCAAAACTACATTCATATATTACACCATTGTCGTCAGAAAGAACCTAGTGGTTAGACTTAGAGCAACAGGATCCAAAACCGAAGGGGTGTGAACTTGATTGTGTCGAGGGATTCGTGTTGGTCCACATACACTTCCTGTGGGACTGGTAGGTCTAGCAATTATTAGCACACCTTTTGATACTTTAGTACACGTACACTTCCTGTGATAAGTTAGTATACCGACGCACCGGGTGTTATTTAGTACACCGACGATCTGAACATAACGTTAGTATAACCGTCATTCTCAATTATGTGTTGATACATTAAGGTTGTTTAGGACCCTAACACTCCCAGTGACAGGTTAGTAAATCGACAATCCCAGTAACAGGTTAATAAATCGACGCATCTAATGATGTATTAGTAAAAGGAACTCCCCAAACACGTATTCCCGTAAACACATTGTCACACACGTCTCTGCACCCACGTACGCAGACCTGACTAACATTTGCCTCCTCCCTTGTACCCGTCGCTCATCCCCCTCACACCACCAAAAAAAAAAAAGAAAAAAAACAATCAAAGAACAAACAAACAAAAAAAGACCCCAAACAAATCCCGAATACTCACGGTCTGGATCCGCGGCTGACCTGGCTGAGAGTTTGGTCGTCGAGGTTATAGACCATGTTGCTGGCCTCCCCTAGCGTGCACAGACCACACATGCGATTCAGGTAGTCACCGCTGATCTCCAGGTGCAGGCTGGCCATACCCCCGTCCTTGCCGGGGCGGATTGCAATGCTGTAGCGATTGTTGGGGTCAGCCAGGGTGATGGTGTCGCCGGTGCTGCCGTACACGCGCACGATGCCGTTCTCCACGAAGGTAGGGGTGCGGAAGCAGGAGTTGACCTGTGCAGAGCGTTCAGGTCAAGGATTTTTTTATATACCGGAGGCGTATTTTCTAATATATGACTATGTTTCCATATTTTTAAATCGATAAGTACAAAGTACATACAGTTCAGAAGCCAAATCAAAGAGATTTCAGGAAATTCGGGAACGGATGGACCATGTAGAGAGCAGACTGAAGGAGATGTGCTGGATAAGCGGTATCTCACCTCTTTCAGTCCCCGCTCCACCCACGCAAATAAGATGGACACCCCCAAAGCAGCTGTCATAAAACAAGAGCAACTCACAAGGATGCCACCTCGGGCCCTAGCGGACGGCGTAGACTGGAAGACGCTGGACCTGCCGTCAGGGGCCGTAATCATCACGCTGATGTTCTGCTCTGCATGGTCACCCAGCCACCTGTTGTTCACCTCGATCTCAATGTTGGGTACGTCAACCCGGGTTGGAGCACCTGCCCCAGGTTAAAAATAAATATACATTACGTTATCTGGGTTTGTGTAAAACAATGGCGTGTGTCTCTTAAGCAGCAGACGAACAGTACCTTTAATATTAACGACGAAAAGAAGTTTTCATCAAGATTTTCATCACCAATGACATTGCCAAGACTTAGCTATTACGACAACCTTGTTAATAAGAACCGAAAAAAAGTCGGGTAAGCGCCTGCCCAGAGACAAAGAGAGTTCAAATTTCTCACCGTTGCACACAGTAGAGGCAAAGGTCATGGCGCAGTCGTAGCTCAGGAAGCCAGCAGCAGAGGCGGTGAACGTCTGTAACTGCAGGTCGTAGATGAAGTTTTGGGTGCCTTCCATCGTGCAGGTCTGTCGCTCTGTGAAACACACCCACACCCACACACACACATATTTTATGTTGCACATTGCACTGATTTAATCGTCATTGCATTCGCAAATACTCCTCCCTGAATGGTGAATTATTAAACGACCTAAAAACAGCTTATGCCAGCATGTCTCAGGTCTCATTGTTATGACCATCAATGTATCGTCAGTGACATCGCCTTTTAAATCAATTTACCGGATTAAAGAGCTAGGACATAAAGCAGAAACTTTCTCACTGGATCGTATAAATGTTCGTAATTGCTTTCCAGACATATATCATATATCACCCTAAGGGCTTACATTTATGAAAACAAGGGTAAGTTATCGCCAAAGGGCACCATGAGAAAATCAAAGATATGCGTCTTGTTTCCTTAGTTATCCTTAGTTACAAAGTGTGTAGTCTAAGCAAGCGCGGAAACCAAAGTCAGTGAAAAGTACTCACGCTGGCACTCGTTGATGACCATGAGGGGTCGGTAGGGGTCCCTGTCACACTTGCAGAGGTAGGCCCCGTGGGTGTTGACGCACGACGAGCCGGTAGGGCAGTCTTCCAGGGCCTCGGCGCACTCGTCAACATCTGCATCAACAAACATTTCTGCTGAGGCCGCTCTCGATTACCAACTCTACGACTAAAAGTGGTTTCACAAATCTGTGTAAAGGAAATCGTAATTGTGAAATCTTTCCTGAAGAGCCTCGTTTCTAGGACGTCAGGGCCAGGAAAGCATTTCTAAAGGACAGATGACTAAAATCATCCCATAGCTTAAACACTTGACACAAGATCCCAAGCACATCACATTGAACCTGCAGAAAAACTGTGACTAATCTTCAAAGGTTTCTTTGAATTTAAGCTACAGAGGAACATATTCTCTTTCAGATTAAATTGTTCAGGAAAAAAGTCTGTATGGTGTCGACAATTCGTTATGTTCTGGGCAGGACTGATATCGCGCATAACAGACATCTCAAAGACCTTGTGTCAAGTACTTAGCCTTCAGACTTGGGACTTCTTCAGTCTGATATTGCGGAGCTATGCTCCTCAAAGGAACAACAAGGAATCAACTAAACTAAAACTAGCCTAGGTAGCGAGGTCAGGACCTCTAACCTCAAAGTAAGGACTTTTACGACTGGGACGTGAACAGGGGTAGAGTGGTGGGGAAAATGTCGGCGGTTCAGAAGGAAATTCAACCAACCAGGTGGGCACAGGCCGGACACCTCCATATCCACACAGTTGGGGTTGTTTTCGCAGGTGTACAGCACTTTGTTGGCCCAGCCACATGTACCCTGCTGAGAGCCACTTGCAGAGCTGGATCGTCTGCACTGCGCGCCAGTGGGAACCGGACAAATGCTACAGTTGGGCATCTGTAAATAAAACATCAGAACCCGAGCTACTGAATCTCGACACCAGTCTCACTGGCTTTTTGAATGCTGGCGGAATGGATTGGTACTGAAGGATTAAAGGCTTGCAAGGGAGCAAAATGGTGTTGTTTTAAATGACTGGGATTAGCTCGGCACAAAATAGTATTTCTCGAAATCTAGCCCCTCCTCCCTCAGTTCTTGGGGTAAAGGACTTCAGATATCACAATTATTTGAATGAGTTCAGAGACATATGTGTATTGAATAGACGTATGATTTCGTTGTCAAGGTTACATCTGAAGGGAAAGTTTATTAAGTTGATGAGCATTTATTTGCAGACATTAGTGAAGCCTTGAGTTTTAGCTATTCGCATCGGGATGTTTGTATGTTTATATCATCACAATAGAATGGGAATATTCACCCACATTTGGGGAAATGCAGTATTCAGTGATTTGAACAGATATTATAACTAACACACACACACCGCTCAAGCACTCAGATATAAATCTCCTACTTGCCCTTGCAGTAAGTACCGTGACGTGCAAAGGGGCTGTTGTATTAAAAATAGCCACGAACTATAACCTATTGACCGTTTAAGATTTGTAAAAACTTGCCGACTACACTCCCATCCCCCTAAAATTACTTTACACGAGCAACAACAATCCCTTTCACACCAAAAGTAATACTTATGTTTCACAAGCAGACGACTATAGTGATAAGAGAAACTCGTCATGATCGTTACCGCTATAAGAGCAGAGACTCTCTCCACATCATTTCCGTCGATCTGTGGGTTGGTGTCGGAGTTGCAGTAGTTAGTCCAGGTGTAGTCCTCCGGTTCCTCAGTTCCTTCACGTTAGTAGAAACAGCCAGGCAGCCAACCACACACACACACACACACACACACACGCACGCACGCACGCACGCACACACACGCACACTGTGAATACTCAAAAATCATCATTCCATTCCGCAGATCGAAAGTTTCTTGCAGATTGCTTTCTCCTATAAATGTCATACCTCTTTCTGTCAGCCTCTTTAGGCCTCACTAATTAACTGCGAATTGAGGATAATGACTCCTGTTAATTACCATTAGTAATGTTTCTAAAAGAGTGTACCATAACCCCGAAAAAGAACTTTCTGGTTTATTTTTATGTTCCTCGTTTGTTGTACTTACTCTCTTCGCACACAAAGTTGAGAGGCTGGAATCTCGGCACAGGCTCCAGCCTCGGTTGATCCGATTCATCCAGGACAAGGGCCACGGCAAAGGTAGGGGGCGTAAAGCTGCGGAAGTTGAGAGGGGCAATTAGTGTCTTCACGTCCCTGACAAATTTGGAAACGGCGAAGTTACGGTACTTGAGTAGGCTTCCCTGAGTGTTGTCCAGCAGAGGAGAGAGCGTGCCGCTTGGGCCAGCTGTTACCTGGCCGGAAATGAACACCTTTTCTGTGGAAGACAAAGTTCAGAAGGCGAAATGTTGAGGTTTTTATCGACAATGGATGGAACCACTACTCCTTGACCTCTGGTTTTGCTATAACCTAGCAAGAGGTATGGAATGCTGAGCTTCTGTACTACACGAGATCACACACGCACGCACACACACAAATGGGTCTGTAGGTAGGTAGTTGGATGGACGGGAAAGAGAAGGAGAGAATAACGAAGGATATGCGAGTCATTAAGTTGTTGGTCAGAACGTTAGTTCAAATGACTGATATTAAAACAAACACACATAAGTTACTGGCACGAAAATAATAAAAAAATGTCACATCTGGTACTCTGGTAGAGCTCAGAAGGCAAAGCAGACAAGTGAGGAACTTACTGAGGTTTTTCTCCCTCATCAATCCCACCAGGGCGTTGAACTTGGTGACGGTGTCCACGTAGAACAACGTAGAGTTTCGCTCGTTGCAGGCCTCCACAGCTCGGCGCCAGATGAGAGAGTCGACGGGCACACTCAGACATCTGTCACCTACCATTGTAAACTCGCCGGCACACTCATTGATGTTACCTGTTGCCAAGATGATATCATTCATCATCCATCATCCATCATCAAACATCATCAATCATCAATCAATCATCATCATCATCATCATCATCTCATAGTCATGGTCTTTATTTTCCCTCCATTGTCACCGCCAATTTCCAGTTTCCATTCTTACTCATTATGATATGAGTTCACGTCTGGAATGACACTCATAAATCAGGAATGCGAGCAATGAGGCTTTTTTTCATGTACGAGCTTATTCATAATTTGTTTGGAAGATCGATGATGCAGATATTTTAAGACAATCGTGAAGTAGAGTTAACTTGCTTATTTCTTCGCAACCGGTAAAAGCACCCATCACATTTGTGACAGAAAGTCTTTTTTGAGTATAACCCCTTCCCTCTCCTCAGATCTATATAGTTGTTAGAGGAAAAAAACTATTATCCAGGCAAAGACAACTCCTGCCAGCCTTTTAAAGTCTTAGCACAGCAGAGTAGTTTAAGATCGCGCCAAAGGCAAAGGCGAACAAGAAGGCAACGATTAGCAAGAAAGACTGAGAGGATGGTAGTATCACGATGAGCATGTACTCACGCTGGCACGCATCGGTCCCATTGCGATCCACCAGCGTGAAGCCGCGTGCGCACGTGATGCGTGGAGGCCGATCATCTGTGCAGATGGAGTTCGGATCCCTGAGGCTCTTGTAGTCACTGACCTGCAGCTGACCTCCGGCCTGGCACCGGACTTTGGTGTCACAGCGTGAGTCAAACACCTCTTCATTCGGCTGTCGGAGTGACAAAGACATTTATATCAATCATTATCATTATTGTTATCACCATCACCAATCAGGGAACAGGATAGACTAGTTCGATACCCTCATGATACTGAATAATAATAATAATAATAATAATAATAATAATCCCTCCCCCATCAGCTACCCAGCAGTCGTGGATGCACAGCAAGTGCTCAACCACTACATTAAAAATTAATACTTGAAATATTTGACACTGATGATAAATCTAAAACTAATAGGTGTTGATATCTTAATGTAACACTATCTCTGTGACTAAGATACTAATTATTGAAAAATGTCTGCGTTTACAATTTTTTCCATTATGTCCAGAATTCTAAATATAAAATAATTTTATGGTGCTGTTTTGAAATTCCAGAATTATGTTTATGATGTATATATCATTCCTAGAAATATGTCTGTGGTACTGATACCTAGAGTTAAATAAGTTGTCGGCTTACATGTAAGACCATGTCTATGGTGACGTCTCTGTAGGGGCACCCGCACTCGCGCTGAGTCACACAGCTGCCGTTAAGGTAGAATAAGCCCTCCTTGCAGACGCAGCCATCAGACGGAATGGACTGCCTGCACATGGGCATCAGCTGACCACACTCACGCTGACAGTTGGCGGTGAAGGAATACTCCTTCCCCATTTCCTTCTCGCAAGGAAGTGCTGCAACACGCATGCGCAAAAAAGAAAAAGTGATGGTTTGCGTATAAATGGTCACATGACTGACAGTTTTTGTGCAGTCGGACTATACAAAGATAAATTGTAGCCAAGTGGAGGTTTAGCACCAGTGATTATCCCATCGTCTTAAGGACAATTCATGCTTCACTTTCATCAATAAATAATAATTAAAAAATAGAACAATAGTCCGTGCTTCACTTTTGTCATGCAACAATTCATAGTTCTTGCTATATTTCTTGAGTAATAACTCTTGAATAGTTATATATG
Organism: Pomacea canaliculata; assembly: GCF_003073045.1. NCBI lineage: Eukaryota > Metazoa > Mollusca > Gastropoda > Architaenioglossa > Ampullariidae > Pomacea > Pomacea canaliculata. The sequence continues at coordinate 7,863,047 of NC_037591.1, forward strand.
TAAATGCATTGGAAACTGTACCTTATGCGTCCTTTATTTTTAACACTATACAATACATTCAGACATGTAAAAGAATGAGCCGCGTTGATCATAAAAAAAATCGGCCAAGTGTTCCAAGTGACGGAACACTTTGGTTAAGAGTATATGTCAAATTACATGATGGATAGGCGTAAGTCACTCACAGCAGTTAGCGGTCTGCCTCCAGTTGACCCGGATATTGTTCAAGGTGCACTCATCGGTGTACTTCTGAAGGTGGGAACATTTGTCAGACGCGTCGCGGCACCTGTCGTAGACGCAGTCCTCATAGTAGCTGTCTGGTTTGACAACGGAGAAGCAGTCGGCGAAGATACCCAGGGGGTTCTTCAGTAGGCTGCACTCCAGCTGGGCCGCCTGGACCTTGACCAATGAACAATCCGGGGCGAGCTCGGTGACTGGTTTGCATGTTGTCCTGAAGTAAAGTAACAGCAAAAATAAAAGAAGGAAGGAACAAAGGAATAAAAGAGAAAATGAATGAGTGAAGGAGAGAATTAAAGAAACGAAAACACTGAGGCAAATGTATAGACATGTAGTAGCTGAATAGCCCTCGTAACGTCACATGAAGTGTTCTCTGGGAGCCAACAGACGATGACAATATAGCAATAATAAAAGAATAGCAAATGTGAAATAAATTTAAAATGACAAACTCTTGGGATACAGCTATGCTTTTAGAGAGAGAGTGGGAGGTAGCCTACTCATCGACAATGGCAGGGTCGTATCGCTGCCAAGTGTTGCCCATCGTGAGGGCGTCCTTCGGGTTCAGCTTGGTGCCAATCTTGGCGATGCTGATGGTTCTGCCGGACTTGTCTCCCAGCTTGAAGATGGAGGCGCTGCCGCACTGCCCGCACAGGCCACACATCTTGTCGTGCAGCGCGGCAGGGGGGATAACCTCCAGCCGGGCGCTGGCGCTGGCCATGTTGATCTGCAGGCCGCCCATTGCTCGGATGCTGATGGATGTCGAGTCGGTCCGTGTGATGGTGATGAGCTCCTCGTTGGTGGCGCTCCGCAGTCTGTACATGGTGCCCTGCATGGCTTGACCGTTGATCTGAAACATCGGCGGCTAAAAATGAGTGCGAGCAAAACGTGAGTCGAGTCTTGAACTAACATGTTTCCTGTGGTGACAGGAAGGCCCCTAATGCTGGTAAAATAGTACTGGAGACACATGTTGATGACTATTTAACACCGTCCCAGCGTCCCACCCTCCCTCCACCCCCATCACCAACCCCCCAAACATATTCCTGTCCAATGACGGTGACATACTAGGGGGCTGAACCTACAGCTTACCAGCACTGGGGCAAGATCGCGGTCTTTGTAGATGGTGATGTCGCGCAGGCCGTCGGCGGTGGGAACGTTGAAGAACTTCACAACCAGTTTTTTAAAGCATGCCACGTTGTTGGTCGGCGCACCGCATTTGGTGTTCTTGTTGTAGATGACGTATCTGAGCACACCTGGTGGGATGTCTCCGTCCTTGACATCTTCGCACACTCCGTTGATGAAGTAAGTACAGTTACCTGTGTGATTATAACACAGTCACTAGCGCGGACAACTGGTTGATATCATACACTTAGTGGAGCAAGTATGTGGGTGTTCAAAATACTTAGCAAATGATTATTTTGCATGCTGAAACATTCGATGGATTGTAAGCAAAATTTACAATTTTGGAGAAAAGGAAAAGGGAGAAACAGTTTGTACTTCTTAGAGCCACTAAGTCGCTTATGTCGCTAAAGTGAAGTGATCTGTGAATAAGTTACGGAGCTGTTAGTTTGCTTGCAGCCAAAAATTTTTAAATGAGCGAGGATCTGAATAAAATTCATTTGCTTAGCAGATAGTAAAGTCTTGAGTGATGAGGAATCGTCAAGAAGGTTTACAAAGAACACAAGAGGGTCTGAAATCTGATCTGCAAAGTGTTCTGAGTGACAACTGTATCTGAAACATGTCTGCAAAGTGATTGTGTTAGGAGCAAAAATTCTTAACAATCACGAAAAATTTCAAGTTTCCGATCTCCATAACAGTGGTTGTTTTATTATTAATGAGATATAAAGCCTGATCATGTAAGTGAGTTAAAGAGCATGGTACGTGAAGGGGTTGAGACCCTAAGTTTAGATGTAGAATGGTCAGACCTAACCAGATTCCGGAATGCCACGATAGTTTTGTCTTTGTTTAATCTACTAATATTTTCTAATCGTCACAGAAGATGTTAGAACCACCTTACCCTGGAAATCAAACTGCTGATTCGCAAGTGTCGTGTAGTGAGGGTCACCCCACAGGGAACATTTACCGCATGGAACTGGATAGACAGACATTCAGATCCTACATTTGTCATGCAGGCAGACAAACAGATGTAGAAATATAGAAGATATAAGCAAGCGAACAAATAAACCTACAAGAAGAAAGTACATCACGATCTAAAACTATCATAATGCTTAACTCGGCGTTCGTGTGTCTGGTACGGATAATTACTTCGTAGGAATGATCTTCAACTTTATAGGAACGACCATTGCAGACATAAAGGTTTTCCTTTTTTTCGTGGTTTTCTATGATCTAATCTTACAAGTTCGTTCACTCGTTCGTTTCAGTCATTGATTTTTAATCTCTCTCTCTCTCTCTGGTAAAACGGTCCCGAGAACGGTTACGAGTTTAGACAAGTTTTCTTTAATGTCTTTTGTGGATCGCTTTTTCAGTGGTACTTCAACCAAAATACCATAGTTTACATAAATGATAATATGCTGACCCCGACAAACGCCATTCTGGTCCTCTTGCGTGCCGGCTGGACACTGACAGGAAAAGCAGCCGCTGCTGCCAGGAACACAGATCTTGCCACCCCCGCATGGACTTCTCCCCAAATCCATTTGTAAAGTCTTGCACATGTCCTCCTCTGGTAAAACAAAAACACATTGATTTATTTATGTATTCGGTCCTATGATTTTAGGTTATTCTGGAGGCTTAGAGCCATCTCCTCTACCTCGCTGCATCCCCTTCACCAACTCTTAAAGGGGTCAGGTACCCTCTCCACAGCTGGGTCAACTGGACGAAATGTCATACGAGTATTGAACTGGCTAGAGTACACGTCTTCGAGTTCCTTTTCCTAACCAATAGGTTATATTGTTCCTCATCTTTATTTAATGACAAAGTGACGAACAGATAAAATGAGAAATGGCGTTACGTTATCCTAACAACGATTCCATTAGTTTCCTGCTGGCCATGGAAGACCTGTCACTGCCCTCCGACTGTATTAAAAATATGAGGGCCAGTGTAGAGGAGGAATGTGAAAAAGGATGAGAGGAGGAGAAGAGGGAAGTATTCTCACCGTTGGGGCAGAAGAATCGAACCCTCAGCGAGGAACAAACGTTCTGTTCGGCAGGATTCCTGCACGTGATGTCCGAGACCTTACAGGAGCTGGCCGGGCTGACCGATAACAGAGGCACGTAGTCGCCACTAGACAGCTGCACCTGGCAGTCCACGGCCATCGGCTTGGAGCACGAGAACTTCTGCAAGCGGGCAAGACGAGGGAGTGTGGGTGTCAGATAGGACGCAATCACAGTTCATAACTAAGAAGGCGTCAACCGGAACAGGCATGCGCACTGTCTGATTATTATTACTATTTCATCATCATCATCATCATCATCATCATCATCATCATCAACGTGTAGTCGTGTCAAGATGTATACAAGGAAACAGCAGGAACATTACCATCAATGGTGACAGTAATACAGAAAACTAATAAAAAGGAACAGAAATAACTATAATAATCAGAAAAAGATATACAGTAAAGTAATGACTTACCAAAGTCTGTTGTCGTTCCTGCAAAATATCGGCCACGGTTCGCTTGGCAGGGGCGATAATCGAGAGATAAGGACTCCAAACGTACGCAGTTGTTCTTCCTTCATTAAAAAATATATATATATATGTTATCGAATATAATGCGACAGTTTTAGAAAAAAAATGTTTTTTTTAAAAATTGAAATTGTGGTGTAGTTTTCTACACCGTGAAGAATACTCCCTTTGTTAGTTGTAATACAGAGAGACTGAAAACTACTTCCCTTGCTATATGTAATACTTTTTCAGACCAATTAAAGGAATGTGAGCTCAAATGTATGTGAGAATGGGTGCACACGTTCGTAAGCTTGTCTGCGACAACGTGTCTTAGGTATGCAAGGAATATCATTTGACTACCTATGTGTGTAATGCATAGCGAGATGACATAGCCTGCACTGACATTGTATGTTTACCCTGTGACAGACTGAACTCTTCTCACACATCCCTTTGACACGACGAACTGGCCACTCTAAAAAACAACTTCTCCCTCCTCAAAACAAGAGAGAAAACCAACCGTTGCCAGTATAAACAAAATTTCAAAATACACACATTCTCTTTCACTTTTTCTTTGCAGTCGTCTCCTTCTCTCTTTTTCTCTTGAATATGATGTCTTCCCTACTCACCTTTCGGGCCGCAGGCGGGGTACACGCTGGCCGGGGTGGTTCCGGCGCAGGGTAAGGACACGAAGCGGTACGTGCTGCCATCACGTCGCAGCGCCACGCACTTGCTGTTGCCCAGGTCATCGGGTTCGTTGGTCGCCCACACCACGTAGCTGTTGGCTAGTGAAGAGCCGTCACTGTAGCGGAACTGTCCACGTCCCATGTCCACTGCGTCCAGCCAGTAGGTCTTGCTATGAAGACAGAGTTATACAGCAACACTACCGATTATAATTAGTAATGTATATGTATGCTATGAGCGTGTAACATATATATATAAAACCACTTTGTTAACTGAGGCCTAAACAGAAAAAAATGTTAGTCATAAAAGTTAAACAAATTCTGCGACCATTTCCAAACCAAAAATAAACAAAGATGATTATAGTGCATGTTTGTTTCTGTTTGTGTATGAGTGACCTCTTTATGTAAAGGGCTCACGTCAAGGCAAAATAATAATCTCCAGGTGTTCAAAAAGCACATTATTGACCCACAGGTTATAAAGCTCAATCTTTCTGTCCACACTAGCGTGTTACTATGGGAGGACACTCACACATCCAATGCGGCCACCAGCTGGGTGAAGTCCTCTTGGGTGCGGATGATCGGGAGGCCGCGACCTTCCTTGGCGCACTCTATTTTGGCTTGCTCCTGGCTCATTGCAGCTCTCCCTTCCAGTCGTACGAATCGGGGATCTTTGTTGGACAGAAGCTTCTATCAACACTGACTCCATAATTCACTGAATTAGTGAGTGATTGACTCACTTTCTTTCGTAAACAGGTAAACATAACCATTTACATACAGAGGAGAGATATGTAATGATCCGCAGAGGCAAGTCAGAGGTAGTCATAGAGGCAGAAGCAGAGATAAACTAAGAAAGCTGGAGAAAGGCAGAGGAAGATATAGACAGGCACAGACTACCAGTTCCAGTCTCACCTTGCACAAGGAGCGATGCTGAAACAGAAATTGGAAGAGAAAGTCATGTTTATGACCACACAGTACAAAGATCACTTAGTGAACATTAGGAATACAGTGACAGCTATATGCTATAGCAAGAATAAGGGAGACTAAGAGTGGATCGAAAGTAAAGGCCACAGAAGACAACGATTTGGGTGTCATGTGGATCCATCAGCACTCATGTACCATAAACTTTTATTTTAAAAGTCACTAAATTTGGTCATTTTAATATTTTAAAATATTCATTTTACATTGTAACTTGATGAGCTGAGTTCATGTTAACCAAATGTGACTATATTCGAAACTGACTAAATTGTAGATAAAGACCTCTGTACGTGCCCGTGCCCGTCTCCCACAAAGGGAGAAGAACTTTAGTAAAATAATAAATAATAAGAAAAAAACCAAACAAACAGAATTTTTTTAAAAAAAACTAAAGAAACCCTGAAACGAACTGGAGGTAACACCTCACGTCAGGACGTACTCACCGTTTCGCTGACAAACGACGGTGAGGGCAGAGAGTTGATTCCAGCTCAACCATTTGCCAGTGCTGACCTCCATGACCACTCCCCTGCGGCTGTTGGGGTCAAACGGTTGTCCAGTGGCAAAATTTGTATAGCCTGAGGAGGTGTTTTGTCCTGCCGTGTCGAGCCATTTAAAGGTGGTACCGGTGCCACTGAAGTCAAGGCCCAGTCGAACGTATTGACCCAGTTCCTGCCTGAAAGGACAAAACAACAAAGACGCATAAACAAATTAAAAACAAGATACAAAGTTTGCCTGCTCACCAATCAGTTGTGAATGGTATTGTATTTCTACGCGCACACTTTGCCATCTTCTGTTATTTGACAAGAGTGCGCTCAGTATTTTCCATCTTTAATCTGTGGATTACTTATTTATTCTTAACAGAGAAAGCGGTCTGACGATCCATCTCGACTGGCATTATTTAATTTGAAGAATAAAGTTATATGTAACAGTTATCTATATCCTCCAGAATGTTTAATGCCAAGAAGAGTAGCTCTAGCTCCGTCAGTTCAGTACCTGAGTGATAGACTGCTTTAATAGTAATGAACTTAAATATCTCTGTCTCTCACAGCAGAAGCTCAAAACACAATATGACATAATAAAAGGTTTAAGGCAAACTGGTTAAAAATAATAAAGAAAACTAAGGCATGAAGGAAAAAATCATGAAGGATACGAACTATGGAGGGGATGAACAGCCGGAAAGAAAGAGAAGAAAACTTACGGTGTTCTGGTCTTGAGGAAATTGAGCAGCTGCGTGTTCTGGGCCTCGGACCGAGGATGGGGCAAACTGCCGGCACCAGCGTTCTGGCAGAGGTCCTTGGCATTCCACATCCCCACTCTCGGCACGGTTGCGCCCTGCTGCGGGATGTAGAACTCCACATCTGGAAAACGGTTGTTTGACTTGTATTTATATGCTAGTTATGTAGTTACAACTTGTACTCATGTACTATTTTTGTACATACAGCCTGTACAAATAAGTGCTACGTGTGTCTTGGAAGCGAGCTGTACAAGTTATTGATGTATTTCATGAGTTCATGTGTTCATGAGATTTGCTCTTCAGCATGACGACAGTTTTGGGAGGCTAGCCATTAGGATGCACACTAAATCCTTCATTTCAGGGTTAACCCTTGTTCACACTACAATAAACGGATTCAGCACTCCCCACCACATACGCGATATCATCCATCTTTCCGCACATTTACAATCAGGTACTTTTCCCCAGTTCTTTGGCTGCCATCGTTGTTTGATATAACCAACGTAACAGAATTAAATGAAAGCAGAAGACTATTTAATAAATTGCAACCTTACACGAGATCTTCCATAGTGTCTAAAATGTGACTCCGAGTGTTTTAATGGGCAGTCTCTCGAGAAAGAGGAAGGTGGGTTTGTTCAGGATCCATCGTGGCCGAAAAGTTGTGAAAGTGAGTGGCACGTTTTGTACTTGTGATATTTAAAAATGTTTGCTATAAGGGAGAGGTGCAAAAGGTGTAAAGATCTGGGTGGGCAGATGGAATGTTTTAGTCACAGGCCCAGGGACACCACGCATAGAGTATCTTCAGCTCATTAGTTAAGCGTGGATGATGGATGATATCATGGATGATTCTGTTTACTTAATACCTGAAATTTTGTCTGTAATTTGTCAGTCATAATAAGAAAGAGGGTTAGAGATGGGCAAATTCTTAATAAATATAAAAAGAGGGAAGACAGGAGGAGGATGGGAAGTTCGAGTGGGGAGGAAAAAATAAGAGAAGACAGATGGAGAACAGTCAACATCACTTGGTTCCTTTGCTTACCAGGTGCTGCAGGGGTACCTGTGGGTGTTACTTGTTCAATCTCGGGGTTATCTGTAAAACATAATTCCATGCAATCCATACTGATTTATTAACTGAATAATTTTTGTATGACATTGTTTGCTTTCTAGTTTGCTTTATATATTGTTTGCTTTGTAGTGTGCTTGTTTGTATGCATGTATGTTTGCATGGATGAATGGTTGGATAAATGGATGAAGGAATGAATGTAACATTTATCTAGGGATGCTTGTGCGATAGAATTCTGAAAAAGAGAAAGTTGAACCAAGTTTTATTGGCTGTCTTTGTTAGAAAAGGCTGTCTTATTCAGAAAAATTAGTGCTAAGAAAAGAACATTTCTCAGCACGGGAAACAAAATTATTGTAAATCATGAGCGAAATTCACTTTGAGTTATTCCATATCCTCATTTTAGAGGTTACTACTTTTTGCATTCGAGTAAAAATTTCATTGCAGGTCACAGGTGACAAATTAAAGACGAAGGTTTAGATAGATAGTGGAATATCCTTTCTTCTGTGATCTCAGCCATTGATACGAAAAAGCAAAATCAGTGTCAAACATGAATCTCAAGAAAAATAAAAATTGAGGAGGAAAAATAGAATGAGGGAGAGAGGACAGACATTTTTTTTATACCGTATTCGCAGATAGCAGGTCGCAGCTGTTGACAGTTGCCGACCCCTTGGTTGCCCTTGATGTCGATGTAGTAGCAGCCCAGAAGGTTGGCCTCGTCTGTCAGCTGAGTGTACTTAGACTTGTCCACCGACGAGGGCAAACGATTCATCCTTGACCCTATAGGAACCATCTCGGTGTTTCCGGCCAAGTGAAAGTTGTCTGCCAGATGACAACACCAATAACATTTTACCCACAAAACATTTGATCTACCAAATGACAACACTCGTACTACTTCTTGCCACAAAAAGTCTGTGTTCAACCAGTAATGTCAAAGAGAACGAGAGAAGAAAAGAATCGTTTGATCAACCGTTCAAAGAAGCACACTACATTTTAAACAGAAAACTTTCTGAATCAGATAGGTGGTTAAGATATATGTTTAGCACGGCAAAACCCACAGTCCCTGACCCTGGACCATAAAACATGACTCTTGGATAAAATATCTCACTCCTGGGCTCAAAATTTGACCCCCCTGGATAACAAGGTCTAATCAGTATGTCACAAGACCTGACCACAGCAGATGACAACACACCTGTGGGTTGTGCGTTGTCCTGCAGGAAGCTGACGATGGAAAGCTTCTCCTCCAGCGAGTCCACGCGGGCCAGTTCCGCCATCAAGGAGCAGCATGCTTGCGAGGCTTGCTCCCAGGTCAAGGCTGTGTCTATCTTGCGCAGACATTTCCGCCCGTAACTCTTCCAGCCCTCGGCACATGTTTCAGCCTTGCTGACACCTGCGACAGACAAGTGAACGATTTCTACAGTAAACAGGAAGACCAACAGAAGAGGGGCGAAAAAACGAAAATGCAAAAGACTTTCGGCACTTACGAACTTTAACTCGGTAGTCTTAAAGGTTGTATAGAGTGAGTTTCTTTGCTTGCTCCTTTGTTTGTTGCTTTCATAAAGTATGAATTATCTGTGGTACTCTTTATTATTTTTTTACTGTGTAGTTTTTTGTGTGCCGTACATGATGTTCGTACTGTACTTGATGTAACTTGCTGTTTGATGAGTTGTTGAGTGATAGTGATATATCAGTATTTGTTGTCCAATGAGTTGACTATTCATTTGTTTATCACTGAATGGATAAGCAATCATAATATTTATTTAGCTTTGGTGTTTGAATAGCTCTAATGGTGTCTAATCTCCACAAAGACCTATAAGTATCGTCTCTGCCAGTTAAAACAAGTATGTTTTAAGAAAGTTTTTTTTAAAGCTCGATATTTTTGAAGGCCTTAAACTGTCCCAGTGAGATGGTTAAACTAACCTCATGGAAGACTAGAGAAAATTAATATAGATCTCTTCATCTTTGTTAGATGACTAATAGATTTGCTAAAAAAAAGGACAACTTACATGTATATCCATCACCTTGGAAACCGTCCATACAGACACAACGGTTATCGTCGCATACAGCATTGCGGTCACACTGTTTGAGGAGGATTCTGGTGGCGTTTCCCAGTTTGCAGCTCACGGCAAGAACGCACTCCTTCAGGACCACCGTCTCCCCGTCCTTCGATCATAAAATGTTTAGTTCATGCTCCATCATCCTTGTCTTCCAGGACAGCATGCTACACCATACTTAGGTAGCCTTAAAGCCTTTTTTTTTTTTAACTCATTCTTGCTATAAAAGTTTGTCTTTTGGCATTCCATTTAACAGAGGAATTGTTTCATAAATAACTGGTCATAGCGTTGTCTTAACCATAATGTTGTCAATGGACACTCACCTCCAGGGTCTGCGTGTCAGAGTTGGGGTCAGCAGGGTCGAGTCGCACGATGCACTGGTTACACTGGGAAATATCCACGCACACACCACGGCTGTTCTTTACCATCCCGGTCTTGCATTCGCATCCCGGGTAGTATGCCGGGTTCTCGCAGGTTAACTCTGGGCGAAGGTTGGTGCACGATTTCTCGCAACTGAGCCTATTGATTGTCCACACCTGGTTTGACGGGCATTGCGGACCTTTCAGGAAAGCAACAGCAAAAATTACTTACAAGTTAGAAAACTAGAAAGAACAAACATTTAAGATATAAAATGCATCTCACGAGGTCTTTAAAACTAGAAATCGCCTACAAGCATTTGGTGGCTGTGTAAGACTTACGGCAGTTAGTGATGTTGCGCCAACTGTCATCTGGTGTGATGTGGTAGTCCTTGATGATGACGTCATTCATGTTCAAAAGTGTGCTGCATCGCACAGGCAGGTCAGGGTCAAAGGCCAGACAGTTGTCCACAACGCAGTCGTCAAAAGCTCGCTCCAGCAATTCTTTTCTTTCCTAACAAAAAAAAAAAAAAAAGGGGGGGGGCCAACTAGAACCATTACGCCTTACTTTCTCTTCGAAAGTCATGCAGCCTATTAAATATTAACTCTTTACTGTTTACTTGAACATGTAAAACCGAGAAAGAGTTTAAGTCATAGAGAAAAAAAGACTTCTATTTGTGTGTTCGTTCGCGTGCGCGTGTTTGTGTTCACACATCATTCGCTGGAGACATTGAAAATAAGGTATAAATCATCAAGTGAAAAAAGATCATTAGGACGTAATTTGTAGAAAGCCTTTAAATATATGTGACAACCTGAAAAAGACAAGGAAATAAAAGATTTAAAGGAAAAACCCAACAAAAGGCGTACAGTCAACACACTTCTCCAATCGTCCACCTTTCTCTTATCACTCCGTTTGTCTTCCTGTCCACTAGTGCCTTAGTCTCTCACACGCGCACACACCCGCACAGACTTACCGGGAGGTTGCCATTGAATGGCCTTGTAAAAAGGAGAGTTTGTATTGAGTGGATTCAGAAGCCCACAGTAAATATCCTGCTTGTACTTCAGCGAGTCAGTATCCGAACACACTGGAGTGGTGGGACTTGGCTGAGAACCTTCACATCTGGATGTATATGAGCACGATATCTTAATGATACACAAGTACATGAAGATGGCAGTGATAATAATACAAATAATAATAATGACCGTAATTTAAAATGCCCCCTTCCCCCACATACACAATGGAATGTGCGACATGACCCGTCAAGTGCGACAATGCATGATTTTTTTTCTAATTTATTTTGTAAAGTCCATTTCTAACCTTTATATCAATGTGTCATATATTAGAGATAAAGGAATCATTCTGAAACAATTGAATTAAGCACTAAATCACTGGTCTTTGGGGGTATCAGATTTCTTCCTTTCCCTGAAAAATTCCCCACCTCATCGCTGCAAATTAAAAAAGGACCTTAAAGACCTCAGTCAACGCAAGCTCCAAGATTTCTTTAACCATTTTGTCATTAAAAAAATATATCGCGATTCAAAGCTAAAATTATGAATCGCATCCCTATTGCCACCATTACCAACACAATTCTTGTGTCAGTGACATCGTGATTAATCCTCTCAGCGATGTAGCGAGTTTGATACTCGCTACATTCGGCTATTCCAAGTTTCAGCAGACGACGGAATAGTCTAAATACTTCACTCCCCCTACACCTCACTAACAACAAGAACCCTGTGATATTAACCAGGACAGAGGTGGTAGGAGTATCTTAAGAGGAGTGATTCGTGAGAGAAGCCGGTGGGCCAGTATCTTACTCTGTCACGCCGCTGGTGGGCACAAGGTAGCTATCGGCGAAGTCGGTGACCGCCACGTTCCTATCGCCTTTGTAGGGGACGAAGTCGTCTTCTGGGTTGTCGTTCATGTTGCCGCACAGTCCACACGTGCGTCCTCGATACGACGCCGCCAAGCTGACCTGACAACGGTTTAAAGGTCATACAGTTCGCTAAGAGCTATTCCGACACAGAACATTTCATTGGTCAGTATCTATGCTCCTCACCATCCTTTGACCTGGCCCAGACCGTTCTCTAGATCGGCATCTATTATTTTTACCAGACTGACACAGCACACCACGTGATATAAGCCAGCATTAATTTTTATTTACCACAGACACGCAACGTTTTATATGCGAGTATCTACTATCATAAGCTGACCTCTATCAGATCGTCTCGTACTTCGGATCTATAACATTTTACGACAAGGAAACTTCGTAGGTCAGTGTCTATTGTAATGATCATAAGCTTGTCACGGGTTACTATTTACTAAGCTCAGTTTGAGAAGACTTAGCAAAGAACTGTCAATGTCAATACCTATGAATGTTGCAAACCTGGCATGGGAAGTTCGTAGTTCACTATCCGCAGTCTTTATACTAACGTGTCTACTTCTATTAATTGTAGAGTAAGCTGATAACAGATGAGACTCTAACGCGAATGTAACCTTTTCCCATTTATCCCCCACCCGCTCAAAGGGTGCACGAGCACACACACACAGTGGGTAGGAGATGGGTGGGAAGTATATTGTCTTACAGAAATGCTTGAGCTCCAGTCCCATTCCAACTTGAAGCACAAGTCCGTGTCAAGAATCACTCTGTTCTGGGACATGTACACCTTCACATTTCCGGCAGAGAAAGGAAGAGAAATTCTGTTTCCATTTGCCTGCCATCAACACGAACAACAAATGATAAAGTTAATGCTTCGTTCAGTACATGAACTTTTATCAGTGATGTAATAAATGCAAGTTACATATATATATATATATTGTAAATTTATACATACCATGTGACTTCACATTTCCTAAGGTGTTAAGCTTTATGTTAGCACCAATTAAATCAGAAACGAGAAAGTTTAAGTACTGTACTACGCCTTTCCAACGTATTTTAAGATTTTCTAATCGAAGATTTTCCGTTATTTTATTCAGGATTTCGGCTAGTTGATTACATTTTAACGCTTTCATCTACCTCCTTTTACACACACACACACTTCTAGAAATAAACAAAATTTATAAACAGACCATTTTCTCAATCGATAAACCAGGTTTATGGTATCTACTCATAAAATATGTCTGAAAATTCTGCAGACAAGACACGTTTATCTTCCTTTAATCATACTTGACAATACAGCGCCTGAAATGAATTTGCAGGATTCCGGATGTGAAAGGGTTGAAAAATACTGCTTGTAGGAACGACGATGACAAGTTAAGGACGGTGCGGTCTGCTCACTTCAAAATATTTGTCGCGCTTGAAGAGGAAGGAGCGTCGCACACCAGACGGAGTTGGAACATACACAGTGATGTTGCTAGTCCACGCTACCTTGGTCAGCGCCGGGTTGCGACCAAATTTGTCGTTACAAACCGTCACTTCGATGTTCGGGAGCCCACCGGAAGTGTCGCACATCTGAAAATAGAGAGTTGACCTGCGCATCACTTGTTTTATCTCCTTCGCCATGCTGGATCCTTGTGATGGTGATTGCATATTAATGAAATAGATATTATTAGATCATGATCTGATTGTTTTTGCAATGGATTCAAATCTTGAGTCTCCTGTGATTGCTCGTATGTCATAGCTTTATCATCTACAGAATTAATATTTGCGCAACAACTATTATAGAAAGAAATATTTTAAAATAATCACAATACTGACCTGTAGAAATGTGTAGCAGCAGGTACCCATGAAGTTGTAGCATTTCCCATCGAAGGACCGGTAATGCGGGTCGCCTGAGGCAGTACACTTTTTCATCGCTGTTCATGGTAACGAAAGTACCAGAAGGAAGATAAGACTAAATTATACGATAAAATAGCGAACATGACAGCCACAAAAAGGAAACTAAAAGAAAAGAAGACATAACATGATGGAATGGAGGAAGGGGTAAAAAGGAGTGAGCTTTTTTCCTCCGAGCCAATAACTAATTCTAAGTAGAAAGACCTGTAAATAGATGTCACATTCAGAGAAAGAACAGTGTGCCCGAAACGAGATCTGAACCCAGGGCAGCCAATTCCCACTGTCTTAGTGACAGGCGTAACTGTTGCGCCACTGAACCGCAAGGCAAGCATAGACAAGATCAGAGAATGAGCCCACATGACAAAAAACAAGACGAACAAATATGACAGAAAACAGGATGAGATAAAGATAGAAAGATATAATCAGTGAGATGTGAGACAAAACAGAATAAACAGACTAAACAGGTTGAGCTACAAATACAACACGAAAAGTCGATTTGAAAGAATATTCCCATTGACCAGTGGCAATAACAGCCTGGGCAAGAAAGAAAAAAATAGAAGGCGGATGGTGCCGCATTGTTGTGTTCAACTGTATGAAATACACATATGCATGGAACAGCCGTGTATGTTCTTTTGACACTCACGACCTTAAAAAAAATGTTTTTTTCAATGGTAACCTATGGTGACCTAAGGTGAGAGAAATGTTAGAGAGATCAAGCCCAAAATCTTCTTGAGGGCGATGCCCATCTTCACTGCCATACTTTCCTCAACCTAAAATCCCAGGTACCCATTCTACAGCCGGGTCAACTGGTGGAAGTATACTGTGACACACAGGACATCGTTGCTCTAACTGCTAGGCTGCTACCCATCGAAAAAAGGAACATCAGGAGACTGATTTCACTGACCAGTTGGCTGACCATTGGGCAAGCCGCACTGGCCTGGTGTCTGTGTTCTCTCCACACATATGGGTCCTGTCGGCGTGTCTTTGCAGTCTTTGTTCAGCTTGTTGCAGTTGTCTTTGTTGATCTGCTGGGCACACGTGGAGGTGTCTGCAACAAGTTAAGAGTTTCAAGCGGTCAAAAGAGGTTAAAATAGCAAACTAAAACTCAAACACAAATATACAGAAGATGAAATATGGCCACACCACTGTTTCTTAGTTGATTTATTTAACAGAAGTGTTGCCACCTAGCGGCGATTTGGTACTACGGCGGGTGGGTAGGTAGGTGGGTGGAGAAGGAGGTTGGGGGAGAATGGGGATAAAAAGAAGAAAAGCTCAGTACCAGGAGACCCCCCCCCCACCCTCACTTCTCTCAACTTACAACCCTCGAGATCGATCTTCGACCTGGCGACCATCTAGAATGTACTAACCTCCAAGAAACGAAGCATCTTTTGTTATAAATTATTGTTGTTTTTTCGGTATATAATAAACAGACACGTGACCTCTTCTGCTTCTGTTGTAGTTGTTGTAGTTGTTGTTGCTGGAGTTACTACCATGCCATGGCCCCCTCTTTTGTTGTTGTATTTGTGAAAGTGACTCCACCTATAAGCGATTTGGCCTTGTTGCGAATTCGGGACGTGTGAAATATCGGAGGAATATGGGATATGGGAGGTGTGAGGGGATGACTTCTGTTTACTGGAGCTGAATGTATTGAATGCTAATATTTGTCCCTTTTTTATCTTTAAGCAAAAACACTAATTGTGCGGACACTGTGACCACATGACCATACAAAGTTCACTATAATCACCGCGGCATTATTTATTTACATCCACTACCACTTCCACCAGCAATCAGCCGTTGTCACTGTCAATATCATCATCATCATCATCGTCGTCGTCGTCGTCGTCGTCGTCTTCTTCTTCTTCTTCTTCTTGTTCATCAATAACAAAATCAGCAGCAACGACAACATCACATTGCCTCAAGAAGAATCATCATCGTCCTAAACATCAACATCAAAGTGATATAAAGCAGAGCTCTTCCCTAATTCACCTGTTTTAGGGCATAAGGCTCGCATCTCGAAGTCAAAGCACGTCTTCAAGAGAGTTTGTCGTGACTTCTGACACCGCAGCTGGCAGTCGCCGTTGACCAGCTGGCATCCCCAATCATTCTCAAAGTTCAGTGAGTATGGGTTGTTGTTAATCTTGGAATCTATCACATCTGTGCTGAGTGTACTGCCTTTACGTCTACACTGGCAGGCAACGGGAGTTGTACACAGTGGTCCTCTTTCAGCCTGTTTACATATATCCTCCATATCAAGACAATTTTTTTAAACCATTTTTGAGCAATTACTTACGAACAGTACGTATAAACATGTTCTTCTTTTGAGCCTGGTGCACACTACAATCCCATAATTAACACTTTACTCCTCAGTCAATATGGGAAACAGAAAAACTATATTTACTAGAAGAATGAGCAAGAAATTCAAAACTGTAATAAGATGAAAAACCGGGTCCGCTGGCGAGGTGTTGTTGCGGCCCTATGCTCCTCGAGGAGTAGCAAGGAATGATGATGATGAATAAGATGAAAAATAGGTGTTTTGGGGACAATTACAAAAACAGACTTCTTTAATCGCATTTCGGTTCTGAAATAGATTTCGGGATATGTAACTGCACATAATTTATTCGATTATTTACGGTTTCGGTTTGTTGCATAGGAAGGTAAATAGTAGAAAAAAATCAAAATGACTGAAACCCACTATCGGTCAACAATAAACGCTGCACTCGTTTAAAATTGGTATTTTAGTATGCCAGGATTGAGTTTTCAAAGTACAGACCTTTTATTTGAAAAAGCAATCGGCTAATCTCTTTATAAAGTTTATCTCATCTGGGTCTCTCCTTAAGACCTTTTACACATCAAAATCTCTTCCAAAAATACCTCTTTAACAATGGAAAACTAAGTGTCATTAACGTGGATTTTGTTCTTCAGAATCTTGGATTTCGCTGATAATTTATTCAGGGTTAGTTTAACGACTTTCGGGTGCTTGACCTTAGGTACGTGTCAAAAAAGAAACAAGCAAGCGAGGGACGGGTCTTTAAATGTTCCACCCACCGACCTTCACAATATCTTGCCTGTAACATTTCACAACTTATGTTATCTCATTTTACAAAATAGCGACTCAATTACGGAATCTCATTTTTTGGAAAAAAGATTTGTTAGATCTCCTTAGCTCTGAAAGAATGAAATAAAGTACGTGTCCCATAGCCAAAAGCTGAACTCTGTTAAGAAATTCATCTCACCGGAGGTAGTTTAACCTGCTGTAGAAAGTAGTTGCTATAGGTCTCTTCATCTTGATCAGCATTGCCAGTTTTCAGAGAGAACCAGTTGGTGTAGGTTAGGTCTTCTGGCTTCCAATTGGCAGCTAAATATTTAAGAAAAGATGTTAAAAATTTTAAGATGTTACACCCATTTCAGCCACAATTTACCCAAAGGCAGTCACTAGGTACAGAGAAGGCAAGAAAATGAACTAAAACATCAGGATAGAGAGAAAAGTTATGCCTTACGATTAAAAACAACCATCAACTATGTTTTAAAATATTATTTACTCCAATGGATACTTTACAAGTGATATCTCTTTGTGCTCTGAATTTTAAGAGGTTTCTTTTGTTATTTCAATGGTATAAGGCAAGGATAAAAACTAGGCGACATGACATAATGTATGCTGTTCATGTCTCGTTCTTGTCTCAAGCGCTGAGAGCATTCTTCCTACATGAGCATGATCGTGGGCTATATAAATTACTCGTTTATTATCATTACTTTCAAGAGAGCCCCAAAATCCGAAGCTCAACAAACCCCCAACTAGCAACTAGAGGCGTCAAGCCGCCATTGCAATCAGCTCTTCTTTCTGAACTCCTGTTATGTGGAGTGAATGCTTGTCACCCATTCCATCTGAACAAATCATTGGTAAGTACAGCAATCTTTATATGCTATGTTCACTATGGAAATTATCTCCTTTTCTCAGCTTTAGACGAAACGCTTACTCTCTATTTCTCCATGTTGCCTCAGGTCAATGACTTACCCTCACTTGATAACTACAGTTACAGAAGAATGTAAGTATGCATTAAATACCCAGGGTAAAGTTATTTTAAAATGTGAATGATGAAGTGCAACAGTGACGACAACAAGAGACTCAAAAAAAAAAAAATTTTTTGAAGAGGAGAGAAGGAAGGTGACCTTTCTCGCAGATGAAGGACATCTTCGCCGAGCAGTCGCCGAGGCCGATTTTAGGGTAGAGGGACTCGAAGATTACGTAATTGCACAGCCTGTTGCTGCTTTCTGTCGTCTTACTCAGACCCCCGCTTCCAAATCTGTTGTCATTGTCGTCATCCTGCCGACTAGTCGAACCCGGTCCTTTAAATAGGTCTTTTACCCAATTGTTGACGTTATTGTCATCATCATCATCCTTGCTGCCCGAGCCTGGCGACTGGCGACTTATGGCTTGGCCGGAGTTCTGGCTGCCTCCACTCTGATTGTCATCATCATCATCATCCCTGCTGACCGAGCCTGGCGACTGGCGATCTCCGGCCTGGGCAGAGGTCTGGAGGACTCCAAACCCCTGGTTCAAGGCGTTGGCTATGCCACCTAAGGTATTGCTGCCCAGCGCCTTCGCCACGAGGGAGATACCGCTCAAGTCGCGACGTTCACGACTTTTGACCTGGCCGGAGTTCTGGTTGCTTCCACTTCTGTCAGACCCCTGCTTCGAGGCGTCATCTTCGTCACTGCTATCGGAACCCCGCAGGAGACCTTGGATCAGGGTGTTTTTGCTAGCGGAGTAGTCGGTGCTGACTAAGCCTTTGACCAGGTCCTGTAATCCTGTCTGAGCGGCTGTCATCAGGGATCCCACCTTGTGAATAATAATCATCATCATCATCAATCATCAATCATCAATCAGCGGTCGGGATGATACACATTCGTGACCGTAGCTTAACATCGCATTTATTAGTCAGCAACATGGCGTACGTAGTCATGAAACTCTCAAATGTAGAAAAGGAAGAGAGGCTGGGAGAAGGTAAAAAAAGCATTGTTCGCACTGTCGTTTTTCTGTCATAAAATACTCTGTACCTTTATGGTAGTGGAGGTCGAACCAACCGCGCCCAGGAAGATTTTTTGCCCTGCAACCAACAGATTTGTGGCTTCAGATTTCTTTGTAGGAACGTTATTTTTCTTATCGTAAACTTTTGTAAAATGAAGAAATAAATAATATAAAAATTAAAAATATAAAGGTAAAACATAAAGATATAAAGATAAAAAGCAAAAATTAAATCAAACATGACAAAATAAAGCTTTTAAAAGTAAACAATAAGCAAACTAGAAATAAAAAGTAAAAGAAGTGTACATCGATTTTAGGAAAAAATACACTAAACTGCGTGTGGCTTACCAATGATCTGGTCTTTGTATGCCCCGAGGTTAGAGAGCTGCGCCAAAAGGCCCATGAAGTTTTCCACTTCGAGCAATCGAGCACCTTGCTCCAGACAGGTACGCTGGGCGGTGGCCCAGTCCTGGGGGACAGAGGATATTCGCAAGCAGTAGCCCAGGAACGGGCGAAAGTCGCCACTGCAGTCCACACCCGGAGGTGATTCTTGTTCTGCGTGGAGAGAACACCGCGGGTAAACGCCAAAAGGTTTAGCACGAGGAAGTTTTAAAGATCTATTCTGATAATTGCGTCAGCCTCAGTGAAAGACAGTTTTTCCAAATGGGATTGAATAACTCCCCATGTTTTGGTATACAAAATACTAGTTTCCAAAATGTGAGTGTCCGCGTCTAACGAACCTATTGTCCTACCTTTCTCACTGGCCGATTGGCGTTTCTATGTTAAATCCTGCTACTGGTGTTGCTGTAGGTTGTTCTCGAAAAAGAAAGAGTGGTGTATTCACCCAAAATTAAGTAAATAGTATACTGCTCTGAACTTTGTTCCATCATCAAGAGAGGTGTATCCCATTTGACCTATAATACTGTTGTGTTGGGATCAGGGTCTGGAAACTGCTTCGTAACTAAGGATGACAACAACTTTTGCCCTTGATTTCTTCATCTTTCTGAGGTGCATCGACTTTCCCACGCTTAAAAACAACGACCCAGAGTCGTCTCGTCGTCGTCGTCGTCGTCGTCATCATCATCATCAAAGAAGAAGAAGTAGTAGCTGGTGCTTACCTATGCTGAGTGTACTGAAACAAACAAGTGTGTCCACAAAGCATTTTAAGGAGTAAAGAAAAATGACATCAGAAAGGAAGGGGCTGCGTACCCGTTGTGTATACACCCATTGCGTAGAAACCTCCACATCTGATGTCCTTGTTGCCCGTGCAGTTATAGTTACACTGTGATTCATCGATCTTAGGGTACTTTTCGCACGAGCTTCCGCAGTAGCACTCCTTTCCATACTGAAACAGGGGTAGCATCAAGTTTGGAATTAAGGTCGTAACTTCTGTAAGTTTGGGAACTGTTTTTTTTTTTTTTTTTTTTTTGGCATTTGCATTTGTTTCTCATAAGGAGTACCCTTAAACAAGAAAAACTGAAGGCAAAAGCGCATGTGCGATAACCTACCTGTACTCCTGCATACTTGTAACCCTGGGTCCTGCAATTCTGTATACAGAGGTCAGGGGTCAGGTTATCGAATACCTTCACAGGCGTAGGGAAGAGGCGATCTTTGTCGTCATGGAAACAGCCAACGTATGCTGGAAACAGACGAACGACTCTTTTGGAAATATGAAGACAATAACATTGAAAGTATGATGACGATCGCATCCAGAAGGGGTCTCTCTCTCTGTGAGTGTACGTGTGTCTGTGTGCGTGTGAAAGAGAGAGATTGAAAGACAGGAAAAAAAAATGATCGCCTGCTTCTAGTTTGTCAGTCTTATAAAGTCACTTCACCTACTTAAAGCGAGCTGTAGAATCTCTTTACTTTTAATAAGTGACATAACAATGTCTAAACTTTGTTAAAACTGCAAAAACTAGGAATTAAGATATTTCATGTCTTTTTAAAAAATATAATCCGAGAATCGTGATAAAACATTGAAGTGCGAAAGACTTTTTACAAATCTGCTAGTTAAAAAATTAATTAATTTAGAAGGTGGGATTTTACAAGTAAACATCAAAAGCTGCAATAGAGGTAAGAGTCTAATACGTGCTCACAAGAAACTAAAAATAGAAAAAACGAAATTTTTTAGATCTAAATTATGAAGAGAAAATGCTGAAAAATGTTAAAAATAACACAATGGACATGAAAAGCGAAGGACTAATATCTGTCTTACGACGTTGAGGCTGCATTGTCTGTGGCTTGACTGTGGGGACCACGACGGCCACCAGCAAGACCCAGCAGACGACCGCTGTCCACGTCATGGTTACGTCTGTGTCACGCGGATTGTCTCCCTTCGCTTGCTCGCCGGCAAAGAAGAGCAGGAAAACAGTGCGATGGTTTGCTACCTATTGCAAAGGCAGCCCTCCAGTCAGAAGTTTTGAAACAACACGTCCTTATATACCAAGCGAATAAGGGTTGTTGTTTTTTTTCTGCGTTCGTCAAGCTGTGTTCGATACCTAGCGATCGAAGTCTAATTCCCAAAAGAAAGTGTCCATGTGGAACGTGGAGGGATTAAACTGTCACGTGATTCAAATAGCACAATAGAAACAAAATTCATTATCGAATTATTTTAATTATCCAGTGCTGTGAAATTTTGCACGTGTGCAATTTCCACATCCTCCACAACCACGCAAGCTCCTTCGACATTTCCAGACACGTGTATATATATATATACTGTATATGCGTGTATAGGCTTTACTTCATTCTTTGGAGGGTGCAGCCAGGTGTGAATGCACGCAGTCCACTAAAAATACCTTTTTCTTTATTTATCACGATCAGCTTCTACATACGGAATTACTATATCTTAGCAACAGTTAGCCAATAATATTAGCAGATTGGGGACTGTTAACTCTGCTTTTCGAGGCCAGCTTCTGTGTACTTTATGACACGTTTCTGAGTCATCTACTGATAATTTATTACTGCGATGTTTGTCAAGCAGCAAAGACTAACACACCTTCTATTCTTCAAGTAAAAGCACAGATTGCTGGTACCATTTTATCGACTTTGAATGCGATATATATATAATGCTACTGGGTCGATACTAAGACTTAAAAATAGGAGAATTAATACACATATTCCTTTGACACTGACACAGAAGATAATTATAGGCAGAAATTGAGAAAAAGGGTAGGTATGCAGTTATAACCTCTGAGCATTTTGCTCATGTAAAATTTTTACTAAATAACATAGTAGAAGAACTATTAATATAGAATACAGGAAAGAGCACACCATTAAGGATAATCCTTTCATTAATGAGGAACTATTTAACAATCTTCGTCTAATATGAGTAAAGGGATGTTACTACAGTCTCAACTACAGTCATCACGATTTTGACAATTAGAATTAAAAACTTTCTCTCGTTTAAATAAAACAAACTAAGCAAACAATAGTACACTTTGGATTTCAGTTGTTAAACCTCCAAATAAATCTTTCGTTGTGTTCTTGTTTCAAACATGGAAATTCGCAGTTAACGATGGTTTTGCAGTTTCAGAATAGCTACATCTCCCGTGAGCTTCACTTTACCGCCACGTGGCTGCAACGGTCTCTGGCTTTCTTCCAGTAGTTCATGGACGGCCATGGTCCTCACTGTTGCACACGGCCTGATACAATAGAATAAAGGGTAGACGAGCAAAAATAGGCCCGACCGTCAGCAACAAGGCCTGCATCTGGTCTCGGTTGAAAGATTTTCACCGTAACCTGAACCTCTCTTCATCCTGAGAAAGAATTGATCCAGTGTTGCTCGAGATCGAATTTTGTTGTTGATGTTTGGACGCAAAGGAAAAGAAAAAGAAGTGAAAGGCTTCACTGTCGCGTCTGTTGCAGATGGGAGTATTGGGCTTTCCACGTTGAAAAACTTGGACCAGTGTTTTTAATGTTAGATCACCATCTATATTAGTCTACAATCGACTGGAACATAATGTTTATTTTGCTACATTAAGCAATAATGCTGTCACCTTTTCCAATCTCACGAAGTACCAGACCGCGCTCCGATGCTCCAAGTCTTCCAATAAATATATTAAGCGAACTCCCATCGTCGTTTTCCACACGAAGGCTCAATCTTCAGTGTAACCATTTCTGTTCCCTCGCGTAAGCTGCTGGGATTGAAAGCAAGCGAAAAGCTACTTTTTCTACACTGAACCTAGTTCACGATTTATTTCGAAACGGGGGTTCGCATCGCCCTCTTCCTGTCTGACAGCAGAAGTGGGATCGGCGTGAATGGTCGATCCTCTTGAACCAGGTTTGGATCGACAAAGTTAAACTTTTTAAAATGGTTCATTCTCGGTAGATGCCTGGAATACAACCTCCCCACTCCGAATTTTAAATGCAATGGAATGTTAATGGCTGTGGATGGAGAGGGTGTGGCTCTGGTCTTATAAGTCACTTCTTAAGCCACAAGAGTCATACTCCTTTCTCTTGCATGTTCAGCCTCTGGCTAAGGATTTCGATACTCCTTGCAGTCCTTGAATTTTTCATTTTAGGGGAGTAGGAGTATTAGGGAGTTGGCAGTCTGCTGGCCTTACACTCTTACTTTGAATCAGCATGTTTTTATTTCACGTCTTGTATTGTCCCTCACTGAATCCCAGAAATGATTTAAAACAAAAATGATGAAGAGGCTAAATAATCTTATTCTCTGTTCACTTTTAAGAAACTGTTCTCCAGAAGAAAGTATTATCATTTTGACTGCCACCTATAGATAGCCACAGCTACGCTTCTTTGAAAAAAGCTGCAGGGTTGGTCAGGGGTGTGGCACTTTCATTCTATGCTGATTTGCCTATGTAACCCACAGCTGGCCCTGTTATTAGGGTTTACGTGAGATCAGAAAAAGAACTCAAAACCGTTCAACCACCTACATGCATACCTATACACTTACACAAATTTATACACACTTCTCCAAAATGCCCGGTGAAATATCTCTCAAACTGTAAAACATGGCTAACACCAAGGGTCTCAATACCAGCTATTTCAACATACAGTTTAAGCATGAATTTGTATCAACACATCACAAAAACAAAAGTAAAAGTTCTATTAAGTGAAGAAGAAAATAGTACAAACATAAATCCTCACCAACATAATTTTTAGCTTTAATTCATTTTCAGGTATAGTGAACACAAAACAAGAATCTTAAGATTCATTTACACATATCAGTCACAAAGACTGCTTTTGCCACATACTGAAAATGCAGAATATTTCTAGAAGTGATTTCTAGTAAATTTAATCTTCTTAGGACAATGGTCTCTTATTAATAAAATAATGTCCCAAAACTAAAATGAATTAAAAAACTTAGGCCTAGCACCAACTAACTGAAAAGAATTTTTTAATCTTATTTTTAATTCAACTTAACACAATGCTAAATGATTTTGAGCAACTGTTTAACTTTAAATGTTTAATTTTTGAATGATCCATTGAATACAAATAAAAAAAACTGTAAAGGTTAAGTCAACTAATCCTTACTCAATATGGGGCACTTCAAAGCTAGCCTTAGAATCATTAATAAACTACAGTAAATAACTGCTAGGCTGATGTGAAAATTTATCATTCATGTTGTTAAATTTTTAAAAGGCACAGTTTATATAACAATGACAAGTATGAATGCACCTTTTCTAGTTGAAATTTTCTTGAAAATTGTCATGCCTTTCTGAGTGTGTTTTTGATTACAGCAACTCTGTATTTTAAATAAAGATTCTAAGTAGCAAAATTCACCATAACTCCATTCCTTTGTCAAGTATCGTACTGTAACATATTTAGCAGTTTTAGCATAGGTTAAGTATTATATACACTCCTCTGTAGTAACAGTCAAGGGTCAAATGGGCCAGTTGATGAAGGTCAACAAACCTCCTCTCTCCCTCCTCTTGGTCAAGAAAAAATTCTTCTGTTTTCACATATGCAACCTTAAACCATAATAAACAATCTACAGGTGCAAATTTCTCATATCATGTTATACTGTTTTTATTCACATACCAACATCTGTAACAAGTAGTTGTTTGAATGCAGCAATCTGTGATAAAGGGAGATAAGCTGATAAGTACAAAAGAGCATGTATTGATCTTCAAACCAATAAATGAGACAGCAAATTAAAATGATGCAGACTATGATTGTTCAAAGCCATCTATTTTCAATTATATTTTTATTACAGTCCCTACCATCTATGAATTGCTTCATCTGAAAAAAAAAAAAGTAAAAACAACCAGAAAACAAACTAAAGATTTGTTTGTAAACATCAGCTCTTTCATCAGGAGAGGTACACCTATATAAATCCATTATTATTATTAATGATAAGGGATTCTGATACACTAATGAGAATAAAGCTACATAGTAAGTAGCCACTAAAAAAAAAAGCTCTTTTAGAACTTGAGCTGGATCTCTTTAAAGCATGGGAATGAGGATATATTTTTTACAAATCTGTCTTCATATAAAGAATGGATGGACTAATTACTGAATGTGAGATACACATAACTCTACCATTTCATACTTCCTCCCCTGCCAGTATTCATCTATCCATATATCAAAAACTGTACATATGTACAGCATATACCCCTTATGGCCACCATCCTTTCAAAACACGCACATAAGTAACAAAATCTGCTCACATAAGTATACACATGGAAAATCTTTCCTCACACAGTATTTTAAATATTGTGCCGAAATTTGCGCCGCTTGATGCGTTTGGCTCGCAGGGTCTCCTCATCATCTTCTACTTTCTCCTTGGGCAAGTGCTTAGGTTGGATTAACCTGATCTCATCATTTAACTCAAAGAAACGCAGAGTTTCCTCTTTTTCCTGCAGTTCTTTCAACTTTTTATTAATCTCAGCCATTTTTTCATTCCGCTGCAGCATAAAAATCTGCTCTTCAAGAAGCTTTGTTCGCTCTTCTTGCCACTCATCAAAACGTCTCACCTGAATCTCTATGTCGGATGGCTCATGCTGTGACAGTTGTGACTGGACCAGTTCTTCTGCAAGAGCTGTGAATGCAACATTTACCACCTTGCCCTTATCAGTCAGCATCTGCTTCAGCTGCTGCAGCTGTTGCCGAAAGACATCTTTCTCCTCTTCAGTCGGAAGAAGCTTGTATATTTCATCATCAATTGTCAACAAACCCATTTCTTTCTCTGGCTTGTTAGGGTCACGAGCTTGAGCTTTGTCTAAGCTTGCCTCAACATAACTGAAAGTGTCTGCTGTGATGGATGCATCACCTGACTCTGCAACATCTTTCAGTACCTGCAGGCAATGCTTGAACTTATGGTAAAGTCCTAAACCCACTACTTTTAAAGAATGGCCAAGGGTTGTATCTGCATACTCTTTTCCCAGAAAATACAATGTCTTTCCCAGAAGATACTGCTCAGATTTAATGTCAAAGTGGTCATCATATGAGGGATATTTAATGTATCTGACAGGTATCCATTCTTCCTCCCCTTCTTCATCTTTAATCTCTGCAGGTGTTAAATCATCCATATTTGCTTGCTTCAGGAACTTCACACAGGAATACAAAGCCAAGAGACGAGAGGTTGGATGACTTAAATCTTCCTGTATCATCATCTCATATGCAACCTGAGCTGCATGATGAAAATCTTCTTTTAGTATGAAATGGTCCATGAGAAGACTAATGGAGTAAGGGTCTGGAAAAATTCCGGTTACTGATCTTTGCTTCATGAGTGGAATAAGCCTGTCAGCAATGTTGTGTTCCATATACATGCGTATGATGACATAGACAATAGAATCCCTGACTGGATTTGCTGCTGGCGACCTTCGGAATCTGTAAAGACAGGAAAATAAATCAAAATTATACAAAAATTAAATTTTACCAGCTAAGCTTGTCATCAAATAAAAGTAAGAAATGTATATGGAAATCTGCATATGGCTTATAAAATCTTTCATGGTTGAACTTTGAAGTTCTTCTGGACTTGGTTTGTCAATGAAAGAGAGTAAATGAACAAAAATTAAAATCAAAATTTATTTTGGCAACTACCTGCAAATGTTATGACTGCAATATTATGTCTCTATAAACTATACCAATAGTACTGATAGTATAAAGATGCAAAGTTCAGAATTATATCAGCATTTTGAAAGTTGACACATGAAGTTTTCTTTTTAAGTTTTCAATTTAAAAATAAATATTTTAAGAAATTGCTTAACATTGTCATAGATCCTCAGTCACAGAAAACTAAGGAAGTTACATTCTGAACAGGATGAAATATGAAATCAGGATGTAGTTCAAACAAATAATTCAAAATCACCTATTTGAGTTAATATATGGGCAAGATTCTGATGTTTTGACACCAACATTCAAAAATGAGCTGTGTGTCTACAAACACTTAAATATAATAAAATTAGCACAGCCCTAGATGCCAACACCATCTTTGAAGCTTGTTGATCATTTATATGACTTGCAAGGAATGGTTGGTGGCAGTGGCTAAAGTACCTGTCATTATGACAAAGAATGTCATGGGTTTAGGTGTTGGCTGTGAATCATAGAATGACATTCAGTTAAACATCTCTACTTTTTTCCTACAAGTATTTAAGTTTCCACCACACTGTATGCACCTGTGTGTGTGTGTGCATGTTGTGCAACTTCCTGTATGTTTATGGAATGTGTTAAGATAAATATTCACATTATGAATTGTACTTGTTTTCTAGTCCTGTAAGACTCAACTCTCAGAATTAACAAGTCAGCAACTGATATGGGTAGATTTCTAGTCAAATCTTGGTAATGATTGATAAAATGTAGCCTTGAAAGGCATATCTAAACTTCTATATTCATTTGAATTCTACATCCAACTTACAAGTTGAAACCAACATACTTTCAGCTTCACAATAACTTTATTTTTACTGATGATGCACTAATCCTGCAGTGCAACATTAATAGTCAAGGAAAAATACGGATCAAGAATTTCAACCATATACATATATACATACCAATTTCTAGATTCGGATAACAAAAATGTAGAACTGTGAAGATACTTAATTAAAGGGACCGATACAAAATAAATTTCCTTGTCAATATCACAAAACATACAAGTCTCAGTTTTGGAAACTTACTTCATTATTAGCTCTTCGATAAAACTTGCATCATCAAGATCCATCTCTTGTAGTTTATTTGCACAAATTTCCATGTCCACTGCACTTATCGAACTGTGTTTCTCATATTGATCTCTCATTTGAATCATAAATTCGTTGAGAGTGACTTGACTAAATATGGGATCTGCCAGACTTTTCTTCCAGGCCTCAGTGCAGCTATAGGCCTGAGACAGCAAGTAGCGTTTACATGATACATTAACAGTACGACGGTAGGCACCTGCCAAGCTACGAATAGTGTTAGAGGTTACACAGCGTGCTAGAAAGGACGCTGCCATGTTGGATGGAGGCAAGGGAGAGTACTCTAGAACACATAGTGGGGCGAGTCACCGACTCGACCCACTTGTCAACTTGAGCAGCTCGAGACGGCTATAGACGCCCGAAACGTAACTAAACCACTTCGAGGAGATGACACAGCGATGACAGATTTTTTTAATCTTATAGATGAACAACTATACCTTATGATTATTTCACATCATTTTTATTTTTTGAAGCAGGTAATAAGGATGGGCTTGAGGCTGTGGCAGAGAAATGCAAGCAGATGGAAAATATGTCGATAGAACTTTCCTAAATATTAACGCTGTCAGATTGCTGTTAATTAGTCCAATTTAGTCCCAGCCCTACGAAAGTTTGTGTCTTTTTTTATACAAAAGATATGCAAGTATAATTGGATAGGTGTGTGAAGGCTAGCCATGTTTTAATATCGCTATTGGACAGGTGTGTCTCACTGACCTCCACAACTCTCTCCACAGTCTTAGGAGGCCAGCTCATGCGAACGGTCTATGACTACCCCAACATGCTGATGATTGCCTCCAGTATTTCAGTCCCGAAAATTCTTGAACAGAATCTGGCAATTTCTCAGTGATTGTAAAACTAACCTGATGATCTTGCAACAAGAATATTCTATTATTTTTCAGTGATTCTATAACTGTTTTTGAGACCAGCGTCCATTATTGTTATTTTTGTATGGTTTTCTTTTTAGTAATGCATTTTGAGCCCACCTTTAACGGCGTGAAAAAGCGCAATACAAAACAACTTCTTGTAGTAGTAGTAATAATAATAGTAATAATGATATAACTGCTCTTTGCAAAGACGTAAATAGAAGCTGAAGCTCGAACAATTTATCCCGTAGCATCCACTAAATATATGGCTTTTAAAATAAGATCATCTTTGTGAAAATTGAAGAAAAACGAAGCAAAAACTGTCAGTACTGAACTATAGATTTTTAACTGAAATATAGTCCTTTAAGCAGTTTGGAGGAGGCCATTTTTGAACGCGCACTAAATTTGTCCCAGGTCACAGCGTTCCAATTATGGGTCTTACGTTGCATGCACCTTTTTTTTACATTTGGAAATGAAAGTTAAGTAAATGGATCAGTTATTATCTACAGTATTAACTACTGTAAATATGAGATAAGAGCAAATATCATTTCAAGTGATCCTGATGATTTCCTTTACCTTTTTTCTTTGACCTGAGAAAGCACTGTACATTTCTTAAAAATAAAGTAAGAGCTAAACTGGATAAAAGTATTTTTCTGAAGTTTTGCGTAACTTTGCATCTCTTGATTTGATGGGATAAAATTAAACTTTTCACAAGCTATATGCATGTCATCTGTGCACTTTTAGTTATGAGACAAGATGGAGAGGCTTTTTCATGAACAGGGCTGTTTGCCAGTTTGGCACGCCTCGACATACAAACCTGTATGTGCTGTCGTGTCTGACCTTGTCCCACAATACCTGTCTAGCTGAGATGTTGATAGACGACCTACCAGTCGGTCGTTAAGATTTGTTGATGCGAATATCGTGCATATGTGTCAGACAGCTGATCTTTCTCTCTCTATATATATAAATTAGATGTATATAGACATACATATCTCTAATATGACCGATATTGGTGCCACTTCTTTTCTTTCTCTGGAATGTCTACCTGCATTTCTAACAGTGATCACTAGCTAGACTTTAAGCCTTACCGGAACATCCACCTCAGGTGAAAACTGCAGTAGCTGGTGGTCTTCCTTTCTTACCGTCGTTCAATCCCTTACCTACCCCACCCCATCAGCGACCCCTCAAAATGTTTCTAAATTGTAAACATTTGTTTCGCTCGTGGTGATCTTTTGCTCAAGCACATTATTGAATTTACTGCCAGGCGGGAAATACTCTACACAATTATTATAATTATATGATGTCCCCCAGTCGACTTTACATTTTACCTCGAGTTTAAGCGGCATGTGGTAAACTTCCTTTATTTCATCTTATTTTGTGATCAGCTTCAAACCCGAACCACAGCCCAAACCCCACCGCTAACTTTTGCAATAAGCCGTAGATGTACGCTTGTCTGTCTAGAAAGCTCATATAAAAATTACACAAGGTATACAAAACAAACAAACAATCAAAATATATATGTATTTAAAATATACATTTGAGAATCGAACCCTCGACTATCGAATAAAAAGAATGGCTTTTGCCACTGCACTAAATTGTGGAAGATCCAAAGATAACGTGTCCCATAACCTAGCGAACTGTAGGAGCAGTGAGTGTGAGTGGTTTACCGTGCACAGCATGTGGAAGGCAAAGCCTAAAATTTTCTTTTCGTTGTCGTTACCTTCCCGGTTGGTTGGTTGTTGGTTTTTTGCAAGATGGTGCCTCTCCCTGCAGGGGTAAAAAAGCAAATGCTTTAATCACTAGACTACCGGGCACCCCTAGACACTTCCTCGGTAAATCACGCGCCATTTATGCACCGTAACAGGACTCAACGGGTGCACACATTTTTGCACCATTTCAGTCAGAGGCGCTGGGTTCAGATTTCGTCTCGAGACACTCATTGTATATGACACCTTGCTGTTCGCAGGTCCAGCTATCGAGGTTTTCTCCGGGTATTCTGGTTTTCTACCCCCTCCCTCTCCCTTCATAATACGAAATCACCACGAGGTGGAAGCACTTTCCCCCAAAACAACCAACAAACTAACCAGTTTCTGTCCAAAGGGTTATGAGAACGAAGAAAATCGGAAAGTGGGAATGGAAGCTCCCAAGCCTAAGTTTCATATTAACACGACTATCTCCCCATACCCATTTGTGATGCCATGAAGATGAGCCAAGGGAACAAAGGAAGTGCTTTACTTCGTTCCGCTTGAGCTGGCTTGACAGCCGTCCATGGTATACATTCCTCATGTTGCCTGCCAGAGGCTGCCACAGCCGTCACGTGACTATCTCCAAAGGCTCGTTGTTAATGTGCAAGAAAATTTCTGAAGGACGCGTGCTGTAATGGGTCAGTCGGTGAGCTACCATGTGCATCTTTGATTTGCTTTGATTGGTGTTTGAAAATGTATATGCGCTCGAATATTCTCTCTTGTCTTGGAAATTACCCATCTTGCAAATAGAAGAAACTCTATTCCTGTAGTAAGCATTTTTTTTCTGAATATGTTAGTCTGCTAGCCATTTTTTAAATTTTCATTTAGATAACCGGAAGACAAAAATCATTTCTTAAATTATGAGAATAACATAAAGATGTAATGTTTATCATGCAATGCGTAATTTTTTTGTTGCTTACTTGTTACATGTTGTTCTTATGAACTTTAGACTTAATGTCTCTGTTCGTGCAGTTGGACCACTTTCTTTGTGTGGTTGGAACTCAAACAATTTTGTCATGCAGTATTAGCTTAACGAATTTTGTTACTGGTTTGACTCAGTTTCTTTTTTTTTTCATTTGTATCGCAGACTATCAGTCTAAGATTTTCTAGCAATGTGTGTCTTAAAATATTAACATGCATCGTGTTATTACACGATTATCGCTTAAACATTATTAATTATGTAGTATTTACTATTTTAACAGAACTTCATTAACGATATAGCTTTCTTTCCTGTAATTTATGACACAATTTCTTTTAAAGAATTTTAAAGGAATGAATATATCCTAACTTTTTTTGCTTTATTTACTGTTCTCTCTCTCTCTCTCTCTCTCTCTCTCTCTCTCTCTCTCTCTCTGTGTGTGTGTTACAACGTCTTTCTTTGTATTTTGACTTCTTTTTATGATACCAAACTTTTGATTGCACTGCTCATTATCTTGCTTCATTTCCACATTCAGCCCACTTTCTCGGTTCTATTCCTTTGTTGTTAACCCTGTTAAATTTCAGGGTCTCAGTCTTTCATTACACTTAATGTGTACAGGTAGGACATGACAGACATGAGACTTACGATTCAAAATACACCTTTACATTTTAAACCATAGCATTTAAAAAAAAGTTAGTCAACCCCTCTCCCCCGCTAAAAAGAATAATTACCAAAATGCGCTCACTCCGTCTGTCTGTCTTTCACACGCACTCACACACGCGCGCGCACACACACGCGCACACAACACAAACTTTCGATTTAAGACCTCACGACAGGCTGTAGTTTGTACTAAATTTCTTATTCCACAAGCTTTACTAATAATAACAACAACAACAACAACATAAATGAGACAGAGGCCCTATGCTCCAATGGGCGGGGACGGGGGAGGAATAATAAGAAGAAATGAGGAGGAGAAGAGAGGAGAGAGAGAGAGGAGGTTGATCGAGAAGGAGGTAAGAGAGAGGACCCGGAAACAGAATAATAAATAAAGCTCTAGTCCTCAGGTCACATTTCTGTTGTGCTACATCCGTGCTAAACAAGGGGAAGCTGTCTCGTCCTGTACATATTTCGTCTGACAATGAAACAAAGGCAGGCAGCCATGACGGGCGATTACTCAAGGCTTTGATGCCTCTTCTTGGTTTCTATCTTCGTTTTCATGTTGAGCCTTGTGGTATGAAGACATCAGTTAACACGAGAACCATGAGCTTTCTCAGACACGCCCATTCTCTCTTTCTTTCATTTTTTTTTTTTTTTTGTCCTTCCTTTTCTCTTGTTCGTATGTTCCTCCTTTCTTTTCTTTATTTCTTTTGTTATGCCTTTCCTTTTATTTCATAGTTTCTTTCTTTTGTTCCCTGGGGATTATTTGTTTCTTTCCATTCTCCTATTTTATTTTCGTTTCCATTTGTTCTGCATTTTTTTTTACTTTTTCTGTCTTTTTGGTTGGTTTTTTATTTTCTTTCTCCCTTGTGTTCGTTCTCGTTTGTTTTCTCTCCTTTCGTTCATTTTTTGTTTCGTTTATTCAAATTTCTGTTCATTCTTTCCATCCTTCGCTTTATTCCTTTTTTACCTTTTCTTTCTTTCTTTCTTTTTTTTTTTTTTTTTTTTTACTTCTCCCTACTTGTTCTTCGTCTTCTTTTTTCTTTTTTAACCACTTGTAAGTTCATAGGTCATCGGTCTGCTTCGTTTCGCTGGCATTTGTTTTCTCGTGTCATCTCCCTAGCGTGAGTGTCATGTGATATTATTATTCACTTTTAATGTCGCTGGATTCTTTAAAAAGCCACTATAATTTACTCTAGAGTTTCTGTCTGCAAAAAAGAAGAGAATGGGAACTTCCACAAAGACTGTAAAATGTTTTATTTTAGCAACTTTACCTTTCGTGTTTCTTGAGCCCTGTGATGCCGGGCTTGCTTCAGCTGCATTATACTATGATCAGGCTCGTTCTTAGCCCCCGCGGGGCCCGAGGCAAAGGGCATGTGCGGGGCCCTTACGCCACGATCACACGGTTTTAGTTGGGATCTAAAGTCACTTTTTTCTCAGGGATATCTCGTCTTTTATCATTGACAGCACTGAATACACATTACAACATAAGCCTACGATTAATTTATTTGTAACTTTCGTCAATAGGTTACAATCAAAAGCGCGGGGCCCCTTGAAGCGCGGGGCCCTAGGCAGATGCCTCGTCCGCCTGCCCCTAAGCACGGCCCTGACTATGATCATAATAAAATGAAGATAAAAAAGTATTAGTTGTAGTTGTGACAGGATTTGAGATTGAATGCTACCACATTCCGATTTCAAGTCCTTCCCTGTCAATGAGGTTCAATGAAAAACAAATTTTTTCCAAAATGAGAATCGAAGTTTTTCATTAGCATCCGTGATAGGGATTGTATTGAGAATGCTGACTAGAGCTTTCTTGAGCTAAGAATAAGCTAAGATTTTTTTTTTTTTTTTTGGTAGTGTATTGTATATTAATTTTTGTGAGTGGGCCCAAGGGTTTAATAAAATAAGCTATTTGTATTTGTATTCTTTCTTTTTCTTTCTCTCTCTCTCTGAACAGCAGCATTGACTCCGTTGTTCCAGCTATGGAATGTCGGGTCAAAAAAACCTCGACTCCAGCTTAGAATCCTCGTCAGAAACTTGTTTATACAAGTCCAGCTCATTTCATCGACTTTCATCTTCTTTACACTTTCCCCTCCTAGCCTTTTGAAACAGATGTGACCGTTACAAACCTGTGTTTTCTGCGCATGCGCGAGATGTCGTACAAATCTCCAGCGCCATCTGGCGACAGCCAATCCCGCATTAAATCAACGTCACAGCTGAGTTCTGATGAGCAGATGTGTTTCTTCGTTTCTCCACAGTACGTCACAGCTGTGGCCTTGCCAGAACATCAAACGTGACGGTTATATCAACATTCCCCTGGGGAACTGAGTTCACTTTTGATTTTTTTTTTTTATGATAAACGCTCGCACTCGAGGCCCAGTTCCACGTGTTTTTAAAAACTTAAAACTATTCTGAAGCATCTTTCTTTCTTTCTTTCTTTCTTTTCTTTCTTTCTTTCTTTCTCTCTTTCTTTCTTTCTTTCTTTCTTTCTTTCTTTCTTTCTTTCTTTTCGATCCTCGAATATCGCTCCTTAGCCAATTAAATGCGTTACTTATAAGTAAGATATGCTGATGCTGCTGAAAGTCTGGTTTTATCTTATTTAAAATAATTTTAGTTTAAAAAGTTTTAAGTTTCTATAAAACTGATGATCTCATTAGGTTTGAAGCCTAAACGTGTTCGAAATTAGAAATGTGTTGTGCAACTGGCTACTTGATTTTTTTTTTTTAGTTGACGTTATTTCCTTGCGCTCTTTGTTGTTTGTTTGTTTACTTTTAGTCCATAAAGTAGTGCGCATGTCCAAATACCTCAGATTTCGAAATCTGCGTAACAATCACTAATTATTCCTAAACAGATTGGTATTTAAAGCTATATTGAAAGGGAGTTCTGTTGTTTTATTTTCTGTTACATATCTCCCTATTTTAAGTTGATTTTTTTTTTTTTTGAGTCCAACATTGGCAATTTATGAGTAAAACCGATTCGAGTGGCTTGTTGAGGGCTTCTGAGTGATCGAAAACTTATTCTCTTCCATATCTGGATTTATTGTCATCTGTCTGAATGGGGACAAATACAAGAAACAGATGTGTAAAAGAAGTGGAATATTGACTAACAGATCGGGTGTAGGAGCTAATTTTTAAACAAAGCACCTGAAGATAGAAATGTATAGATTGGAGGAGATAAGCACAACTAAAAGTTCACGACCTTCGTGATTTCTAAAAGGCTTTGTGAGATGTGAAAGGTCACAGATGTTGGGAGCATAAACATCTTACAGATTTTGTCAAAATAGCAGTTGGGGTGGAGATTACAAACTTATAAACATTTTTAAAGTGCCAATAATTTTATTTATTATTTATTTCAGAACTTTCTTAGCATTCTTTCCTGTGTCTTTTTAGTATATGACTATACGAAATGTATCTGATTGCGAATGATATCACTGTGTACGCATGTGCTGTGGTCTGTGTGCATCCTCACAGGTGTTGAATATAAGACTGCGATCGAGTGCATTAAATTTTAATATAAATATAAACATGTCCCTTACCAATTTTAAAATCGTTATTGCTTGAGTGTATTGTAAAGCTTATACCCCGTCTTTCTTCGTATCGTTTGCAACCACAATTTTCATCTCTAAAGTTTTCAAGCATTTACCGTCGGGAAAGCAGATAATACTAACTTTTCTTCTCCACATTTTTTTTTTAATATACAATTTACCGTTGCGGCAGTTTGTAACGGTGATCTTCTAAAACCATCTTTTACCTTCGTATGTATCAGTAAGGGCAGCAAAGTGAACCCCTCTTTTAATAGTACTCCATTTTAACCACCGACTAGTGTTTACTGAGCGAGCGCTGAAAAACTGACGAAATACCTTCATTGTGTGTTTTTCTCCTCAGAGAAAGTGCACTACGACAGGTGGGCAACACCTGCATCTGGCACATGGTGGCTGGCTTCTCACTTCCATCGGACTGTGCCTTGTGCAATCCGCCTCCAGTCAACATGTGTTCAGTAAGTATCGTTTGTACCCTGAATGACAACAATAGCCAAACAAAGCTCCCTGGCACTCAGCCCCCCTGCAAGTCCTTAAGGCGAGAACTTGATTCAGGTTATATAACTGTAAAAATTGCATTAAGGGATAAGCCTCTTTTCTTTTTTTCTTTTTTTCTTTTTTGTTTTTTGTTGTTGTTTTTTTTTTTTTGTCGTATATTTTACTACTAATAGTTTACTCAAAGTGTGCAATGTCTACGTGGTATGATATTCTCATGTGTGTGTGTGTACCAAGGCGAGGCGGTGTAAAGATTTGAAGGTGTGCGAGTGTTCATGTGTGAGTTCGTACAAGGTAAAGGTCGGGCCATAACCTTTTTTTTTATTTCAGGTCGTTTGGTGTAGGGGTGGGTGTGGAGGTATTACACTCCCCACTTTTATCGTAATCAGCTTTTTTTGGGAGGTGATGCCTATGTCCTCTCCGTCTCGATGCTTTTCCTTTCCCAACCCTCTATGGAGTTAGTCATCCACAGCTGAGTCGATTGAGAGACGTTCGCTTGCGCCACACGGGTATCGAACAAGCGGCCTCCTGGTTTCTGACTCCAAGCACTTGGCTACCCGATTCCCTGGCATGTATGTGTGCGTGTGCGTTTGAACGTGGATGACGTAATAGCGTAAAGAGGCCCAGGGTGTACGAGTGTGAGAGTTAAACGAGGGTTTGAGCACGACTAGACCTGTCTGGCAGTCCACACCTGCAAGGTGCCTGTAGGCGCTTTTTCACTTTCTACAGTTTTAGTCCGGTGTGAGCATATTCCTAGCACCCACATGAACTTGTGTGAATGAGCTTGATGAAAGACATGTTATCAGTGAACAGTAACACTTAACAACTCCCCTGTTTGTTCACACTCATTTTCAGGCTGCCCCACCCCTTGGTATGAGCATGGGAGCGAGTGTTACCTCTTCGAAGGGGATACACCCAGAAATTATGAAGGAGCCCGCTTGGCCTGCAGTGTGAGCATCTCAGCCAGCCTGTTACTTACTAATCCATTTCTTACTAGTCCATTATTAACTGGTATCTTGGGAAACAATCTTTATCATCTAAGAGTCCTGTGTTGAGTTGTATGTATAAAATTAGTCCCCTCTCCATCATACTGAATCTTTTGTTACATGATGTTTTAAATTGATTTAAGCTCTAGGATGGGTCCATTAACTGTGAAGGGTGGTGTGAACGAGTTTTGATTTTTGTTTTTAAATCGATTTTTTAAAATTTGTATTTCTCATGTTTAATTATGTTTTCAATGTAATATTTTATGTTGTTATGTTTTTCATATATCATATGCTTTGCTGAGAGAAACCACAGCTGGTTCATATCAATGCTAAATATTCCATCACAGGAGCATGGAGGGAGTCTGGTGAGTGTTCTGGACAGGATCACGCACGGCTTCATCAGCAGCTGGCTGGAAAGAAACGATCCGTTCATGTAAGGGACAAGTTTTTACTTTTAGAGCAGACGCCTCGGGAACATTTGGGCAACAATTCTCAAAAACATGTTTGAATAATTGATCAATGTATCAGCTGGGAAAAACAAAAATCGCACTTTTGTGAATCATAACAAGCACGGCGTCTTAGCGCCAGCGATTTCATCTGTTAACTGAAAAATCAGCGGTCACTGTCTCTTTCTCAGAAATTTTCTTTTATCATCCAAGTCTGTTTCCTCGAAAAAGATATTTGTAGTGCTTATTCTCCTGGAAAACTAAAAAATCGACGAGGATGAGGAGGAGGACGACGAGGAGGAGGACGATGACGATGACATGTTTTTTTTTTAAATATTTTTTTTTTAAACGCATCACAGTGCTTCTTAAACATGACATTTTACCATCTTGAGAGGAAGTGATGTCAGAAGTAATTGTGTGGTCGATGGTGTGACAGGCGTGAGTGGTACACCAGCGGAATACGTGAGAAAGGGTCAACGCGGGAGAAGAGGTGGTTTGTCTGGGAGGGGCATGGCGGCGACCCTCTCAGTGGGGCTGAAAGCTTTTGGAATCCTGGGACGAATCGAAACAGCTCCAATGGAGTCATTGTCTACAGTCTAGGTGGTAAGAGCAGTGTCGGTGATGTCTCCTTGATTTATTTTATGAAAACAAGCCCATGCAGAAGCATTTTGGTAACTTAATTAGTTTAATTACATTTCAGCATTGCCTCTGATACAGGGGTTGTTGAATGCATGTTTGTGATGCAGGAAGTAAGGTGTGCCGTTAAACTTACAGATATTAATCTTGATTTTTTTTTTTTTGCGAAATGGCAAACTCGGGTTTCTGTACCTTTCTTTACTGCCAGTCAGATTAAAAGTTGATTGTGATGCTCATCGGTTGGTCTGATTAACAGAGGGGGGATACGGTTGGACGCTTGTGACCCCTGATCGCGAGCTGCCCTACATCTGCCAGGTCGCACGTGCTGAAGCATACAGGATTTTACAGGTGCACCGAGATTACGGTGAGGGAACAAAATACAGACATGATGATGAGAGAATGTGTTGCTGTGATTTCTGACACTTTGTTGCTGAGATGTTGCGCTGCTGTATGATGCTATGTTGCTGTGAGGCTCTGGTTGTGATGTTGTGATGATCTGATGATCTGATGATGGGATGTGCTGCTCCAAAGTTGTGATGCTGTGATGTTGCGCTGCTCCAGAGTTGTGATGATGTGATGATCCGATGCTGAGTGGTTGTGATGCTGTGTTGATGTAGTGTTTCGATCATGCGATATTTGCTGTGTTGTTTAAAAGATTGTCGTCAGTCATTTTGGTCGTTTACTTTGATACACATAATAAGAAACCAGTGTAAATGAAGACCGTAGAAATTTATAAATTATTTAATTTATATGTGATTCCTTTAACTTTTAAGATATGGCCTCAACATGGTAGCAGGAGAGTTCTCATACCTTCATGCCCTCCCGGTCACTCATGGCGATTTTGTTGTCAGATTACGGGTTGATGGTGCAGGACATCAATGTCCTCCCCCGCGGTCCTCACTTCACTCGCCAGCCGGTCAGCATCGTCATTGTGGGGGGACCAACCATGGCGGAGCTGGAATGTCTAGCGGTCGCCAATCCTGTGCCTTCCTATAGGTGAGGGCCAGCTGCTACACACACACTACAGCAGCGGTTCTCAACCTTTTACTTGTGGCGACCCCCCTAACGAACACCGGTACGTCCGCGACCCCCTTAGCCAGCTAGGTCGGTGGAAGAGTGGGGGGAGCCTTAGCTAACCTCCAACCCCGCGTCGAGGAAATCAACAACGGAAGAACAAAGTTCGTATCTGCAAAAAGTATAACTGTTAATGAAATTTTACTAAAGCAAATTCTGCGGTGCTAATAAATATTATTTGATTAATTTTATTGGACACTCTCTTTGATTAATGAGAAGGTTGAGCCTGCTTGATGTTGCATAGAGAAGCGAACCTGTGTGCGATGTTCGTACCCACTGCTATTCGCAGCTCAGCCTCTGCGTCCACACGATTTCTGTATTTCGACTTCAGTGCTGCCAATGCTGAAAATCCTTGTCACACATATACGAAGTTGAAAATGTTAGAAGAACTTTCATTGCTTTCTCAGAAAGCACCGTTGACGCTAATCCAGAATGTTGGCACTGGTGTTGTTTGGAAGACCATTTTCAGGGATTGGTCACTCGAAAGGTCGACGAGCTGCTCTTCTTCTTCCGTGGACAACCCGCTTGTGCTAGGATCAGCCAGAAATGGATTACGAATCCAATCGTATTTAGTTACATCAATTTCAGCGAAGTAATGCTGAAACCTTTCTTGCAGTCCGTTTAGATGGGCAATAATTACATTCTTCACCTGATCAAGATTCAAGTTGTCAGCCTTGCACTGACACAAGCACGGAAACATCAAAAATATTTTCTCTTGCGTCCACAACGAAATTTTTCGGACGAAAGCATTCATCTTGTCAGTTGTTTGTAATATGGTGGTGACTTTCCCTTGCAGAGAAGTATTCACACCGTTCAGATTCTCAAATATGTCCGATAAATATGCCATTAGCAGCAGCCATCGGTCGTTCTTAAGCCCCCACCCCGCACTGTCTGGTCATGGCCTTCTGTCAGGGACCTATAGAGTACTAGGACTGAGCACGTGCGAGGGCGAAAGGGTGTGAATGATGGACGTTTCCTGAATGCGTGCCTTTTAGATGTTTTTTTTTATAAAAAAGAGAGAGGTGTGACTGGAGAGGGAGAGGGGAGTCAGCGATGAGAGATTGGGGGAGAGAGAGGGCAAAAGGCGAGAGGAGCGAGATTGGAGGCTTAATTGTTGAGAGGGGGATTGTGTTTTGAGTTTTGGAAGTGAGAAGTCACTGCATTGCCGATACAGTGTACTTGAATAGGGAGAAGAGATTTGGAGTTTGATCGCCCTCACCACTCGGTTACACAATCTAAGCTAATTTCACTAATACCGGTATAAGAAACTTTTAAAAAAGGACCACCTTCGCGACCCCCTTGTAGGCACGTAGCGACCCCCCAGGGGGTCGCGCCCCACAGGTTGAGAACCGCTGCACTACAGATTGGATTGAGGGATAATTGACTTAGACATACATAGCGAAACATATATATATATTGATGTTTTGTTATTTTATTACCATAGTTTTGTTTTCAGACAGAATAATCGTTATAAAAAAATTACAATTACTACTGTATGAAAATCAATAGAATATTTTATTCTTTATTTTTTTATTTAAAATCTTCCCCCCTTACCTTTCTTCCTTCTCATTTGCAAAAATGAAGTGGTGTTTTTTTTTTTTTTTGTGGCAGATGGTACAGGGGAGATAACTTCGAAGATGAAGTTACCGCGGGGGTTGACAGCCGCTACACGCTAACCAACGGAAAGCTCATCATCCAGAATCCAGTGGAAAGGCTGGATGCCAACCAGTACCGGTGTACCGCCCAGAACCACCTTGGTGTCGTCATGAGTAACGACGTTCGCATCAGTTTTGGAGGTCGGGTTTGTTTGTCTGGACTTCTTCATTCACCGATCAAACAAACCGCACGGAAATAAAATTTTCAAAGATGAAGTTAGTCCGTTTTCTGCCTAGGAAAGACCAATATAACCTTCATACTTAAAATGATTTTTTTTCTCTTTTTCTCAGACCTTGGTGAATTTTCAAACGTACCTGATGCGGGGGTCAACTCAAAAGCTTACGATGGAGTGGCAATTGAATGCAGCAGAATCACTTTCAAGCCAGGTAAGCTACAGTCTAAACGTTATTACCGAATATACGAAGGTAAGATCACCTACGAGCCCCTTCTCAGCTGCCCAAAAAGACCTATTTCAATTTTTCCCATTTTACTCAAAGGAGAAATGTTTCAGGGTCACAATAACTTGTATATTATGGTTGGAGTTGAAAGAGGAAAGTTTTTTTTTTTTTGTCCATCCGCTCTCGGGCATCCTTACAAACACTTTCGTGTCCCTTCTTCAGCTGTCAAGTACAACTGGTTCAAGGAAAGCGCCTACAGCTTTGTTCGGCCTGAGTACCAGACCTACCAGTTCATTTCCCAGAACGGGAAGTTGTATTTCTCAGAGGTGACGAGAGCTGACGAGGGTCGATATCATTGCATTGCCATCCTGACTGGGGTCAACCGGTACACCATCGGTACCTCTCAGCCTCCAACGCGCACGAGTTTAGGCATCCAGCTTCACGTGCATGATCAAGGTGGGTGCCGGGTGGGATGCATGGCAAATTTTCTAGAACCCTGTCACTTAATGTGCACTGAAGGCTGGTGATATGCAGCTTAACAGATTTTTTTCACAGATTTAAAAAAAAAAAAAAACCTTCGCAATAGTACATTTCTGCGCCTCGTGAGAGTCGTGGATGTTATAAAATATATTAATTTATAGATAGCTCTTTAGAGTCCAAATAGGTTTTTAATTAGTTTTGGCGTCATTTTAATGAGCTGCTGTGTGTGATGCATTCTGACTGTTGTAACAGCTCCTAAAGCAGACTGGGGTCCCTTGATCCAAGACGACTTCATTGCGGTCTTTCCACAGCCACCATTGAAAGGACATGATGTACGCATGGAGTGTTTCGCATACGGCTCGTAAGTATGGCTTATGGCTTCTAAACATTTCTCGAACATAGGCTCGTAAGCCCGATTCGTAATTAAGGCTCGTAGATGTGCAGTTAAAGGAAGAAGTTAAAGAAATCTAATGATTGCCGTTCCAGCGATTTTTTATTTTATTTATTTATTTATTGCAAAAGCCGTCTCATGTCTTAATGTAGATGTTGTTGTCACCCGACCACCCTCATCCGATACAGTGAAATCGTCACGTGACCTCTTGTTGCGCAGGTCCACCTCGCCGTTTTTGTATCAGTGGCACCGAGAGGAGAAGCCTATGCCGGCCAGGGCTGAGCTGTCAGACCAGAACCGAGTGTTGACCCTCATTGACGCGCAGCTGGAGGACCAAGGCACCTACGTGTGCACGGTCTCCCGTGGGTCCAACGCCAAGGACAGCAAGTCCTTCTACCTCGTACTCGGAGGTGCGTCAAGGAAAGGGGTAGAGGGATAGTCAGCATTTAGTCTTACATGTTACTTACAATGTAAAAAATATAGAGCAAAATTCAATTTATAATATAGAATAGACGTTGCTGTTGCTGCTGTTGTTGTTGTTGACCTTAAGATCATCCCACAGCTCGTCCCTACTTCATCTCACCCCTGAGGGACCAGCACGCGGACCTCTACTCCCAGCTGACGTGGCGCTGCGACGCGCGGGGTAGACCTCCACCCACCTACACGTGGTTCAAGGATGGAAAAGCCTTGACCTCTGACCCTGCCCAAGGGATCCAGATCAACGCCAACGTTATGCGCATCAGCAACCTGGACCCGAAGGTGCATGATGGGATGTACCAGTGCGGAGCGAGGAACGTGCACGGGATGACACTTTCCGAGGCGCAGCTGAGAATCCTCGGTAAACACCTGTGAGGTGAAACAGATGGTTGCATGAGACACACCTGGGTGAATCAGGTGATGATTAGTTGTGTGGAGAACAGCTAGTCGCCTGGGTGAGGGGAGGTAGATTGTTGCATGAATCATCGTTGAGAAGAAGATTGTTTCACGAGACGCACCGAGTAGTTTGAATGAAGTAGACTGTTGCCATAGGCACAGCTAGTTACCTGGGTCACAAGAGTTTATTGCAGGAAACAGATTTCGTGTTCTTTATGAACTAAGATTATTACTTGATGTATCGAGTTCCTTCAACTGTCTATCTCTCGTGCTTTTTTGTTTAAAAGCTTTCCCACCTACATTTAAGAAGCAGCCGCTGAAGCCTCGAACCATGTGCGCCCTCAACAGCAACATCACCATCACTTGCAAACCGGAAGCCGCGCCGGCGCCCACCATCACGTGGCTAAAAAACGACAGCCCATTGGATGTGGACAACAACCACGTGACTCAGCTACCCAATGGTAATCTACTGATCAGAAATGTACAACACGTTGACCAAGGGCGATACACATGCGTGGCGACCAACCAGTTCGACGAAGCCCGCAGTTCTACGACTGTTACTATTGC
Source organism: Pomacea canaliculata (assembly GCF_003073045.1). Classification (NCBI taxonomy): domain Eukaryota; kingdom Metazoa; phylum Mollusca; class Gastropoda; order Architaenioglossa; family Ampullariidae; genus Pomacea; species Pomacea canaliculata. Next base: position 7,906,897 of record NC_037591.1, read on the forward strand.
CGGTGAGTGTGAAAGTGTTAAAGGCGAGGATTTTTAATGACATTCATCGATGAAGGCAGTGTCAGTGTTGGGTAACACAGAATATGTCACAATACCGAAAGATTGCTCATATGTGTTTATAGCTCGACGATTCAGCTGAAGTGGGGTTAATAAAACAAATTGTTACAAAATCTATCGTGATTTAAAAAAAGAAATACCATAACAACAAAGTTCATTCGAAGGTACCCGAAAACAGATTTACTTGCACAGGCGAACGGAAGAACGCGAATCAAATATTTTTTAATGTTTTTTCTAAATTTATAAATTGATGGTTAATTTTTTTTTATTGTTTTTTTTGTTTTTGTTTTTTTTTTTTTTTTTTTGATTTTTGTGTCGTCAGCTGGGACATCAATAGTCGTGGCGCCCAGCCCCACACAAGTGATGGTCAACCATACGGCCTTCATGGCCTGCAGCGCCTCCCATGCTCCTCATGTCGACCTTGTGTACACCTGGTACGTCAACGGGCATCGGGTGGACACGGAGAAAAAAGTCGAATATCGCCAGGTCAGCCCATGAATGCGTGCGTGAAAGTGTCTGGGCAAAACTTTTTTGTTATTGTGTGTACGCGAGCGCAATTAAAACAATTAAAGTATAGATCGTCGGCAGAAAATACATTTCTCTCAACAGGGTTCGTTAAAATTCTCTTTACTTTGATGCATGTTTGCACGTAAGTCATTATCTGTGAACGGGTATCTACATGCCTGTGTGTTTGTGATCCGCGACTGTGTGTGTGTGTGCGTGCAGACCGACACGGGGCTGTACGTCGTTGCGGTGCAGCTGCAGCATGCAGGCTTCTATGAATGCGTGGCTCGCACGACTATGGACGAGGACAGGCGAGGGGCGTGGCTGTCTGTTATAGGTGAGGAAAGGAGAGGGGAGTTGCTGTCCCTCGTAGATGAAGACAGGCGAGGGGCGTGGCTGTCTGTCGTTGGAAGGTGTAGATTTGTAGAGGAAGGTGAGGCGTGTAGGTGTTGTTCATCGTGAGGAAAGTTATGGGTGCGGTTTTGCCACCGGTGTACAGACCAGGGGCGTTGCTCGCCACAAAGCTAATTATATACGAGAGGCGTGGTAGCGTTGGTCGAAGTTCGCTATAGCTGTGACTCAAGACGACAACCTCCCTTTACCCATACCCCCTCAAGATCCCCATTGCCCACAGTGCGAAATCACGTGAGGTGGAAGCACTTTCCCTTCTAAAATCAATAACAATGACCAAAGAACGACAACTGCATTTAGTAGGCCAAGAGCCAAGTGATAACGATTTAAACGACGATGTGGGGCAGGACCTGCCTGGCGATGCTTGTTTAATACTTTAAATTGTGCATACTTTGTTTGAACTGACAGGTCCACCAAGCGAGCCGTCAGGGTGTTTTGTTGACGGCATGTCCGTGAAGAAGGACAGCGTTGACGTGCTATGGACCCCAAGTACGGACAACGGGCGGCCAATCAGCCTGTACGTGGTGCAGCTGGCCAACAGCTTCGACGAGAACGTGTGGCAAACGGTATTTTCAGGTAAGAAAATATCAGAGCTCAAGGTTTTGAGATTCTCGGTCTGGCAAACTTAGGTAAAGATGATAACTTCCTTTTTCCATCTTCTTCTCCATACACCGAGATCATCATGGCTGATGTGATCCTGAGGTGAAGCTGGTTGAGGTGAGCCTGTTGATGTGAACCTGGCTCACGATAACCTTGTGACTAAATTTTCTGTCGATTTGTTGTTCACTCAGACAGTCCAAGCCGCATCAGCATCGAACCTGACACCCAGAAGCTTCGGGTCAAGGTTCACAATCTGTATCCAGGCAACGGCTACCGCTTCAGAATTCTTGCCGTCAACGAGCTTGGCTACAGCGTCCCAAGTCTTCCTTCCAGTGAGTCGCCATTGTTAAGCTCTTCATGAAGGGGACGCAAGCAAACAAACAAACAAACAAACAAACAAACAAACAAACAAGCGCTCGGCAAAGGTCAAAAGTGTAATCTTCAATACAGATTGTAGAATCTCGACATAACGAATCCATTCGAACCAGAAAAAAATCCGTGACATCAGATAACTCGTTACGTCGAGAGTTTCAATATTTAATGAGATTTGGGTATCGTTTGATAATATAACTCGATCTTGTTTCACTATTAGAAACACAAATGATGGGAACTGGAAAGCTTTATGAGGACCTACTAGGACTTTTGAAAAATTTTGTGATATTGTAAAAAATTCGTTCTACTTGAACTTGAGATTGTACTTGCATTACATGTATTGCTTTTTCTCTCAGCGTGGGTGTACCTGCCCAGTGCTCCTCCTAGCATTCCTCCGCGTGACATCAGAGGGGGAGGAGGAGGCGTAGGTGACCTGCTCATCTCGTGGATGGTGAGTGTACACATCTTGATGGTATTCCAGTAAAAATATTGTTCCTATTGAAATAGCGTTTGACACATAAAAATATTACATTTGACATGCAAACAATGGACTAACAAATAATTTATTTATAGAAAATATAGTTATAGCGCGTTTAAATAAAAATGTCAACTGTAATTATGTTGTTCTTGCCTGCAGCCTCTCGAACCGTGGGAAGAGAACGGCCATGGCATTGGTTACAAAATTTACTGGCGCAGGTATGGGGACCCGAACTCTCTGTGGCGCAAGGTAGGTTCCGCCTCAGTTTTCAATACACATCAACCATAAACCTGTATACATGACAAAGCTGTGTTTATGTATGACAAAGCTGTGTTTATGTATGACAAAGCTGTGTATATGACAAAGCTGTGTGTATGTATGACAAAGCTGTGTTTATGTATGACAAAGCTCTGTGCGAACCTCTGTAATAGCTTCGGTGTAGTCTGTGAACCTGTGAGCTTCTCTAGACTAGTGAACTTCTAAGTTTCTCAATATCTAGTGATTCTGTAAGCTGCTGTATTACACGTGTACCTGTAGACTACTCGGTGTATACTTGCAGGCTGAGGTGGAGGGGTTCAACGACCACTACGTAGCTTTTGTTGGCGGAGAAAACTACTTCCTGGAGTACGAGGTCAAAGTTCAGGCTTTCAACCGCATGGGCTCGGGACCCAATTCTAGCGTTGTTGTCGTCTTTTCGGCAGAGGACTGTAAGGGAATTTCATTTTGTTGTTGTTGTTGTTGTTGTTGTTGTTGTTGTTGTTGTTGTTGTTGTTTGTGGAAATGTGATTTCAACTTCAGGTGATTGTATCAGTGCTGTGTGTTTGTGTTGGGAAGTGCGGACGCGCAGAGATAAAAGAGTCGATGAAGGGATGTGGGAGAGTCACGGTTCGGTAAAGGCGTTGATGTCTGTTGTTTGTGTTCAGTTTGATTAATGTTTCATACTCTTGAGTGCTAGAGGCCCTCCTGATTTCCAGTGGTGGCTACTACTATGCTTAAATGATCCCATTATTTTAGTGTTCTTGTATTCTAAATTTGAATTTATGTATTCTACTTGTGTTATTAAATTTATCGATATTATCTATCATGGGTGTTATTTAATATAATTCATTTATATTATTATATATTATGCTATTATATGTTTTTGTCTACCTTTATTATTACTTAAACAGCACTGCTGCCATCTTATATCGACAATATTGCGTCCCTTATGTCTTTGATGAGCTGAGAGAAGTATTTACGCGCGAAGTAAGTTTATATCGATGTATATCCCTTGGAAGCGTTCTTCTTTCTTGGTTAGTTACACTCTAACAACACTCGCAGGTAACTGGCATCTTTTCTTTTACCTACTTGACTTGCAGTACCCGCTCTTTCACCCACCGAGGTTCGCGGCGAGGGTTACAACGGATCCGCCAACCTGGTCACGTGGGTTCCGATACCTGCCACCCGAGAGGCTGCTCGTGGAGTCATTCTTGGGTATCAGGCGAGTATGAGAATGCCTAATAACATTAAAAAAAAAATTGAAGTCTCTGTAACCAGAGTATTGGCAACCTTCGGTTTATCTAGCAAAACAAGGTCGGTCTAACAACTTTCAAGTAGAAGATATATGTCAAATGTTGCGACAAACCTTAAATTTAATTAATTGCAATTAAGTAAAAGTTCTCACATTCACTTATGTTTACTAGGATGAAAATATTTATTATAAAAGTACTCTTTAGTTTGCCTCTTTCAAACATACCCTGACTGCTGCTTGTTTCTTACATCGATAGCTTGATTATCATAACAAGTCCCTGAGCGATTTATTTCAGACTTTGTTTGTATTCATTGCTGTGTCTGTAAAAAAAAAAAAAACAACCGAATTGTTGTTGTGTGTCACAAAATATACCTTGACTTCAACAAGCGCTGCTTTTTGTTTCAGATCAACTACTGGCTTGAAGGAACTTCTGCTACCGACTACCGAGACTTCATCAGGTGAGAACCAAGACTTGTCTTCGTTTTTGTGTTGTTGTCATTATCCATCCCTTCTTTCTGACTTCTTGGTTTGATAATAAAAGTCTTTGCCACACTCTCAAGGCTGTTCTCTTTTGTGCCATCACGAGGAAGGAAAATATAACTCCTTTCTGCCAAAGGGACATCTGCCCTTCTTGCACCTTCGTCTCCATCTTGGTCTCGCAGGTATGAAGGTCACGTGACTGAAGGGATCTACATGGGGCTAGCGTCGGACACCTTCTACTTCTGTGAGGTTAGGGCCTTCAACTCTGCCGGCCTAGGACCACCCAGTGACACGTACATGATTGAGTCAACACTAGCACGTGAGTCTGTACCCTCCACAAAGCTCCTTAAATTAACATTAACCAACGATAAGGCACGATTAAAACACGTCGCCGCTAAGATGGAATTTTTATATCTTTTAAGTAATCATCCTCACCTCTGTCGCATCTTTGTCTTCTTTCATTCTTTTTCTTTTTTCCGCATGAAAACCAATTTTTATGTCACCTGTTTGCGCCCCTTAGTGTGCTTTTCTATACTTTCGGATGATCACCCCCGTAGGTGTCAGCCCTCCTAACACTGATTTATTGTGACTGTCTTTGGTTGATAAAAATGTTTCACCTCTTTTTGTTTTGTTTTGTTATTTTTTGGCTGTTGCTAGTTTAACATTATCTAGTAGTTTGCGTTTGTGATCGTACAGCCGCGTCGGAGTACCCAGAGGAAGTGCGTGTGTACTCAGCAGAGCATGACCAGGTGTTGGTATGGTGGCGCGGAATCCATATTACTCAGCCTGAAGCTAATATTCATGGGTTTGTTGTAAGTATGGACTGAGTTTAATGTCGAGAATATAACTAGCAGGCAGGTAAATCCGAGAACCTTTGTTCTGAGTACCAAAGTTCGGGCGCCTGACCTAAATACAATTAACTCCATTGGCTGGAGGAAAACAAATAACAAATGAACTATAAAATAATAAACAACAGTAATAAACGAAGAATAAAATCAATTATAGAAAACGCAAAGTCATTTTATTTATTGTCATTTCTCTACAATGTATACATCAATACTATTTCATGAAAAGAGTTCATTTCCTTCATATAAGTTTAATAATGTAAAAGTGTAAAGTGTCATCTTCGCGAAGCATGGCTTCAGCATGCACTATGAAATTATTATGGTTGTTTTGAAAGATGATGGGTCATCTTAAGATTTTAACTCTCATATGGACAAATGAAAACATTTTATTATTTCTATGGAGATTCCCACATCACGTTTTGTGTTGTCTTTGGTATTACTGCGCCTTGATGACGATGATGAAGGACCCTCATTGATGCTGTTATTGCGGCAGTCTTAGTCCTGAGAGGCTACTATGAAGTTCCGAGCTGAGAAGAAGGAGAAGATAAATAGACATTGTAAACAGTTAGTAAACATTGTGCAGATCTACTTCTGGCCGGCCAACGAGCATTACCGCTCGAGATGTGAGGCTGTCATCCATGACCACCATGCCCACGAAGCCCATCTGACTGTCGACAAAGGGATCATCTATGCTTTGAGGGTCAGCGCTTTTAGTAAAGGAGGTTACGGACGAAAGTCCCCCACTATGTACTTCTCCACTGGTAAGAAACAAAACTTACAGCAAAAAATATTTCTCATCTTTGTGTCTTTGTTGTTTTCTGCTTCAAATGTCCCTTCTTTGGGGTTTTGTTTACACTGTTGGCTTGGTTATTTAAATAGAAAGTGTTTTTTAACTTACAGAAGGGGAAGTGACGATTGATCGAGCGTTTGCCAAAGAGATCGATGTGTTTCTCTCTCTTGCCTTCCTGCCGGCACCGTCACGTCTTCTCCTGTGGGCGTGTCTACTAGCTGTCACTGGATTGGTCACCAGCAGGTCATGACCTCTACTCCTGGGAATTCTGCGTAAGAATTGTGACACATATGCCTGCAAAAACGAGCCCAGGACTACCCACTTTATTTATTTCATTTATGTATTAATTTTTTCTGGAATATTCTGAGCTAGGAGTTTACATTTTCAGGAGTCCCGCAGTCAGTTTGCACGTGTACCAGTGTGCATTATGCCAATGTGTCTATGTGTGTGTGCGTGTGTGTGTGTGTGTGTTGTGTGTGTGTGAGAGTGTGTGAGAGTGTGTGAGAGAGTGCGTGTGTCGGAGAAAACAATAGCATATATAACATAGTACAAATGTAGTCAATCGACACACGTGAAGAAAAGCGTTGTGTCGGGTTGACCAGTCTTGTAAACACATATATATATAATTATCCGCTAAACGAATTTGTACTGCATTGTAATGCTTATGAAACAATTGACATAAAATTGTTGGTATTTGTTTATTAAATACAAAAAATTATGTTTGTAAACAAACATATACGATTGCAATAGCGTAAGATTTGTATAATAAATTCATAAATGGATTACCATTTATCTCTGTTATATAATCTTTATAAAACACACTTTGGACCTTGATACGAGTGTGTATATTCTCTGCTTGGGGGTATGTGTGTGTGGGTGTGACTGTGTGTACGTGGGTGGGGGTGGGTGGGAATATGGGTGAGCTGTGAAGGATAGACCGGCTTTTCATTGGGAGACCTTGTCTCGTGGGCACGTGACCGGCCCCTCAGGCGTGAGTTCATCCACGCTGCGTCCTCCACGACTGGTACCTCCTGTTGTAGTTAAGGGATGAGAAGAAGGAGGAGGAGGAGGTGTGCATATTTGTGCATGCTTACCTGTGTATGTGTGTAGGTGCTTATGCGTGCGTACATGAGAGTGCGTCAGACAGACAGACAGACAGACAGACAGACAGACAGACAGACAGACAGACAGACAGACAGACAGACAGACAGACAGACAATTGTTCTGGATATAGCGAAAAACATTCTGGCTTGAAAGACTGCACGACAGTTTTAACACTGAAAAATTGCATAACCGTGTGAACACCGTGAAAGGCAAGTGAACACTAAATAATAGCAACATTAACTAATCATCACTATCATCAAAACAAATGGAGTCTGCAAGAAACACTGGTTGTTATCTCCTGAAGATTCCCTGGGGATAAAACAATATTCGCGAGGTCAAGATATTTGTCTTAACTTCCCTAGTTTACCTAGTAAGCTTCATGCTGTATGAATGCTAGCAGTCACAATATTGTCAGCTTCCATTACATCGCCTACAGTAATTCCAGTTTTATATCAATAAAATTTTACACTTTATCCTGCGGCTCATACTGCAGACAATAAAAATTAGAGCTTTCCGTGCACCTTTGTGAGGTAGGTGATTCAGATGAATAATGTCGATCGTTCGGACAACTGGATCGTGTCGATGAGACGAGACCCGGATAATAATAAAACAAATCCCTTGATAATGTCAGAACAAACAGACCTGAATTATTATTAGGAAAAAGAGACTTGAATATTACAAAAGAAACGGAAACTATTTCAATACGGATACTGGACAAGGACAATTCAGAGGATATCTGGATAAGGACAATTAAACGAAGACTTGGATAATGCTAATGATACATAAACCAGATAATGTCATTGGCAGTAACATGAGCAATCAGCCAACACGAGATCATTCTTCGTGTCCACGGATGACATTATAAAGGACATCCATGGATGAAATACAGATTGGTATGTATGGTTTGCGATTTGTATAAGTCAAAAATCTAGCAATGAAGCCATCATCAGTGATCTGTTGACGAGCGACCTCGTAACATCCGACACAACCTCTTGAAGGGAGAGCACCGTCTGAAGGCGAAGGTGGGCATGAAGGGGACGTATCTGCAGCACGTAATACGACGTAGGCAGGCGGCCAGGCACGGAAAGCCGTAGAGGTTGGCCGTGATGTGGTCGTTGTCTGAGGACTGGCTGGAGTCTGTGAGGTCCGCAATCTGTCGCCATTTTATGATGCCTCTCTCTTCTGGCGTGCCTGAGTGGACAGAGAACGAGGTCAGATAGCCATTCAGAAAGCCAATTACTATCCCTTCCTCACTCACTCACTCACTCACTCACTCACTCACTCATCCATCCACGCACCCAATCCCACACCACTCACTCAATTGTTCAAGTATGTGGGTGTTCCTGTTAGGTCCTATCAGGCAAGTTCCTATGTATGCTTGTAGAAATAAGATTTTATTTAAAATTATTCTCAGCACGTGAGACATAAAAATAACTGACAATTTCTCCAGTTTCCTCACCTGGAACAGTGTTGTCGAGGAAGAAAGCCAGGACGCCGCCCACGAAACATTGCTGTACCCATTAGCACCTTTAGCACCTGGTCCAGATCGCTGTTACCTGGGTCAAAGAGGAACAGCAGTAAAAACCAAAAGGGTGATCCTCACACAAAAAATTACCAATGGACCAATGGACACTCTTGGTTCTAAACTGTCTGAGAAACGTGTACAGCTTTTACAATAAACGAGCAGATATGAATATATCCTATAGGCTAAAATTTCGTCTTTACGAGATGTGTTAATTCTATCCTGTTTCAACAAATGAGAACTTTTCAGAACTATGTTATTTCAAGTTTTTAAAAAAAAAATTACACAAACAGATTATTTCTATAACACACACACCCCTATCTTGTAGGCATCGTTCTATTTTTTCCCCACATGATGGTTCTACGCATTTTTGCTCAATTTTCTCTTCTAGATGATAGATAACCGCTTTCCATGTTGACACCAGTAAACATCAGATTTCTACGCTCTTTCTATTCTTCCTCTGTTCTTATTTTCCATTTCAAAAGAACTGCTTTTAACCATTGTGGTTTCTAAAGGAAGCTACCGCAATAACACTGGTGTTAATAATGTCATGAATATCAAACTATTCACATGAATCTGACAAATCATGCACCATCAGAATAATCATAACCGAAACAGTCTGTCTGCTTACCTGTCTGAATGGCGTCCGGGTGGTCGGCCAGGTAGCGGGGTACCATGAGGCCCACCAGCAATGAGGAGCCGATGATGCAAAGGTTGCGACCCGAGGAAAGGTCGACGAAAGAGAGGTTGGAGAGCCCCACGGAGGTGACCATGCCGAAGCTGACCAGTACTATGCCCCCCAGCACTGGGTCTGGAAGCATGGTCAGGAAGGCGCCAAACTTGCCGCACAGCCCGCTGACCAGGAATATGATACCTGCGGCCACGAACGCCCAGCGACTCGCCACCTGCAGTACACGTGCACAGGTGAAAAATTATGAGAAAAAATATAAACCAATAACAATAAATCATTTCGTTGTACTGAAAATCGTATAGTTTGTTAACCGGCACTGAGAGTGGCGAGGTTTCTCACCTTCGTGAAGCCGATGGCGCCTACGTTCTGGCTGTACGAGGTCGTTGCACCCCCTGACCCCACTGCACCGGAAATCAGGCTGCCCAAGCCCTCGATGGCGATGCCGCGGTTGACAGCGTGCGCAGGCGGAGGCGGAACTCCCGAGATGCGTGCGCATGCGTAGTAATCGCCCACGGACTCGATGATGGAGGTGATGGTGGCGGCAAGCATGGCCATGAAGCTGGCGAGACTGACTGTGGGCATCCCCCACTGACCTGAGACATTGGAGACAAGCAGTCAAACAGGTTGTTCGACAACCCAAACACCGATTTAGACTTGGAGTAAGCTTGAAGACATTTACTGAAATCTTTTCATTACATAAATTTGTAGTTATAATAAAGAGCAGACCTACTTTCCCTGGAAAATAAAAGAGGACATTACATAAAAGTTTCTGTCGCTGGAATTTAAATAAATGTAGTGTATATGTGGACATAGCAAATACAGCCAGCATGGACCTACCAGGGTAGGGAAAGAAGAACCATCTAGCTATTTTCACGACTTCGACTTTTGAATCAGCGCGCACACCCGGTTCTGTGAGGGTGTTAGTTGCGGTCAAGATGGCGCAAAATCCCCATGAGAGGACCACTGCCAGGATCACCTGTGACACATGACTTCTGGTGTCATATGAAGCACCATTTATCTTATTCTAAAGAGCTCAACAGTAATTTAAGATATGTGAAGCAGTCCAGGTCTTTATTATAAGGTCTCAAAGCTTCTTTCTCAATAAACAAAATTCGTAAAGACTATAGATCTCCTTATATTTTGGTAACGACATAAAAGTATGAAAGTTGGCTTGTTCTCATTTCAGTCCGACAGCTAAATTTCTGGATGTTGGCTTACCGGAAGTAACATGAAGATGGGGTACTTGACAGTCGGCAGCCTTTTGCCCTGCTGCATGAAGGGAAGGGTACCCTGACGTTGCGGAGGTACAGAGAAAAGAGGAACACGAGACCGACAGTCCTGTTGACAAATACGAGACCGACATGTTAATATACTGAGACCAAAAATGCTGCTGACAAGCAGGAGTAAAACATGTTAACATTCTGAAAGTGCAGTTGACAAACACGAGACCATCATTGTTGTTGACAAACACGAGACCATTGTTGTGGACAAACCATCTTACAGCGCCGTGATGCCCCAGTGTTTCTGGCAGAACTGGAGAGCCACGTCCACCAGCGACAGCCCGACAAGGAGATGGTGGGGACGACAGTGATGGGGCCCAGGTACTCCAGCAGCAGTCCCAGCATGCCCGTGCAGCCGATGATTACCTGGGCTAGAGACGCTGTCATGATGCCGCCTTGAATCTGGACAGATATAACAAAGAACAGACTTTAATGATGACAAGACTGTTTCAACCTGTCGCCCAGAAATGCGAAAGAATGTTTTAAATTTTGTCTAAAGTTTAAACTACTTACTGCATAACTTGCAAATCACAGAAGGAGAGCAAGCATTTCTTTAACAGTGGTCCTAATGTAGTTTGTCTAATTCAAGCCAAAGTTTCCAGGATGTAAATTAAGACATTGATCCAGATGCGGCTTCACTTATGGACTAGAAATAAAAATAAAAACAATTTTTGTACCGCTTGTATGTGGGAGACTAACCTCTCGCATTCTGCTCTGCCATGCTTCAGTGATTTCTTCAGTTGCATTGGCGTTTGTCAAAGCCTCTGAGTGAGGAGAAAAAAATAAGACATCGTGTGATTCGTCTGTAAACAAACAAGATGGCGGCAAAGTGGTACAGCGTGGCCAGTGATGTAGTGAAATCCATGAATGTAAAATATAAATAACCAGCACTTCTTACTGTTTGTCTGTCTGTATGTCTGCCTCTGGTAACACTCTGGCATGTTTGTGTGCCTTCTATGACTTGAGTACACGAAGAGTTTTCAGGAAGAGAGAAAGAAATCGCGATGGAATGTTGTAAACATATACACCTCTCTTTATAACTCCAGGATGTGTGCGTGTGTGTGTGTGCATGCACGCTCGCATTACCATACTAAAACATAAAATCAGAAGTTTTACATAAAAATTAAACAAAAATTTTATAGCATCAATGAAGTTAAGGAAAAATAAAAATTAGCGAAAAAATAATTTCTCTGTTTTGGTTAAAATACTCACCCATATCAGGACATCTCCACATCTGTAAAGACATTAGAGCAGCGATGGCTGGAATAAACTTTGTGGCAGCCACCTTGGATGATGGGAAGCCTGAATAAAAATGTCAAACTTATCATTGCATCGCACTGTTTGAGTAACAACCACAAATTCTGTCGTAAAGAGCCTAATGGTGATCGCCTTCCATCACTCCAAATAGCAAAAAGAATGTGTGGCATTAATAAGTTGCCTTTATGATGTACATGTCTATATCCGCTGTTTACATTCGCTGCTTTCTGTGGTGTACAAGGGTTAGGTGTTCACGCACCTGACGCCGAGGGTGTTCTGCAGGAATGGTGCACACCCCGCACATGAAGAGGAAGGTGGACATGATCTCCGACTTGACCAGGGTTAGTCGTCGGCGCAGATGAGACGACTGACGATGAGGGGGATGGAAATGGTAGAGCTTATGCTCAGCAGAACTTGCTGGAAACACACGAAGGCAATAACCTCAATAACATCCTCTATCTCTCTGTATTTGTGTGTGCTTATGCATGGGTGTTTATGAACCGTGACTAATTGTTGTCCAAAGAAAATATAGTCGTCATACATATGTAACCTTTTGTGAATGTGTGCTTATTTTTGTGAAATATTAAATCTAATTGTTGTCCACCTGTCTCGCAAGATGCAATGACAAATGTTTTATTTTTTAAAACGCGTTTGGATGATGGAGACCAATGCTCACCTGAAGCCCGAAGAGGACGCACATGTAGACAGGCGGCACGTCCGTCACCGTGTACTGTATCCCGAGCTGCTTCTCCAACGCCGTGTGGTGTCGCTTCCCTTCCTCTTCACCCTCTACACCTGATGGCGCCTCCACCCATGTCACGTGTCCAGCCTCCGTGGGTGGCACGTGACCGGAAGAGGAGCAGCAAAGACCGAAGACTTGCCGGTTGTCACCGGTCTTGACGTCAGCGTTGACCACATGGGACGTCTTGTCCGTGACCTCAGCAGACGACAGGTAGGGAGCCCGAGTCGACCGTTTTCATGACCTGCAGCGGCAAGGTCGTCCACGCTGTGGGCGTGGGCCGTGTTGACGAAGCCGTTCTCAAGGCGCATGTCTGGACTGAGCGGAAACAGCTTTTCCTTACCTGCGCACGCGAAAAAGATCATTGTCTTTAAATGCTGGTCAGCTTATATTTTTGACACACATGCCAATGTAGACTCCTTTAACCTTAGCAACAAACGAAAAGAAATACTAACGCAGTACTTTAAGTCTCTCCGAACTTAAGATCAACCTACACTTATGCAATCCTTTCTCCAAGAAAAGATGTAGAACTCTGACATGCGAAAGACAGGGCATTTAGTACACACTGATAGATAATGTCACACCTTATTACCACAATAAATACCACTTCTTGTCCTAAGCAAACTCTCTATCAAAAATAAATCCCGGTTTGGTACACTGAGGAGACGAGGTTATAAATCCTAGCGAAGATAGGCTCGGCAAATAAGAGAGACAAAAGGTAAATAGGGGCTTAAGAGACTATGAAAGACCTCATCCCTGTTCAAATATAAAACCCAGATCACATTGTCAAGGACTAGAATGTGTCTAGGTACAAAGCAAGCATATCTAGCACTGGCCTCCGGACCCTGGTTCCTGTCCTGCTTGTGTCCCGTCTTCAGCAGCAATGTCCATCCCGACCTGCGTGTTTACAGTAATGTTTACTCTCGCCTGCTTGTCTCGGCAAACCACACTACCTTATTTATTCTCAGTGGTCCCTCTAAATAGTTTGATAAAGGTTCGTTCACATGTGCTGACCATAATCTGTGAAACTCAAAGACCCTTTCTCTTTGGAAACTCTACAATCTCGTTCCAGAAAAATCTCTAACAGACTACCATGCCTTGCTGCGGTCGAGGATATTAGTCAGAGTGTATGTGTGGTTGAGTGTTTGCATAAAGATACTATTAATAAACTGAAGCTCAGCTATAAAGTCTGCTCATAATGTGAATGGATTCTTGACAAAAACTTTAACATCGTAATAAAGTTATTGCTGTACTCAATAGTCTATGTCATTGTTGTTTCAATGATGGAGGAAGAAAAAAAAAATAAAAGATGTGTGAATGCGAGAATTATCTTTATGTGATCACAAATACTTGAGAGGTTTTATAGTATCTTCCCATCCTTCCATTCGTGTAATGTCTTAAAATTAAGTCCTTAACACACATTAACCCATAATAACCAATTGTAAAACTACAGGGCATCAACTCTCCATCCCCAGTAATGTCCCCTTTGTTTACAGCCCTAGCGCGAGAAGAGGTTCGTGACAGTGAATTAAATTAAAAGAAATTGACAAAACAAAGTATATATTATTTAAATCAACTGACTCTATCTTGCTTTAATACTCTTATTATTTCAGAATATGAACGTGTCATTAGCTAAGTGCCCTCTGGTTCAAAGTTCGTAAGGTAACAAAATATTGAGCATAGAATAATAGCCAGAAAAAAAAACATTCTAGAAAAATTAAATCAGTGTCATTGTCCCTGAGCTCAGCTGCAGTGTTTCCTGTAAATAAGTGCAGAACGTGTTCCTATGTAGGAAAGAAGTGAGAAAGGTGAGGTTGGTATGCGGTCTCACCCATCCTAGAGGTCAACGACCAACCCCTTCTTCATCCATCATCGCCGCCCCTCGCACTCTACATCCTACTCGTTTACGGGTCTTAAATAATCATAATGGGCTTTCCTTAATACAGGAACTGAGAAACTCGAGAAAATCTACAAGCGGATGAAAGGTGTGCTGCAAATGTGTGGTGAAAATGATATTTTTCTGACATTTTCCCTTTAAAAAAAGCAGCAGACCATTTTACTCCTCCTCCCTTCCGTGACTGCGCCATAGGTGGCTGCCTAACTTCTCCTAATGGTAAAAGCCTGGCCACATGTTGGGACTGTTCTCCTCTTACTCCACCATTGTGTCCGTGAACTCTGTGAACTCCACGACTCCCTGATGTATTGCTAGAATGTTCCTCTTCTCATGTCACCTCGCTCCTATCGTCAGTCACCACAGTGAAGACAACATGTCTTTTGGCCCTCGCACTCTCACTGTGCACTCTGAACACTAGGACCCTTCCCCCCCGCTCCCCTCAACCCCCAGCTACCAAATGTGGTATTCACAACCAACCGGGACATTTTAAAAGCTCATTAAAGCATGACTACGAACTGTGATAGCTTAATGATGTGTTTCTCATTATATGATATCGCAGTGTGTGTCTGATGTTCCTGAACTTTTTTCCATACAGATAAAGATGAACAGCGCGTGAGTGTCTCGCGACGATACTGGATTGGCATTCCAGGTGGACAAGGTTGTTTTGCTCAGTAATTAAAAGAAACATTCTGGAAGAACGATACCCGAAAGAATGATATTCGAAAGAGTTGCTTAGGGTTCTGAATTCGCTTAAATACAAGCAAAACAGTTTATTCAGTCTGAAAGTGGTCTTAACCAGAGCGAAACACATTTATGTATAATCAGCTGTTCCTTCCTTTTAACCTGACCTCCTCATGCACATACACTTGCGGTGACGCACGTACAAACACACACACACACACATGCATATACATACACCATTTTATGGCTTTGAGGCGACCTCCTGACGAACCCTACATTTGTGTGTGAGTTTAGCATACTTGACAGCCATTGGTATGAATAAATAATTATTTTGCTACTTGACTGCATTTTTTCTGCTTGCCTGTATCTCTCTCTCTCTCACACACGCAAACACATTCACACTCACACACACATATACATACATGAATATTAACCTAATTCATTTTTGTTGAGGCGTCTGGTAGTAAAAGTGCGATGAAGGAACGAAGGATGGAGGGAGAAGTTTCAGAAGAAAGGAAAGTTTGTCACTAGAGGGCGCTGCCTTACGAGTCGCAACACAAAGTTTGTTTAAAGTACGAGCACGTGAGGAACAGATTGGACTGAGGTCGTCAGACGACAGCAGCCACACAAAGGACAGAGGAGAGGGGAGCAACAAGGCTACATCAGGCACGGCAGGCATGCCTGTAAACAGATGCCACGTGCAGAGAAAGAACAACATGTCGCAGGGACCCCAGACGATATCTGAACCCAGGTCAGCTGACTTCTCACTGTATTGGTGATAAGCGCCACCGGACCCACCAACAGGAGAGAAAGGAAAAAACTAAACCTAGAGTAGAGATGCAAAACACAAAAGTCTACTCTCCTCCATTTTTCATCTTTACGAACTGTCAAGTGTAGCCCAGTAACAGACATTACAACAGACAATTAACTTCAGTGGTGTACAACAGAGCAGCTCAGTGGTTCATGGTAAACAACAATCAACATGTACAACAAACAATATCATCAGTGTACAATCAGCATCAGATAAAGATATATATAAGCCAGAGACAGCATGTCTGGCTGCACGTGCAAAGCCGGGGATTCCCCCATTATGGAGTGGCAGTACTGTTCATAAAGCTCATAAATTTTTTAGCACCTGTAAATTTGAACATCCATGACACGGATGTAACTGTCATCACCCTTGTCATCTCACTAACAATATAAAAGTATATAAAACTCTCTGTCCCTAACACACATTCACTCACAAGATCTCTTCTTAGTTTTAGATAAACGCTTTCCTTTCATCACTAGTATCAGTTAATTGTATAATCCATTATATATATGTAAACACTATACAAACGTGTGTGTGTGTGTGTGGGGGGGGGTGTATAACGACCACTTGTCAACATGTGTAAGAGTGAAGTATATTGTATATATAGTGCGATACAGGCACTCTACTAAATGTCATTATTTTATAATAACCACTTTGCTTAATCGTGAGAAGTGTACTAAAACAAAAAGTCTACCCACATACATGCTAAGCTCCCCCTTGAACCCACGCAAACAGCATTACACATAAATATATATATCCAAATATTTGTATATGTGTTGTGTGCATGTATGTTGTGTGTGAATGGAAAAACCGAAATTAAGATTATTTTCATTATATTTGTGATAGACTATTATCCCAAGAAACGGATGCAACGAAGCACATGATACATAACAGACGTTTGATAGTCTGTACGTCCATCTGGCTGGTAGCTGTGTCCGCTGGTCTTCTGTCTGATTGTATTGTCTGTTGTTTGTCTCTCTGTACGTCAACCTACACAAGTACAAAAGCCTGATACCCACCAGACATCTTGGATGCAGGAGCAACGAAAGCCCAGAGCCGTTAAAATGGCCGACAAGCCCCCTGGTGACAGATGCGCACAAATGAACACGTTGCAGACAACTGAGGACTCCCCCCAACACCTGTTAGTCCGGCTTCAGAAACACAATGCTGCGACTGTGTTTACTTTAACCAAAGGTAAACAGCTTGTTGTTGTGATGTGCAACGCAGCCAAGGTCCTGCCTCGTCGTCCACACAAGACATAATTCAGTGGCAGGGAAATCGAGACGAATGCGAAAAAGTAGGCGAGGGAGGGGTAGGAGAGTTAAAGTCTGCTGAAGGCGGACCTGCTTTTGTGAATCGGAATCATAACCGTGTTGGCTTGAAGCCTGCTTCACACTGTGCGACTAAACTTGACTCAGCGGAGGCTCACCACTAATCTACAAGATATCGTTTTACTTGTTTTTTTTTTCTTTGATCGACAGTGGCAATGAAAGATAATTTTTTAAAAAAAGTTTTTGAACGTTAGATAAAATATTTAATAATAAATAAAAGAATTTGCATATCAGGATATGCAAACCACTTTCTATATTTTTTTTCACACACAGCACGAACGTGTCTCCTAGCAGATGATTAACTACTAAAACGAGGCAGGTGTGTACAAAGCTTCCGGTTTAGTCATATTCATTGTTTAGACACACACTCTCTTTCACCCTCATACACACTCTCTCACCCTCATAACACTTTCTCACCCTCATATACACACACCTATTTACTTACTCACTGACAGGTGATTAATTTCTAATTAATTAAACCAGTCACCCTGTTTGTATCTTTCGGACACCAAAGGTCTGATCGCCGGCTTAACTTCAATTATCATAGGGGAGTGGTGTCCCTTCGCCTGACAGGATAGAGGGAAGCAGCTTTCCGCATGTTATGTAGTTCTGCTTGATTTATTTGTTATTTTGGTGACCATGGTGGCCGTGACTGTGGAACTGAATTTTTTTTCCTAATTGTGTGTACCGGTTTGAACCGGTTTGTGTACCGGTCTCTGCTAGTGACCTTCCATCAGCCTTAAAAGATTATGTTTTAACAAGATTACTCACTGTCTTCTGATTACACAATCCCAGCAGTCTCTTGACTATTTGATATTCACCTGTTCTGTGTCCATTAATGTGTGTTTCGCCTCCTACTAAAATAAACTGAACTGGGCGAGATTATGTGTCTTTTTCTGTTTGATTTTCTTGATTTGCTGAAGATTTGTTTGAAGGTATGAGAAACAGAAACCCCACTAACAACACCAAGCAATAGTTTATACTACAAAATGAAAAGTTCTATCGACAACTTAAATAAATTGTAGAAACAAACCAACATGATGACTAGAACAGTCTCTGGTCTCGCAACTTCACGCCGTCTGGTCTTACTGTGAGAAATGTTTCATGCAGAACAATACCATACCTTTCTACAACTTCAAAGATTTCTACCCACCAAAGAGTGAAACTTTCTTCTTTTTCACAAACCACTTCAGTCTGGTATCCAGGAGGCCAGTGTTATCTCTGAAAACTGTATTTCACTGGCAGCCCTTCCACTTCCCACCAGATTGTCATACATGTCCACACAACAAGAAATGTGTGAAGGGTACTTTCCGGAAACGTAGAAACATTTGCTTCATCTTCACAGCTAACCCTTGTTGTTAACATTCTCTGATAAACACACCGGACCATCTTTGTCCCACATGGCAGACAAAAACCCTGGTTATAAAGACTTCTGTGTGCTTACCCCGAGAGTACACCGGGGTTAAGGATGGGGCGTGGAAGGAGCGCTAATCTGTCCTCAACATCTTCTGACAATGTCAATAGATGTTATTTATTTGCTGAAGTTTGTTCTAAAAACTGGAAACAAGAACTTAACAATCAACCTAAACCTCTCAGAGAAGTACCAAGCAGTTTTACAGATGATGCGAAGGGTTGGTTTTTACACACAACTGAAATTGTTTATTGGTAAAGACTAAAACGACAATTTACCAAAATAAAAAGTAAAAGTAAATATTATTATCTACATAAATATCAGATATAATCTAATAACTTACATTTTAGCGCACTGCTAAATTAGTGTTTAGAAGTTAATGTTTTCTTAAATTTTTAAATATTGTTGAAAAAGTTACACAATTCTATTCCTTGCAAGCAAGTTCCAATTTGTTTAATGGTTTAAAGTTTTTGAACTTACAAGAAGTGATTGCTCCTGAGAAAAAAAAGACTGACCACATTTTCTTTTTGAGAACAGGTCCACAACACTGTATTTTTTTAGATATACATGCAATGTAAATGTAAATATGTGTACCGATGTCATTTATGTTACAATAAATGTCGTTCATAAAAAATCCACACTTCAAACAACTACTTGCATCAATGCCGCCGGACAATAATCAGTTAGAATTTACATAATATTAAATATTAACAACATATTTTAGTTCAAGAGGTACCTAACTGTACTCACCTTGCCGGAGTCCTGCCTATGGTGCCCCTACAGCCAGATGTGTGTTACACAAACACCAGAGATGCTTTGTTCTGTCAATACAACTTGCTTTAGGTCCTTTAAACAACCAGTGAAAGGGCGGGTCACGTGGTTTCTATTTAAATGAAGCCTCTTCCCATCTGTTGCCCTACTTCTGTTCCACCAATTATTTACTTTGTTCTTTTTCTTTTTTTTCCCTTCCTTTTTCTGGTTTTTCCTTCTTTTCTGTATTTAAACGTTCCTGGATTTTTTTTAATCAATCGTTCCTTCAGCATTGGTCAAGCGTCAATGTTCATTTATGAAAGACTGAAAACCCTGGCATTCAGTGATGATTCATGTTGGCAGGTTCATACTTTTCTTCAGCCTGTTATATGACTCTTCTCGTCTGCCTGGCTGACTGGTTTTTCTTTCCTTTTTTTCCTGATAGCCAGCTTTGATTATCTTTAGACCAGATTAGGTATATTAAATGTTTTTCTCTAACAACCGCAAAGCGTGCTACGTGTTGAAAATAAACACGCCCGAACCGAGAACCGAATCCAGGCCAGTCGATCCTCACTACATTGGTGACAACAATGTAAAGTTGCACCACCAGACCCGACACAATCCTCACATCAAAGCTCACTGCTTTCCTGTATTTTATGTATCCCTTAAAACTGGCCGCTTTTATTTTTACCTGTGCATAGATAAATTTCATATTGAACCGGAGGGTCAGGGAGACTCGCAAGAAAAGTCAATGATGTGTACTTAGAAGTAAAATATCAGTCAATGTTCCACTGCCCTATATCTGGCAATTTTCTCCGACAAGATGGCGTTCATAAGAGAGACCTGGCCTTGCTCCTGGAAAATATGAGTGAGGAGAACAATCTGAGTATCTTTCTTGGTTTTTACCACTTAGTTCAGACTCAGAACAAATAGTTCAGCCCTATAGAGTTTCAAGTGTTCGGGGTTTTTTTTCCCCATTGAGATTAATTTTTTATTTCTGATTGATAGCTTCACTTATCCAAAACTCTCAATCACATTCCGACTCAACCTACTTCAACTTGACATTTTAGTTACTGAAATGTAAAATTTTAATTGTAAAATTTACACAGAGGTAAAAACAATGTACTGGGTTAGTAGTAAGATTTTCTTTTTCTAAAGCAGCAACCACAAGAGATTTGACAAAAGCCATTCTACTTGTATTAGATGTCAACTGCGAATGGAGTCGAAAACAGCTGGACCCAGAGGCCTTTACTGAACAGATGGTCGTCTTCTCCATTTGACGAGTCAGCAGTTCACTTCAGTCTCTCAATACACTAGGATGTAAATTCGTCAACAACAACTCCCAGTGCAAAGAGTGCGAGTGCATTATGTTTATTTAAAGTGCTTTAATGTAAAGAATTCGATCACTTTTGTTCCCGTAGACACAATATGACTTACTTAGTCCTACCTGCTTTTCCTTCGACTTCTGGAACATTCTCCTCGTCCTCCGATGATGTCCAGTCGATGACAGTGTGAGCTGATGCAATTAGTTCAAACTGATATTGTGGGACATTACTTATAGCCATCTTGATTGTTAATAATTTTGGATATAACTAATCCAACTAACGAGACACCACCGATCACGAGTTCAAATAAATTCTTTTACTACACAGTTGTCGACATTTTGTGAATGTGACTGTGTGGAAGGATTGTTTATGTGTGTACGCCTTCTTGTACAAAATGTAACGACAGCGCCACCCAGCGGCGACAACCTGTGTCTGGTCTGTTGTCGTCACAAGACTTCTCCACCCGTCTTGTCACCCGATAACAAATTCTCACATTCATATTCCCACAAACTTGTTCTCATGGCCTTGGCGGCAGATGGCAGCCAGTTCGAGACTTGGTCAGGTCACGACAGGATAACATCGTATCTTTACAACAGTCGTCAGCAACAGCTTCCCTGAGTTATCAAAGGGAGGTAAAAAGCGAGGGAAGTACCCTTGACACGTTCAACCATCTTACACTCACAAGCCTGTCAACTGCGACCATTAACTTTTGAACTTAATTCAAGCCAAACCTCACAAGAAAAAGAAAAACGAAATCAGACCACACGATGATAACGATGTTTACACGACCTGGTGAGGTCAAGAAAACCTGTTTGGGGATCAACACAAGGATCTTGATTTGATGAAGGAAAAGGGCGGGGTGAGGTTGGGTTCACTGGGTCGTAACGCACCATTAACGGATGAATAATTTAGCGAAGCATGTCATCTGTAGAGTTCAGTGACTCTCGGTGAAGCACAAACTTTTGTTACCCAAAACTTTAAAAAAATATCAAGGACGTTAGGACGACTTGTTGTCAACCAAAAATCGAGTGGAGTAAACACAGACCAGATATTATCGCCACGTGAGGTGAGCACGTGTTGAAATGCTGTCCAAGATTGTTGCTAATTATCGGTCACCATGAACAGAAAAACAAAAACCCTTGTGTGAGAGTTGGGGGGAGAAAATTAACTTTGAACAAAAGAGATAATGTATCCCCCACCAACCCCCCGTAACAGTTTGTGTAAACATCCATAGAAGGATTGGGAGAATATGTATGTGGAAGTTTCTCTTTCTTCTTCCTCTTCACACACACTCTCTCTATCATACTTTTCTCTACACTCTATAGCATCAGAAATAAAATCATTGGAACGGTTTATCACAAACTCCAGAAGCTCACCGGTGTATTTCTGCCCAGGTGTGGTAGTGACAGAAATATAAGCTTTATCTACATATTTCATACAATTTTCAGGGATTGATAGGGCAAGATATTGAACTAAGAACTTAATGGATCGTTTCTTTGTCTTCTCTCTCTCTCTTTTCACTCTTTCTCTCTCTCTCTCTCCCTCTCAGCTTCATTTCCTTTCCTCTTTTTTCCTGCTGCGCTCACTCTAAGGTTTCAAATTAAAGTTTCAAAGAGAAGTATAAAACTTTCATATCTCCTATTAGGTATGCACTGCCAAAAAAAAAAAGAACTTTTGTATTACTCTGTATTCCTGCTTTCTATTGTTACTGCATACTTACCTGCTGTGCATGCATACTTGTGTCCGTCTGAAGAAGTTCATGGGGTTATTCGTGGATGAGTGGGTGGTTGGGCGCGTGTGCGTGTGTGTGTGCGCGCGCTCGCAAACGAACATCCAAAGATCACAACTCTTTTTTTTTCCAAGCAAAGGAAGCATAAAACTCCATTTCAAATTCCTCTATGGGCATTAAGTCTGAAGCTGAATCATCTTTGCCTGTGACCTGTGGAACCGTATGTCCGACCCCGTAAATGAATGGTTAACAGACCTGACCTCACATATTGCCACATAAATCCAGCATCAACATATGGTCTGAACTCTGGCACTGACTATAACTGTACCACAGTCATATCTACATTTCTACCCCGGAATTCCACGTCTTTCATGTTTTTATTTTATCCGCAAAATTTACACAAATTATGCGAAGCGATATCTTGTAGAAAAAAACCCAAAGCAGTTCATCTAGTAGACATTCATGTCGAGAATGAAACAAGAGTAGCTGGCTGTGAAGATAGTCGCCGGCAACATTATGCAATGTGTTGAGAAAGTGGGTTAATTATGTACTCTAGACGAGTGTCAGCTAAACATCCACACAATTAATTACTGTTCTCGTGAACAATCGCCCTTCACAGCTGGACAAATAAACACTGCTACTATTTACGAGGGGCTTTCTTCTCAGTCTCAACACATGTTATCATTAACAAAGCTGGCTGTTATCAGCAATATGATACATAAATTATCTGCTCAACAAATCATTTGCTCGTTTTATATTTGTAAATTTTTGTGTTGAACTTTTTCATTAATAGTGCGTTGAACTCTCTGCCCAACAGGGAAATGTTGTATATTAAGTGTTGGGTTTTTTGGGGGTTTTTTTTTCGAAGACGGACATGCTAGTGTATTTTGACAATTTTAATTTTGAGGTTAATCGATGTTGTTGCTTTGTGACCTACTTGCGGTTTTTTTTTTTCCTTCATCTTATGAGACTTGGTCTCTGATAAAATCAAAGGTAAAAAGGGAAAAATAAGACATGGATTTCCCCATTAGAAATACTGACTTCTTCATATCTAAAGAATGCAAGCTTTGCTAAGAATGAGCAATTGCGTGTTAAGCTTTCTTGGGTTTTCGATAGGTTACTAACCACTTTTCGAGAAGGAAAGATTGTTCTTATCTATTTTTTTAAAGTTTCACCTTTTGCCGTTTTCCAACTTTAAAAAACTCAGTAATTATAGATTTTTGAAAAAGTTAGCTTCTACATCTTCTATAACTTTTTCCTCTTTTTGTCTCTTTCACTGAGTCTATAGTCTGAAGACGGATGATTTTTTTTTAATATGCAATACTCTTTTTCTTTCACTCTCTCATGTATAAAGCAGACAACAAATTAGATGACAAAATGTATTACAACCTGTACACTGCACATATTCAATTACTACAGTTGAACAATAGAAAAAAAGCAATAAGCTAGAAACAAGGCATGGGAGATGAAAGAAAAGCCTCCTTATAGGATGCTATGGACCCGAGCAAAGTGATGAAAATTTCAGAATGTCTGCATTTACCTTGAAGGCCCCCGACTGCATAGGGTCAAAGGTTATGGCATACAAACTAAAGATGGCTGCTTTGGGGCAGTGACACTTTTCAACATCCCAACAGCACAAAACAGAAAGACAGAGCACACACACTCTCTTTCTCCCTCATTTTCCCTCTTTCTTTCCCTCTTTCTTTCTCTCTCTCACACACACCCAGCAGTCACTTCAATCCTCTATACAGGTGTTCGCGATGGCTGCCTGTGCAAAACGAGCTGTGGTCAGAATTAAATCTACTTTGTACAACTTCATTAGTTTTTTCTTATAATCCAGTGATTTGCTTAGTCGCGATAGTTTTGTTTATTTATAATTATTATTGTCCCAATCCCTTCCCAATCCCTGTCATGAACCCCCATCTTCGAACATATCATTTCTCTAGTGTGATTTAAATGTATTTGTCTTGTAGCAATGTAGTGTTTCAGTTTCTTCCACTTAGATCGAGGGCTAGATGTACAGAAAAAACAGCCCCAAACGTTTGCTAATTATGTTTCCCTCGTAAACAAAGATTTGTCAATTGTCAAATTCTCATTTATCTGTCCAGAAAAAAAAAATCGCAATAAAATTGACACTTCTTGACTTCTTTGCAGGGCTGGTTTACATGAGTATTCTCGCTTTTTGTTATATGTGCAGTGCTCGCACTCTTCATTGGTGTGGTTACTTGTACAGAAGTCAGCATCTTCTTTCCATACATAATAAATATCTTAAATTCCAAACCGATACAAAGAAACTAAGACATGTTAAAACTTAACAACTGGAGCAGAACTCTAAATGTTTCTCGTTTTTTCAATTTTCCTGCTACTCAAGTTCTGGTGTGAATGTAAAAATCCAGACGCCATTGTGAAGGATGCATTTCCTTAGAGAACCGATGTAAGGAGTAGAGTCAACAGAAGACCGCGTGCTGTCAACATCATCACGTGGTACTCAGTGGCACCTTGAGGCTGGTGCTGTGTCTGGAGCCAACAGAAGAGAAAGAGGAAGGTGGGCGATCTGACTGTTGTGACCTGGTCGAGCTGCCTCGGGTCTCGATCGAGTCGGAGCCGGGGTGCACGGTGACGTTCAGCTGTCGAAGTCGAGGCTTGTGACCTCGACTCGCCTGGGGGTTAACCCCGCGCTTGGAGCTGAGCAGACGTGGGTCGGAACGACCCGACTCGGTCCGCTGCACGCGTCCGATCACGGCCGCTGCCGTTGGGGGGTCATGGTCGTTGACCTCCACCTGACCGTCGCGCTGCGCGAAGTCGTCGGAGGCGCACGTCACCGGTAATCCCAGATTGTCGCCCTTGGCAGACACGGGGCGCTTGCACTGCGTCTCCTTGTCACGGAGCTGCACCTCGTGCGAGTTGTTGTTGTTGTTGTTGTTGTTGTTGTTGTTGTTGTTGTTGTTGTTGTTGTGCGCCCCGTCCGCTTCCAGCAACGTCTGCGAGTTCAGCGACGTGGTCGCCCTGCCAGCGCTGGGGATCGGGCTCCGTTTTCTACGGGCAGCATCTCCTCGGGACATGCCTGGTGTCTGGATGCTCTCATTTCTGTTCTTGTCCATGGTGTCCCAGTCAGCTGGTTCATCCTCCCGGCATCCTCCCTTTAGGCGCTTTTCTTCCTCGTTGTCGTGGCTGGATAAGTCGGTCGTGTCGCTGCTGGGAGGACGGGAATCTCTGAAACCTCTGTGTTGACAACAGCAGTGATGATGACAGGGAGCGGGAGGGCGAAGTCCAAGCTGGGTATGCAAACGATCATCACCAGTGTCGTCATCAACTTTGCTACCTTGGCTGTGCGTCGTCGCCTCACACGAACCTCCGATGCAGCAAGTGTTACGGGGCGTAACTGCGTGCTGTACTGAGGACGAGGTGTGTTCAGAGTTTTTCCCCTTGGCGCGAGATGGCTCATGGTGCGACAAATCCTGGAAACATATTTTACGCAAATAGTTCGTAATATCTTTTGTAGGACCTGATGAGTGGGTTATTATTTTTTCTTTTTCATTTTTGTCAGTAAATACAGGAAGTGGGGAAATAAAAGAAAACCCGGATCAACGATTTTGAATATCTAACATTTGAGATTTTCCATTGTTTCGCTCCCTTTCTCCATTCACTCTCTTCCTCACTCTTACTGTATCTCACTGTCACTCAGTGCCTTTCCCACTGTTTCTCTCAACGCTTTTTTCTTTTCCTATGTTTCTCATTATCTTTCTCACTCTTTACCTTCTCCTTTTTCATTGCTATTCTACTTTTTTTTCTCTTTTGCTGTCTTCTCCTTATCTCTCTTGCTTTCCCTCTTTCTCTCTGTCTTTCACATTCTTTCTCTTTTTCTCTTCCGTATTTCTCTCTCACCCACTACCTTCTCTCCTTCTCTACAAATCATGTTTACTGTTAGAAGGAGAAATGCCTACTTGTGAGGCTACTAGCGGAGGAGCAGCATTCAGGGCAGCCTCCAAAGCGGCTTCGACGAAGAGCTCTCGTTCTGTCGCATGTCTGTTTGAAAACCATCCATGAGTGACACATGCGGAATCGATCCCGAGTTCCCGATGAGCTACCGCGGAGTCTCCTTCCGGCAGCGCATGCGCAGTGTTTGGCAGAAGAT
The DNA here is from genome assembly GCF_003073045.1 of Pomacea canaliculata. Taxonomy (NCBI): domain Eukaryota; kingdom Metazoa; phylum Mollusca; class Gastropoda; order Architaenioglossa; family Ampullariidae; genus Pomacea; species Pomacea canaliculata. Next base: position 7,933,604 of record NC_037591.1, read on the forward strand.
GCCGGTCGTGACGGCCAGTGGGTTTCTTGGTGTGTGTACAGCATGGCGCGGTCTTGGTGAGATCGTGAAGTCTGCCTGATGGCAGCGGCGGGCAGGTGTGACCTTTGTCCTGTGTTTTATCCGCTTTCACCTGGCACGCTCCCTGTCCCAGCGAATGTCGGTCCGTGACGTGCTGTGGACATCCTCGACCGGTGCAATGATTACATTGACTTCCAGGAAAGTCGCCAGTTACACTTCCAGGTGAAGGACCTGGTGGACAAATGTGTGCAGTCGCTTGACTACACTTGTGGACGGCGGTTGTTTTCGTATTATTGCCTGCTGATGACAGAACTGCAGGTGTCTCAATAAGGGTCGCCACACCTGACAAGCTCTTGTCATCTTTCTTATCCACCTGCTCCTTGCCTCGGCCCCCGCAGCCCTCACCTCGCCGTTTCCCCCTCCCACAAAACTCGCAGAAACTCGCGAGGGTTTCCGGTGACACTAGACGCACCTCGTTCCTCATGGTGTCACCCAGCGTTGTCTGGCACTGGCACCTCAAGGTTTCTAGCAGCAAGGTGTTGTCCAGGTCATCCACACGATGGTCCCGTCTCGCCCTGTCTCGAGCTCGGTTGTAGCCCCTGACTTTCATCTCATCCACCTCCTTCATATCGTCATTGGCGTTGACGTCCAGATGCGTGACTGAAACATCACAAACCGTATAGCAAGGAAAGCATTTCTATAGTAAATCGAAAGGAAACTTATTTCCTGACTTTATCTACAGATAAAGCATTTCTAAACCGTAAACATGTATTTGTTCCCTAAAGTTTACCCTTGTTCAAAGTCATCCCCCTTATTGCATTTTCTTTTCATTTGTTTCTCGTTTCTGAGTTTAATAGTGCCATGTTCTGACTCCTAATTTTGGGTTTTACCCGTGAAAGGTCTCGCGAACTGCATTAACGAAAAAAGTGCATCACGCTGTATGCAAAAATAAATAAATAAGGAACCTCTCCAGAACCCGGTCGTTTGTCATTCCATTAACTACAGAAGTCGAGCAGCTTGTTTGCACATTTTCTAGATGCCATGTGCAGCACTCCAGATGCACAAACATAACCAGTAAAATGTTCTGCAGTGTTCCATGCCATAATGTGCTGACTAGTGAAAGTAGATATATAATTTGTTTTGTATCTATGACCTGTCACAAATCTCAGGTTGCTGTGACCTGGATCATATCTGTGTTTCACTGTTCGCGCTGTGCACAGGTCGTTGAACAAAAAAAAAAGGTTTCAATTTATGGAGTATATCTTTTCTGTTTGCCTCTGTCATTACATTTAGTGAATAGTATTCACGCTTACCTAATTGGTGGTCTTCATCTTCCGAACGATTGTTGACAGGATGGTGGTTAAGACGCCGGCATCCTACGATCATCATCGTCGTCGTCGTCGTCGTACCATCGTCGGAAAAAAAAGACAGATATTCACAGATTAACAAAGAAGTGTAGATGGATGGGGATGTGGATAGATATTTGGTTGCGATTAAATCCCGACACCAAATATTTTTTATATTTCAATGGCGTCCTCGCTGAACAATAAGCAAATGTGTAACAAAAAAACAAACAACAAAACATATTTTCATGACAACCGTCACGAGCATATGACTTTCTCTGTTGTGATCATGATCTACATACTGAGCGTGGCTTACTTCTGTTAATGAACACAATGACAATAACGATGATGATGACGACAACTGCCACAGCGATAACAATGATGAGAACTGATGAAGATGGCTGATCGTTTTCGTCAGATTTTCCTGCAAAACAGAGGTAAGTGTTACACTTGGATCTGTACCCTTCTGTCGCTCTGATTCTGCATCTCTCTCACAATTACTTGCTCTTTTTTTTCTCTCTCTCTCTCCACCCCCTCTCCCTTTCTGTGCTTTCTTTCTCCGCCTGTACGTCTCAATCCATCTGTCTGTCTGTCCGTCTGTCTTCTGGTTCCAAAACACCAGCAGCATGAATGAGTCCCTCAAATTACTTATGTTTTCTGCTCGAGGTACCGCAGTGGTTTCTTCTGATGTAATCACCAGCTGTGTGGTGGTGGGCGTCGTTCTTGGTGCTGGAAAGAATGAAAATATTAAGTTCTTCACCATGAGGGGAAAACCACACAAACACACAGGAAACAAACTATGATCACACATCAACAACAGTTTGTGAGTAGCGCTTACTCGATCTGTTTACTACTTATTTGTCAACCCACCACCGACCTTCAATTACCTCCACCTACTGACCTACCTGCATACAGTGACCTCTTGATCTTGGCCCTTGTCTATGGTCATGTTTAAATGTTATCTCAATTAGAGAAGTGGGCCATTTACTCATGCTATCAACCAGACAAGTGGGTCATTTGTTCACAGCTTGGGAAGTAGTATATCCTGCTGAGTAACTACAACAAAATGAAAAAATCCTTTCTAGGTGAAATCGAGGGCGCTTTTATCTCTGTTCTTGGGTACTCAACACCACAATGGTTTATCACTCTTTATCAAGACTCAAAAACGTTTATTTCTGTAGAACTTTGAGGTAATGAGTTCAGTTCTCATCGCAGGTTACCCAGAGGGTTGTTTTGGGTTTCTTTTCCCTCATATATTTCCCCGGCGAGTAATCACCACTCGGTAAATTAAATTCTTCTCAAGTAACCAGCGAGTAAAATAAACTCTTGGCTAAAGTATCACTTCTTTAGAGATTGTTTACCTGTCTTTATATGACAGTCTATTTCTGGATTGTCTCACCTTGCCATTGCAGTGTTTTGTTGCAATCAAGGTCCCCATCCCTTTGTGGAAAGGTGATGATGCAGGTGTAAGTTCCATCGTCACAATCCTCTGGGTCCAGAAGTCTCACCGAGAATTGCCGACTGTCTTTGCAGCAATCGCAGTCCGGAAAGATTTTCTGAAATTCAAACATGGATTTTTCACACTTATTAAGTGTACAACGTAAAATGCAAAACGGAAAGAGATACAGTGATTAAAACATGCATTTGTGTGCGTGCAGGTGCGCGCTCCCATGTGTGCATAGAAACATGCATGCACGCGCGAACATACTCGTATTACAAGACACTATGTGGCGATGTTTTTGTTGGTGAAAATTGAAAGATGAAAAGTTTTAATTCAACCCATGATCAATTTCTTAGAAAGTTGTATCCTATCAAAAACTTTGGCTGAGCATTGTATATAATAATATATCTATACTATTCTTTACAAGTCCCATACCTTGATCCTTTAGGACAAATGTGTAGATACATTAACTGCATCCTACACTCATTTATTTGGACGGTTTCTATTAACTTAATATTTATCATTTGTCGAAAGAACCATGCTCAGGTTAAGACACAAGTTTCTATTTTTTAAAATTCTGTTGCTATTATTAACACACTTACCTTTCTTTTTTTCTTGTTTCACACATTAGGCTTGTTTTTCTTTCAATTTGTTTCGTTCCTTATTATCATCCTCCTTTTATTTTTTTTTTAACTTGATAGGGTAAATGATTTTTTTCAAAAAGTCTTCATTACCTCTCAGATTGTAATATTTACCTCCACTTTCCCAGCGTCGGGCTTAAAGCAACCATCTTCGAGCTTGGCAATGTCCCTGTGGGAATGTCGACCTCCTTGAAATGCAATGACGAACCTTTTTATCTTCCTTGTCTTTGAGTCTTTACTGTCTCCACACTCACACGCCAGCTTCAAGTTCCCAGCAGAGTCCAGTTCATTCGTAAAGTCTATGACAACCAGGATAAGTAGTGGTCAGAAAGGTGTCTTACTTACCTTCAAGAGGAGATTTGAAGGTAAACTAAAGTCTTTATTACCCATCTTCTTGATCCTTAATCGTCTTACATGATCAAGTCTTATTAATAAAGTTATTCATGCATTCATTCTCTCTCTCTCTGAACATCGCAACATCACATATCATCACATATTTTAAGAATCCTACAACTGAGGAAAGTAAACAGTCTAAAAACAGATATGTCCTAATTTGTCCTGTTTACTACAATTCCTTATCACTTATTAGCCCGTTGACTAACATTTTTTTTTTATCCTTTGTTATCCTGTTGACTGAAATTCCGTAATCTTTTTATCCTTATGCCAGGAGTTCAAAGGTCAGGAGAGCCTCACAATTCATCAGGACTACATTTGAAAGGAAGACTGGAGGGCAGTAGGACTACCTACTTGTGTACAATGTTGTTTGTGAGTTCGCGGACATCGGGACTGGGTCTGGGTGTGAAAACTGTGAATGGATTCGTTGTTGTCTGGTCAATGATGAGTGTAGAGTAAACAAATGTTGTCTGTTTGCAGCTATATGTTGCCTCGTTTCGACTTTTACAAACATACATTTGTTTGCTATGTGGATTTCGTTGTCATATATTAAACTGTATTTATTTTAAAGAGACCTCGATTTCCAGCTTACACAAGTAGTTATGTTTACATGGGAACACTTGACTCTTTCAAGCTTTTAGGTGGATTGGGGTGTAACATTTTTATGACTGCACAATCAAATGTTTCCCAAAACCAAGGTGAATACCCTCAACCAAAAACTTTCGGGGATGTGTTTACGAATGAAGGTCTCTGGTTATCAAAGAGTATCAACTAATGGTAGACTCCTTATTTAGACTCCCTCCTCTGCTTTGTTTTGAAATATTATAGTGTTTGTTTTTTCTACTTAGGTCGAGAGCTACCTTTAAAAAAACATAACTGTTGCTTAGTCTGTTGCCTTCTTAAAGATTCGTCATAAATATTTGTCTTCTCTCTCTTTTCATTGGTGCATGGTGATACTTGTAAAGATGTTTCTCGAGAACAGAAGTTGAGAGGGAGGTGGTGTGGAGGGTTATCCCCCTGATTTTACCCAGTCAGAAGAATAATTTTCTACTATTTTCCACGAAATCGTTGTGTCCCTTCGCAATGGAAAATAAAGAGCATTGAAGTTCGCCAGAGCCAAGCGTTGAAATGTTATCGAAACTGGTTTTACCTGTCGGTATCTTTGCACCTGTCACACTGTTGCCGAGAAGGTAAGCCATCTCGAGGTTAATCACAAAGGTCATATGCAGTAGACAGCGAATAAAGAGTCTCTAGCAAAGACGGGAAGTTGAAAAAAATACATTACCGGGAAGGGTTTTGGGTTGGCGGGGAGAGCGAACGTGGGGGTCGGAGGGAGCTGGGGGAAGAATAAAGAGAAAGAAGGAAATTATTCATGAGGGCGAGTATCCTCGGGGTAGAGGAGGAGGAGGAGGTCTGAGGTGGCTGGGTAGGACTGTGTCTGTTCCCTCCCATCCTTCTCGTCCTGAACGCATCAGTGAGCAAGTGACGCACGCTCTGCGCGTTAGTTTATTTATTGAAAGCAAGGACCGCGCAGGTAGACTTGCAGTGAGAGGGTTCAGGAAGGTAAATGTTAACATAAACCTGTGTTTACACACGCACGCACGGACACAAGCACGAGGTTGTTTGTGTGCCCAGAAATTATGAGGTCGTTTTATTGCTGTGTACTTTCCCGTGAAGTGTGCTGAGGACCTGTTCAAGTCTGGGTTTTTTTTTTGTTTGTTTGTTTGTTTGTTTTTTGTTTTGTTTTTTTTGTGTGTTTTTGTTTTTTTAGTTTCTTGCGAGCAGAGAATTTTCGTCAAACTTTGCATTTCCTGGAAATCGTCTACTCAACAAAACGACGATTTGTAACGACCAGGACTTGGTTACATGTTAGTTAATAATCTGAAAGGGGTTTATAATTAGTTTGAATTTTTCGGCTTAAATTTAACGATTCATTGTTAGATTGGGTGGTATGTAAAATTTTAACAATAAGCCGTGTGTCTCTGCGTACAAGTGGAAAGTCTACTGTTAAGAATGAACTTGGCGAAGTTGAATTGTACTTGAGACAAGGGTTGTGAAAATTTATTTTAAAGAAATCACGTGCAACCTGGCCGAGGTCTGAGGGCCACTTGTATTTCATCTCTTAAGTTCGTTTTTAACCATTTAATATGGACACTTCTTCGATCAAATTTGACGAAGTGAGGAAGCCGTGGATCATGTGAAAACTTTGACAAACTTGGTTAAAATATTTACCTCGTTAAGAACACTGTAAAGAATGGTCACGTGCTGAGAGTATATTGCAGAAACGAGAACACATAGAAGAGAAAATGCGTGTGTGCGTAAATTTGTTTTGAGTGTGTGTGTGTGTGTGTGTTATGCATGTGTGTAGGTGTTTGTGTGTATGTAAGAGAGAGAGAGAGTTGTGATTTCACACTGCTGAATGAAGTTGTAAGACACACTAAGGTGCCGACAGGTGACAGGAAGTGACACTTACTGCACAAACGCTCCACGTCTCCACCGCAAGGTCCCTCCGTACCCACTGACCAGCATCTCAGGTGAGAGCCAGCGACGAGCCACACGTACCAGATCAAAGAAAGCCGCACAGGTCCTCCCGCCGGCATCACTGACCACCCGATACCCGCGGATACCCGTGAAGTCTGCTTTGGTCTCCTTCACCGAAATCCGTCTTGTGCGAGCAGCTACTGAAGAGTCGTACCTACCCTAAGAATAGACCGCTGGGTAAACCCTCCAACTGTAAATAACCCAGCAGTCGGGAGGCACTTGATCGTTGTTGTGATTGCACCCGACTCACAAGACCCTGAATGACACCGTCCTTACCGACTGGCCCCGTTAGGGTGGTTCACCTACATTAGAAGGTCTTGCCAGCCGGAGATCAGCCTACCCTCCTGAACCTGACCTGGGGCGTGGGGAGTGTGGGAATGTTTACTGGCTGGAGTAGTATTACTACAAGAGCCCTGACTATACCCGGAATACTTCCTTATGACTGTCATGATGTGAATGTCTTACACAACGATTTAGCAGTCATTTATCTAAAGCAGAGTTGTAACACGCACACACATCATAAACACACCTTTCATGTCTTACACACACACAAACATATTCGCAAACATGATAAATCCCTGTTCCTGGTATTTTTGTTTTCGTCTGCCTGCCTGCCTGCCCGTCCGTCCGTCTGTCTGTCTGTCTGTCTGTCACACTGGACCACGGCCTACAGTAACTAAAGTCTAAGACTTCTCCCTCTCTCTCTCTCACACACACACACGTACACGAGCACACGTTGAACGAGGCGAGCGATGAATCATCCAAATCCGTGTCACGATTTCACGTTCACGGCGTGTGTGGATTTCCGAGAAAATGATAGAGGGAGGTTAAAAATAGTCTTAAACACCCGATTAACTCCTTCCTATCTTCATTTATTTCTTCTACTTTTCCCTCTTTCGGCTCTCTCTCTCCACCTACCTACCGATTCAAGACTCGAATTATTTCTCGTTGGTAACTTCCATTTGCATATACACTTACACAGTAAGCTACAAAAACATAGACAAATATACTTTAACAATTATATAATATGCACATCCATTAATACGGTTAGCTAAGGTACATAAACATATATATTTATGTGGTTAAGTAACGAGTATAAACACACAGTTATGTACAATACATATACACACCTACAATTACATGTAAGTTATATACATATGCACTCATACAGTTACTCTAAGAACTCTCTTTCTTTGCCCCCAAGTGATTCCTGGAATCCTTACGACTCAATGAATACACAATTCAAACGCATGTCTACTCGTTCTTACAACAAAAAATGTTAACATTTCACAACATTCTTCCACAGACCGTTACAATGATGACAGATGCGTTGTGCCGGCGGTCAGGCATCCTCTATGCTCCTCCATTCAGACAATTGTCTAAAGTAATAAGAAAGCTGGGCCGGTCTAGTCCAACAATGAGAATTTATAATTTATATGAAACTTATTTTAAATATTTTATCATAAATCTGCCAAACTCTAGCCTAAGGCTCACTAGGTGATGCTGCAGGTTTTTAGAGATCAAAGGTTCCCTATGCAGACCATAAAAAAATTTGTTTAAGTTTTCTTGTCAATAGCAAATGATGTGAACTTTGTTCGGGGTAAAGTACACACCCCACTGGGCAGTGTTCACACAGGCCGGATTCAGGTTTAAGGTATGGCAGTGGAACTTCCATGGCCTGGGGTACCCATACTTATGCTCGGTCCCTACCACCCTTCTCACAACCACACCAGCCGTCGAAGCTCAGTGTTTCTGACTTCTTCTTGTCATTTTCTGTGTGAGTACTGGATTTTTCTTACTTTTCTCTCACTTGCCTGTCTCATTTCTTCTTTCTTTAACTTTGCTTCCTTTATTTTCTCTTCAGTTCCTCTATTAAGACGCACAAATATCATAAACATCTAAAGATAAAATTACCATATTATTTATTGTTTTCTGTATCATTAGCCTATTTTATTATTTTATTTGTTTCTTGTGATATCAGTAACCTACCATATTGTTTAACTTTCTGTTTCCGGTATCATTAGAATACTATATTATTTTGTTTCAGATGTCATTAGGCTGCCATACTATCCTATTTGTTGTTTCATGTATCGTTAAGGTCCAAGACGATGTGGCCATGTGTGCTGGTTCTCTCACTCCTGATGACTACTCTGGTCAGTCCTGTGGGTACAAACAATATTTCTGTTCCTGATCTTCTGAACACTTCGGACCACAAAGTCTTCAACACAGCGGGCATGCTGGGTCGGCTTGGAAGTGCTGACCCATCGCCTTCTGCTCTGACCCCCATCATTGAATTCATCAACAACATGATACAATCATTCCCGTTGCCTGAAGGGTTGTCCTCTCAGTGTCGTCTGGATTTGGTGGAGTTTAAGAGAGGAGTAAACAGTTCTGAACTCTGGGCTATACAAAGTGAGTACAGCTCAGCCAAGCTGTCACCGACCGTGGCTACCTTCTTGTAAATGTTTCAACTTTAAACTACCTGCAAGTAAACTTTGAAGATCTAGTGGGGTCTTTAAAACCTCAAAATCTTTGATGTTTAAAATGACATGCTAAAAATAATTTTTAAAAATTTTAAATTAAGAGACAAAGTATTTGTTTTAGGTAGAGAGATAAAAGTGTCATAAAGTTTCAACCCAAATAACAATGTAATGATGCTGAAGACTACTTTCTTCCTCAGTGCTAGACGCCATGGGAAAGCCACAGTCCGGAGTTCTGAAAGGTCAGAAAACATTTGTGGGTCAGTACGATGAATGCCGCGAGATTTCGCATGAGACACAAAATGGTCACGTGATCCAGGGCCAGCTGTGCACGCCGCAAGTGCAGATGAATTTTTCTAGCTTTGGCGAGAAAGGGGTGAGATATAGTGTTAAGAGATTCAATAATTTTGTTAATGTCATTGTTCTTGCAGTGCTAAATAATCAGAAGAAATGGAAGATGAAATTTATTGATAAGAATGACATAAAGTAATTATTTTGTTTTCAAACAACGACAAAGCTATTCAATCATTATTTTTATTATTTTTGTCATCGTAGATTGTATTATGTATCAGTTTTCAGAATACATGTTTCAAAGTATCTGTAGTATCTGGCAGCTATCCATCCGTCCTGTAAATTTACTATAGTCATATGCTGAAAAATATTTGGCTGGTTAAGAAGATCCTCAAGGAAAAGACATTTTACTGGCATGCTGCAGGAACTACTCAAACTGTTGTTGGAGCACCTGTACATCGACGTTTGTCTTCCGGATTCTTGCTCCGATGAAGATGTCTTCATGCTTTTTCAGGGCCCGGCAGGTGAGTTGCGACTGAATGCTCGATACAACATAGACTGTTACTAGGTTACTAGGCTTTCTTGGACACATTAATGATGATGTTGACAGGTGACGTACAGCTGCTGGAGGTTAGTAAACGTAACAGTAGTATAGTAAGCGCTTACCCAGTTCAAAGTTCAAATGACGAAGAGGAGAAAGAAGGAAAGACTGCTTCATCATTTTCAGACCTTTCATAGCCTCTTGTATTTACATTTTTGTGCTGCTGCTCTTGAAAGATCCTTAGCAGATATGTGATGTTACATTTTAGCAGCATATAAGTGATGTTATACTTCAGAAGAACAAAGTTTACATAATATGTAACATTTCCTCTTCACAGAAGTGATGTCACACTTGAGAACTTCTAAACGTAAATGTGACGTACCCGTGCAGCAGCATGTATTTAATGTTGACCTTTAGAAGTTTAAAACTTGTTTTGAGGCACCTGTGTGATGTTACACTTCAGAAGTGTAGGTGACATAACATTTCAGCCTCCCTTGGAGTTAACCTAACGGCAGCTTCATGCATTCGAGACAAGGATCCGTCGGGTGACGCACGATTTTGGATCGCAGTGTATGTATCGTCAAACTGTATCTGTATATATATAAATGAAATTATTATTATTATTATTATTATTATTACCTGTTAATCGAGGAAATCAACCAAAGTCACGAATAATCCAGTGCTGTTGTCGTTGCAGTCTGCCTTTGGTAGTTGTCGTGATACTCGCCGTACTAGGAACAGCCTACAACATCCTGCTGGAAAAGAATGACAAGAAAGAAGAGATTGATCCAACGGATGACAAGAGACCGCCAACGGAGGAAGGGAAAGAAAGACACCACGTGACAGAAAAGACAGCCCTGCTGGGTACGTACGTCAACCGAGCCTTCGAGGGCAAACCCGACCAACCCGGAAATGACCCTCTGGCGGCTGATGTCGAACTTGTCTGTGAAGAATCTAACTCCACCAAAGTTAGAGGTGAGGGAGTAAACATGCTTAATGGTATCCCGGAGATAAAAAAAAAACTGTAAGCAAGAATGGGGTACAGATAAAATGGAACATCATCGTGCACGCACACACACATACAATCTCAAAAACAAAGAAAAAAAAATAAAAATAAATGTAAAACATGGATACATAAGCAAAACATGTAAAAGACAGACAGGAATCGAACCCACAACCTTCTCACTTCTCACATCCTGTTGTTGGTAGGACTGGGCAGTCGGCTGCTGCTGTGTTTCTCCGTGCTGGACAATGGAAGAAAGTTGCTGGACTGCACCAAAGGTGGGGCTGAACTGTCTTTTCTTAACGGCCTGCGTGTCATTAGCATCACGTGGGTCATCCTCGGCCACTGCTTCATCATTCCGACGACCCTCAAAGAGAACTCACTAGGTGGGTACTCAAGGTCTGGGGCTGTATTCACGAAGCGATTGCATATCGTTACCTGCGAGCAAAATGGAGAAATGAAGGAAAAGGTTCTCTGTAGTTACGACTCAGTCCATGTTGCTTTATGTCAGTCTGCCCCCAGGGCATCTGTGCCACTGACTTATAAGTACAGTCCGAGAGGTCAAACAGTATCCATGGAGACCCGAAGTCACTTTATAAATACTGAAACAAGACTCTTGCCCTTTATTTATCCAGAAGGATGACTTACCTTCGCTTCATGAATACGGCCACTGGTGTCCAGTCGAAATCTTTTGCTCATTTTGCAAACTATTCAATTTGATTCTTCTCAAATTGTATTTTGCTGATAAATTTCCTGATGCTTTTCTGACTTAAAAATAACCGTCAAGTAGGATTGTATTAACAAATAACATTAGGGACTTTTTTAAATGGAAACTGCTAGGCAAAACGTTGGCATCACTACATCAAAGGCCATCAAACTTGTATTTGATTACACTTGCTTCAGGAAACATCGCGGACATGGCCTACATAACAAAGAAGTGGACCGCCATGGTTATGGTCAGCGGATCGCTTTCTGTCGACAGCTTTTTCGTGATGAGGTGAGGCTGGACACAAAATGTACTTCCCTCCCCTGCTTTCCGTTACAATGGGCTTCAAGTCTTGGGTTAGGTTTAGGTTATCCCACTGACCATTGGCTTACTTACCCGGGGTACAATATTGCAGTCGTAGCATACACAAACTTTGTTTTCCTGAAGCATATAAATTATCGGGGGAGGCTGCTGTCTATAATTTATTCCGGTGAATGATAAATGTTTTCTTTTTGTTTCATTTTGTCATTTTGTTCCTGAAAGAAAACCCGTCCATGGGGGATACATATGTTCCGAATTATTTCCTGTCATCTCAGATTAGTCACTTGTTTTTTGGGAGGGTTGCCTTGTCCTTTATATCTTCACCCTTCTCATCGGCTCATATTGTGCTGACGTGCTAGGATAGGAAAATTTACCGATGGTTTTGAATTTGAACTCCGTTCTGTATAAGAGGTAGAAGAAATATTAACAATATAGTAAAATCAGTCCATATTTGTAAAAAAATTAAATTATTCTTCTATTTAAAATTTCTTTTCCGAAAAAAGTTTTTTCTCTTTCAGAAACTAACAGTTATGCTCCAGGATAGAACTGTTCAAGACTGATGGCAGCTAAAACTTGTTTTCCTTTTCTAATGTTGCAAACATTTGTTGTGTGTTAACAGCGGGTCGCTTGTCTCCTACATCTTTCTGAAACACGCTCAGACTAATGGAGGCATCACCCGCAGAGGCATGGTTCTATATTATCTGCACAGATTATGGAGGTGAGTGGTATAGTGGGCAAACGGCTTGGAATGCGAGAGTGTCAGGTTCGAATTTTCTGCGGTATTCATGTGTTAATTTGTACTTTTGTGTACGATGTGTTGGAAGTCAGATAGCGTGGCACAAACACTCAGGTGAAATGCAAACAAATATTCACGCGAGTCTTACCCTACCTGTCAAAAGACTCACTAAGATAAGGGGAAACAAGATGACATGTAAGTTCTTCTCTCATCGCCCGCCCTGGTGCTTCCAATTAAAAAAAAATATTTGAGAAATTCAAGCAGTTCACGAATTTGTCTCCAATGAGAGAGAGGAGGGGAGAGAAAGAATTTGCGATAAAACTAATAAATTATATCTATTTTTCTGCTTATAACGACTTAGAACTAATGTTAGCAATACTGGTTTTTATATTTTGGGGTAAGGGGAGGTAGGATGGACAACATCGCGCATCCTGATCTGTAAATTGTCGTTTTTCTTTCTGTTCGCTTTTTTCCAGGCTGATCCCACTGTATATGATCTTCTTCGTGTTTTACATTGGAATTTCTCCCTACCTTATGGTTGGTCCTTACGACAACTCGGAGACACAGGACATTCAAAGCTGCAAATCCAACTGGTGGCACAACGTTCTTTTTCTCAACAACATCCTCGGAGATGTTAAGGTGATGAAGCAAGGCTACAATCATTCTATGTTCCACCTCCATCCCACAACTAAGCAAACTGATGTTTAGGGAAGAGTAGAAAAATAGGTCGTAAAAAAGAAAAAATATTGAGTAACCGTTTCCATGATGGTCCTGTTCATGTCTGAATGTCTAAAAGTAATTCAGTTTTAAATGCTCGTCTCTACCTGACAGGAAATTGTCTTGAGCTTTTAACAAGGAGAAGTGTTTATAAAAGTTTAGTGTTATGTATTGAAATCCAAGGTCTCAGTAAAGTTTGCGCTGTTTCTTTCTGTGTATTCAGTGTTTCGAGTGGAGCTGGTACCTGGCCAACGACATGCAGTTTTACATCATCGCACCGCTGGCTCTTCTACCTTGGGCTTATGGGTAAAATCACGTGTCTATGTGGGTGCGTGTGTGTGTGTGTGTGTGATGGATGATGGATGATGGATGATGGACCATGGACCATGGACGATGGACGATGGATGATGATATAATCTCTATTTCAGAAAAAAAAATATCGGCATTCTTGTCTGCCTGTGCCTCGTGACCATACACTTCGTCAGTAACATCATCCTCTTCCATGATCCGAACTTTGATGCAACCAGTCCGAGCAAAGAGTAAGATGTCTTCTGATCATGGAATGGTGCACACGGTGGTCGTGGTGGAGATCGTTGTGCTGGTAAAGGTGGTTGTGTGGTAGTGCCTGTAGTTTAGTTTCCGTCTATCATGTCCTCAACATCTTCACAGGTCGCTGCCAGTGGGCCGCTTGCTTGTACACATGCGGCTGTGTTTGCCTTCTCGTTTTCAATCTCTAATTTTCTTAGCTAATAAAATGAATTCTTTTCACAAGTATGGTCGTAGATGTAATGCCCCTGATGCCTATCAATGTGGCCGTAAATTGTTAATCAGTTTGTGGATACATTATTTTTTGCGTGCATCTTCTTAATACGTCTCTTATTTTAGTTATACATATAGTTATTAAGTATGTGTGTGTGTGTGCAGGGAATTACAAAAATATAAGAGGACCATTTATTATACTCCTTGGTCCCGTGTTGGGACTTTTGCCATCGGTTTGCTGTTGGGATACGAGTTACACTTAACCGGAGGCAACTACAAGATGAAGAAGGTAAGTTACCAAGAAATAAAAGTTTAGACTCACCTGTGTGAAATAACATGAATTTCATAAATCTTTAACCAGATCTTTGTGTTTTACATGACTAGTCTACATTGTTTTAAGCAAGACAGTTGGGAACAATAATCACCTCTGATTCACAAAGAGGAACAAGTCTGTAAACGAAAAAAAATGCTTGGAACATTGTTGCAGCTGATCGAAAACAACTTTTTTCGTTTACTAACATTATCTGGAAATCGGTTTACCTCTTGTCAAAGGTTTATAAAACCTGGTATCTTGTAAAACTCAGCTTAACACAGGAGACAAGGATGACTGATTAAAAAAGGAAAGCTAGTTAACACGGTAGCACTAAGATTATGAACCTAAATTTTCTTTGTTAAAATACAGAAATTATATTGTTTTCCTGTTCAGAAAGTTGTTTTATGTAAAGAAAATATTTTTGAAGTTGCGGGATATAAGTGGTCTGGCATATTTTTGTTCTTCATTTTGGTCTAGGCAGACGGTCATCAGTCCAGAGATATTCCTCTGTGGTTTATTCGAAAGCTTTTAGTCTCCAATATTGCTTTTCATGTATACTGGGCACGTCGTGCCACCTACCGGCAATTACTCTGTTGTTTATTGTTGTTGATACCTGCCACCTACAAGTTTCTTTCTCGTGACAGATGACAACAGCTCTCGGCTGGCTGGTTGCAACGGGTGCAGGCTTAACATGTGTTTATGTCATGTTCGACACCACCAAAAATGCTTACAAGGAGTATCACCTGGCCTGGAACAATAACCAGTTCGGTGCCTACGACACACTCAGTCGACCCGTCTGGGCATGCGCAGTCTCCTGGGTCATCTTCGCCTGCTTCTCAGGCTCAGGAGGTGAACTCATCGGCGATGTTCAAAGTTCTGTTTAATAAAACTGTTAAATGAGATAAATAAACTGTCTTCAAATAGAAAAAGCAAAATAATTCAACAACGCACATCTACTATAACTTACACTTGTGAGTAAGATGAGCAGTTCTTTAACTTATATTTATGTATGATGCTGTTCGCATTGTTGGTGACATCGCAAACAACTGTTTACCTTCCCAGTGTTTTATATGACATGTCCTATAGGCATTGTCAACACCTTCTTGTCGTGGAGCGCGTGGAGGCCGTTGTCGCGACTGTCATACGGCGTGTACCTGTGTCACATGATTATTATTTACATCACGTTTGGGAACAGGACCACGCCTTTTATATTGACACAATGGAGCCTAGTAAGTAGTGATTATATTCCAGACACGGCTCGAAAATTAAAAATTTAGTACTTACACACTATGGTTAATGTTTTAATATCATCAGTTTTGCTTGACACATCAAGCTGCTGCCATGAAAAACAATCAAAACTAGCGCCAAGAATAAAAGGACTTTCAAAAGTTAACCAAGATAACATAACTTCCATTATTTTATTTCTTATTTATTGTTTTTGGTCCCCAGTCAATGATGGTCCTTTATTGTTTTCAGATGGAGACGACAGTCTATGTGACTACACTGTCCTTCCTGGCCTCCTTCGTCTTCACACTGCTTGTGGAGTCGCCTATCATTGGCTTGGAAAAAGTGTTGCTACCCAAATTTATATAAAAAATGCATAATAGACTATTCAACACAGAGAAGAAAAAGTACTTTAGTGTTTTAATTGTTTGTCGTTTGCTTGCCTCCCTTTCAGCGTCTCCCATTTCAATATATTCATAGACGAAAAATCATTATACGTTATACACAATTTCCTGTCACAATAAACAAGGGAGGACAGAAAACACATCCAAAGGGGGCAGAGAGAGAGATTAAGAAGGAAGACGAGAAGGAGCCGGTCACGTGACGTGCGATGACACTAGTGGGCTGTAATTCTTCCACCGACCAAAGTACATATAACATGCTCCTCTTACCTCCTCCATTCAACAGATCAGTTACCGTAAAGATAAGCTGATTATGATTTAACGAGAGAAAATAAAGCTGCACATTGGCCCACAGAGTTTTTGACCAGCAAGAATAAATGACGATCATAAGATGGTGTCTGTCTATGAAAATGGTTTATTTTCAAAGAATTAGTCTTTTGTGCTGAAAAGTTTGTTGACGTTTTGTTCAGTCTTTAACCTCATCTTGTTTTTTGTTTTTTTTTCAAAAACCGAGAATCCGGTACCTTTACCTGCAAACTCCTTTGCTTCCCACACACGAACCTGTATCAACTACACGGACACGTGATCTCACACGTAACCACCCATACACACCGACTCAACCGCACATCCAATCAGACACACACACACACACTAATATAGAAAAAATATTCTAAGTAGAATATAGACATGACATATTTATCTCTCCTGCAGAGTAGAACCAATGAATTAGAGACACGGATTTACTCAGTTCTCATACAAATGTTGAGGGACGGTCAAGTTCTCTCTCTGCTCTGAATTAAAGTTTCTTGCCCTGTATGTAAAGTGGTTTTGTGTACTGTAAATATAACAGTCTGCAGCAAACACCATTCCACATCTGTTCACCTCACGGTGTCTTTAGTTGACAAGTCATTGCAGTGTCCTGGGTTTGTTTTTAATTGATGGTAAACGAAAGCTTTTGTCTCAAGAGATTCATTAAACCCAACAATAAAAGTAGTTGTGCTGAAATTCATCTGTTACAAATGTCGGCAAAAGGCCCAACCACTTCAAAACAAAATTTTTTAAAAATTCATAAAAAAACCTTTCCCGGCGAGAACATCGTCCTTACCACAGCTTCTGAATCCTCATTGTTGACCGTTGCCCCAACAGCCCTCCACCATCTCTTTATCAGTCCGTTACTGGATCATTGTATTACTGACTCTGGGCCTTTTAATCCACATGATATGTGAGAGACACGTTCAGTAATAATCAGATCCTGCATACGTGCACATAATGTTAATAATGTTTCTAAGCATGCAAAGAAATATCTGGCAACGCATTGGCTTTTCCAAGAGGACAAAAATGGTCTCGTGGAAGGAATATTGTTTTACTACTTTAATACGACTTAATTAGAGTAAATTAAATTAGAGTTGGTACGTTTTGCATCAAAAGGTACAGGCTATTGCATAATCCGAAATAAAAATCAAAGCTGAGTCAAGTGAAAGAAGGAGGCATTAACCGACACAAGAGATAAGAGAACGGTGGTTGCCCGTGGTTCATTCTGTCAAGGACCTCGCATGATGGCGGCTTTTGTCCTCTTTTCCCCCGGTTGTCGACCTTTCTTGCCAACTGATAACGAGTCAGCAGTTGTTTCTAGTCATGGCCAGGGCAAGACAACAGCGGAAGACTCCAAAGTCTACTGTACTAACTAAACCAAGAGGCCGAAGAAGAAAAACATTCTGCTGCAACTCTTGTAGTATGGACACGGTTATCCTCTCTGTATTCTTTTGTTCATGGAACCTGCGCTTAGGCAGGATGGGAAACCATGAGCCTTTGGTCAGTGGGCATGCCTCGCATCTAGTCAGTCCTTCTTTCTTTCCCAAGTGCAAATCATTTGCCCAATCTTAATTCGCTTAATCTGTAAAAATACGAAGCGCCTAACATTGTTCTGAAGAAGACTGGACTGTTTCTCTCTTTTTTCAATTTGAAATCATTGACTTCAATTAATAAGTAACATTTGCTGTCAATGTGAGAAGTCTGTTAATGTCTATTTGCTTGTTATCTCACTCCCGTCCATGTACTCTTGAATTCAGCGCATATATGTCTGGTGATGATAAGAGTATTTATTTTTCTGCCATGTGCTACAAAGGTGTCGCCAGCGAATGTCAACAGTGAGAACGACGAAGATGCAGCAGATGTTACTGCGTTTCCGGAAACTATACAGCATGTGATTATCTTTCTAGGGCGGTAAACATTTTTCACTTTAAAAATTCTCTTTCAAATATTTTTTTCATGTAAAAGTCTGACATCTCGGTGCGGCTCGCTGGGCTCGGTGACAGGCCTCACGGATGTGTATCGGTGGACTGATGAGTGTCTGCCGCGACCAAGGCTTATAGCCTCTTGCGAAGTTCTCCTCTGTTGGTCTCGGCGAGCATAAACAATGACTAAACCGGAAGCTGTATGCCCACCAGCCTCGTTCTAGTAGTTAACCGAAACAAATCGTGTGTAAGCAGTCCATTAACACAAGTTCATGAATTCATAAGCAGCCAGCCATCGCTAGAGAGTTGTTCCTCTTCGTCTCGCCTTCGCTGTCATTATTTCTCTCATTGCGCAATCACTGAGGCAGTCATGGGGGCCCAGTAAACAGGAGCAACAACTTGTTTATCTTTCATGTTAATATAGTCCCAGCATTGTGTTTCTTTCTTCGCCTGTTGGAGTGTTCTTCAGTTGTACGCAACGTGTTGGTTTGTATGTTCCAGTAAGAAGAGTCAAAAGATGTTTGGTGGGTATCAGGCTTTGTCACATGCTTAGACAAACAAAGTATCTGCTTTTATTATTTCTGTTTAAGTCTTTATTGTATTAAATAAACATCAAAAGATAATCTTCAGCATAGTTTGTTTCTATATACCCGTTTTCATTCATGTGTGTGCGTGGTTTTCTTTCTTTTTTATGGTCATTAAATTCTTGGCGTGCCAATGGCCGGAGGAGGTCAAGGATACAACTTGGTTTTAGGTCGGTGTGTTTGTATTGTTAAGACTTTGTAAGTTTTTGCAGGTAAGAAGAATCTGCTTCCGCACAGCCCAGACATGCGCCGTGAGAACGGTGTGGTCAACCTGACTCACTCCCACAGTGTGGACGACCTGCCGCTGCAGGTCATGACGAGGGTGGACTCCGACCCCAGGCGGACGTCAGCTGAGGTCACCGTGCAAAGTGAGGTCAGCGACAGCAAGCAGCCGTCACCGTCTCCTGTGGTCAGGGCAGAGGTCAAGGGAGGCAGGAACTCGCGAGCATCCGATTTTTGTTGCTTCTCTTCGTGTCAGGAATCACCCACAGAAGATACGCACGTGTCGTGTGAGGAGGAGGGGGAAGAGGAAGGGAGGCAACACCACACTGAGCAGGAGAGGCAACTAGGGATACTGTACTCTGTGACGGACGTGCCGCCGGTTCGCCTGTGCTTCTTGTTTGGGCTTCAGGTGAGTGGGATTTTCACTCACAAAGCTCTTCACAAATCAGCAACACATTCATGGCATTGTTGGTTTGCATTAATTTCGTATTGCTATCATCATAACCGTTTTTTAAAGTATATATATACAGAAAGGCTAAAGTTTACAGCCTTGAGTGACACACTGTGTCAAGGGAATGGCGTGGGAAATTCAAAGCCCAATCCTCTTATTTCGAATTTCTTTACTTCCCTGGACAAGTCTGAACCCCAGCTACTATGTGGACAGAGAACTTTTTTTTTCATAAATTCATCCGCGCTTATTTCCCCTCAAAAAAAAACAAAACAAAAAAAAAAAACCACACACACACACATAGTGCAAGCAGTCGTATAGAGCTGTTGTCGTTGAGACCACCTGCTTGTTTATTTCCAGCATGTTCTGCTGAGCATCAGCGCCACCATTTCTATCCCACTCATCGTCAGTCGTCTCATCTGTGCCGACGACCTGACTTTGGTCAAGTCAGAGATCATGTCCACCTTCCTCTTCATGTGCGGGGTGTGCACCATTCTCCAAAGCACTCTCGGCGTCAGGTGCGTGAACCTTGTTGCCCTTGGTTACTGTAAGCATCAGTAGCCTGTCGCTCGGCAAATCACGACAGAAACAAACATTTGGCTCTTGAAAATAAATAGCAGTGCACTGACTAGGGTACAAGACATCCGCGTGAGACAATTATCTCATCAATAATTCTAGTTTTTGAGAAACTGGAAAATTCTAATGTTAAGTCAGAAGTACTGTAAATTATTATGAAATGATGATCATTGATATGTTGTCATTATGCAATGATAAACATTGATATTTTTGTTTAGACTTCCCATCATCCAAGGCGGCTGCCACACGTTCATTCCCGCCATCGCTGCTCTGCTGTCGCTGCAGATGTGGAAATGTCCTGATATGGGTACTGATGATGTGCATGCCTAGTGGCCGAGTGACTCAATCAATCAATCAATCCATCAATCAATCCATCAATCCATCAATCCATCAATCAATCAATCAATCACTCTTTTGTTTGGCCTTTGGGTGTTTCTTTTCCCTGTAATGACTAGACAAAGTGGACACGATTTTTCACATTTACTGACTTTGCTGTCCTCTTCTTTGTTTACATGAATGATGTCACTTAATTATTGTAATTATGTATCATCATTCAGAGGCTTTGACAAGTGCCAATGCAACTGAGGAAATCACTGAAGCGTGGCAGAGCCGAATGCGAGAGGTTAGCCTTCCACACATGTTGCAAAAAGACGATTTTTTTGTACTCAGTCATTTAAGGAACAATGTCTTACATTACACTGATGATGATGATGATGATGATCACGTGAAGTGTATATATAGGGCACTACTTATATATATATATCAGGATTTGCCCAGGTAAAAATAAAAGTGTATCAACTTAGCGACTTTTGCCTCGTACCTGTCCAGGTTCAAGGCGGCATCATGACAGCGTCTCTAGCCCAGGTAATTATCGGCTGCACGGGCATGCTGGGACTGCTGCTGGAGTACCTGGGCCCCATCACTGTCGTCCCCACCATCTCTCTTGTAGGGTTGTCGCTGGTGGACGTGGCTCTCCAGTTCTGCCAGAAACACTGGGGCATCACGGCGCTGTAAGTTAGTTTGTCAACAGCGGTTCTGATCTTGTTTGTCAACAGGATGTTTGGCAACATACTTCTTTTTTTTTTTTTTGCCAACTTCCATGCTGACTTTGTATTGCCAACAGCTTTGCTAGTCTCACGTTTGTCACAGACGTGTTAGTCTCATTGTATTAACGAGTCGCACTCCTGTCAACAACAATGTCCTAACGTCTCTGTACCCTGTTTGTCATCACCTCCGTTGATCTCACATTTGTCAAAAGTTGGTTTTCATTTCCTAACTTGTTGGTCTTTCGATTGTCAACAGGACTGTTGGTCTCGTGTTCCTCTTCTCGCTGTACCTCAGCAAAGTCAGGGTACCCTTCCCTTCATGGACCAGAACAAAAGGCTGCCGACTTGTCAAGTACCCCATCTTCATGTTATTTCCGGTCTGTATGTGATAACGGGAACTGTCTTTTCTGTCATTTTGTTGCTCGTGATAAAAAAGAAACCTGTCTCTTTGATTCATTCTCGAACTACACTCAAACTTCCTTTGTTTGACATGAGATGTGATGTGTCATAGGTGATACTGGCAGTTGTCATCGCCTGGGCATTTAGCGCCATCTTGACGGCCACTGACACTTTGAAGGAACCGGGTGTGCGCACTGATTCCAAATTCGAAGTTCTCCAAATAGCTCAGTGGTTTTTCGTCCCATATCCGGGTACCTTTGTTTTGAACTCACTTCATAACGCAATCAGTTATAAATGGCTTAGATGTGTCTTATGTTCGTGCAAATATTCTTGAAACGCCGCCATGTTTGACTGTTTGTCTCCCAATGTCTCAGGTCAGTGGGGGATGCCGACAGTCAGTCTCGCCAGCTTCATGGCCATGTTTGCCGCCACCATCACCTCCATCATCGAGTCCGTGGCCGACTACTACGCATGCGCGCGCATCTCGGGAGTTCCGCCGCCGCCTGCGCACGCTGTCAACCGCGGCATCGCCATCGAGGGCTTGGGCAGCCTGATTTCCGGTGCAGTGGGGTCAGGGGGTGCAACGACCTCGTACAGCCAGAACGTAGGCGCCATCGGCTTCACGAAGGTGAGAAACCTCGCCACACTCAGCGCCGGAAATTATACGATTTTCAGTACAACGAAATGATTTAGTGTTATTGGTTTCAATTTTTTTCCACATAATTTTTCACCGGTGCACGTGTGTTGCAGGTGGCGAGTCGCTGGGCGTTCGTGGCCGCAGGTATCATATTCCTGGTCAGCGGGCTGTGCGGCAAGTTCGGCGCCTTCCTGACCATGCTGCCAGACCCAGTGCTGGGGGGCATAGTACTGGTCAGCTTCGGCATGGTCACCTCCGTGGGGCTGTCCAATCTCTCCTTCGTCGACCTTTCCTCGGGTCGCAACCTTTGCATCATCGGCTCCTCATTGCTGGTGGGCCTCATGGTACCCCGCTACCTGGCCGACCACCCGGACGCCATTCAGACAGGTTAGTTAAGCTCTAATAAAAGATGCAAACATGACCTGTGTTTTTATTGATGTATATTTTATAGAAGCACTGTGCGTGTTGACATTCATATAATAAACAAAGCAGACTGTGGAGATGAGTGTGTTGTTCAGTGCTACCCTTCCACAAGCTCAGCAAGTCAGGGATGGGACATCAGGAATATAGTTGGTTCAAAAGTAAAAGTGTTTGACTGTTGCCCTACACAGATGTTGCGCATGTCAACTGCTGAGTGGAATACACTTGGGTCAAATGAAGTGGTACAAGTTACCCCACCGCCATTATGACCACCATTAGTGCTCACTATAGTTACTACTAAGTCCATGATGACCGAACGACATCTTATAATAACAATCATGCAAGCAAGCAAGAACACACACACACACATGAGGATGGATAGACAGGAGATATTAAAACTTTCTAGTGACCTAACTAGTAATCTTTTCATCGGGTTAACATCGTTTCTTCTTTCTTGTCCTTCACCCCACCTCTGACCCAGGTAACAGCGACCTGGACCAGGTGCTCAAGGTTCTGATGGGTACAGCCATGTTTGTGGGCGGTGCTCTGGCTTTCTTCCTCGACCTTACCGTGCCAGGTGAGAAGACTAAAGTCAGTGGTTTATGCTTCTCATATGCTGAGTGATAGGATAGGGGTCAGGTGACTCTAGAACACGTGACTATCTATTGTATATGTGTATAGAAGACTAATTGTAGTCTCTTATAAACTCAAACCTTGACTGATGCTACTGCTGTCTTGCTGCCTCACTCAGGCACTCCAGAAGAGAGAGGCATCATAAAATGGCGTCAGATTGCGGACCTCGCAGACTCCAGCCAGTCTTCAGACAACGACCACATCACGGCCAACCTCTACGGCTTTCCGTGCCTGGCTGCCTGCCTACGTCGTATTACGTGCTGCAGTTACGTCCCCTTCATGCCCACCTTCGCCTTCAGACGGTGCTCTCCCTTCAAGAGGTTGTGTCGGAGGTCACGTGGCCCCTCATCAGCAGACAACTGATGATAGCGATCTTGTTAAGCCTCGGCCTATCGTGGCCATTGCCTTAAGACACAATTTAATTACTAATAAAGAGGACGCATGAGCATGAGTGAGGCGCGAGGAATGAACAGTTTGCAAATGAACAATTTGCTTGGATGTCGCTTTTTCTTTAATTATAAATCTTTAATCAGTTTTGCCATGTTATGAATTTGCTAAGAAATGCTTAGTGTCTTCTTATTGTTGGGGTTTTGATATTCAGTTAGTAATTGTTATGTGGTGACATGAGAGTTTTGGTCGTCACTGACGGATAATTTCAAGACCAACGTTTTTGTTTTTTACTAACTTTATTTTATTGTTCCTATACACACCCCGATTTAGTTGTCTCCCAATCTGAGTAGTAACTCCAGGGTTGTGATATGTTTGCTATGGTAGAGTCACCTACTTGTGACTGTGTTGATAAACACAGGTGACATTCTGATGTGATAAAACTGTTTCTCTGTTGTATGATAACAATTGTGTATCTCTACCTTGGTCTTAATAATCTTCCTTTTTTTGTTTGATGTTCGTGTTTGTGGTGTATTGGCTTGCTTGTTTCTGATTTTTTGCCAGTTGTTGTTGTTGTTTATTTATTTAAGACTTCATCAACACCGTCTTTTGACTCCTGGGTCCATAGTTAAAAAACGATGGTAAGGCGTTGGCCTGAGGCAAGAATAGGGACGATAGGACAAGCCTCTTACTTACAAAGTTATAATGTCCAGATTCACCAAATGTTGTTTACCCCTGATGCTGTTATTATAAAGTGATAGTAAAGATTCATTGTGGTAAGGAAAGATAAAGCAGTATCCAACGGGTCTACTATGAAAACAAGATTCTTGTCCTTGAGTTCCACTTGTTGCCCTTTTACAATTAAAGACCCTTTCATTTAACCGGATACGGGAACAATACGAATCGTATGACGGTAACAGCGGGAGGAGGTGGGAAATATATAAGAATGGTGTTTTATTTAATCCCCGGATTGATTATTGCTGCTACTTCGATAACCTGAGAAATTCTCTGAATTTATTGACGAGTTCGACAAACCTCGAGAACAGCTGTAAGGCGCCAAAAGATTCACTGTACAACACATGATGGTATCACTTGGCGGTGGCGTGCGTTTGAGATAACCTCACTCCAGTTTTTCACCCTTCGAGGTGAACAAGATGTATCAACAATGAGTTAGCGGAACTAACGGAGATGAATATTGATAAGATTTGTATTGTGTGCAATCGAATTCAGCTTTGTCAGTTATCAGACAGATGCAAGCAACAGCATCAGATGATGATGAGATGCTCATTACACAACTTCCGATGGTCTGTTCACAGCTTTAACACTTACAACGAACCCCAGTACAGGCTGGCGTACTCTTTAAAGTAGAACTAAAGTGTTTCTGTATTTGTAATGAAGATTTTTGTTCTGTAATTTTTCAAAGCATACAACAAGGAATGAAGAAAATTAGGTTCGTTGTGTTGGTTCTCCTGCTCGCATTGAGGATAAGAGACAGTCAATCTATTGGTCAGACGGGAGGCTTACCAACCAATAATGCTAGTGTCATGGCCACTCCCTCTGGTACCTCCTTGTCCATAATGAAGACAGGCGATATCTCTTCTCACTCCTCTTCTATGGAAACTGGCACAATAAATTCCTCTTCAGTGACCTCATCGTTAAAAAATGTGCAGTTCGGAGTTAGCTCAGCGACTCCTTCTCCAGTGAAGGTAAGCACCAGAAACACTTCTTCAGTTGACACCCCTTCAGCTATCCAATCAACTGAAATTGTTACTAGAAAAACTGAACCAGAAACCCCAGTATCGAGAACCTCAGCATTGGGGAATTCAGTGTCAGGGACATCAGTGTCTGTGGTCTCCGGCTTAGGAGGTCAGCCATCAAGTTTTTCGTCTTTCGTAGCCTCGTCCTCGGGATCCACAAGCCACTCGTTTACAGGAACTGTTCCCACTGCAACAAAGGCAGAGGATATCCCTTTGAGTTCTTCTTTCAGAGACAACTCCTATGTGACTAATGAAGCCACACCTTCGTCCTTCCCTAAAGCAGACTCGAAAAACCTAAGTGAATCTCCATCCTTGACTTTGCACAACTCGACACTTCTTGGCGATAGTGCCAGCTCCACCCCTGCTTCCGGTACTGGTGAGACTTCCGGTGTTGCTCAGGAGCTTCAGAGCTTTTTGTCTTTGTTAGGAATAGTATCGGGCAACTCCAGCAGATCCATGACAGCCGAATTTCTGCCCTCGCTGATGAATAGCGGCATTTTGCTTCAGAACACTTTGCAGAAGCTCAGTCTCGTGACTCAAGACCTACAATTATCAATACACTGCGCGGCGGACCTTGCAGCCTTCCAGACGGGACTTCAAAAGGGGGAACCTTGGACCTTACAAAGTAAGTGCCTTTGCACACTTTGATAGCACATAAGACTAGAAACTCAGAATGGTAGGCTATCCGTGTAAACAATGTAAACCGTGTAACCGTGAACACCACAGGGAAAGGAGGTAATGTTGGACAGTTTCTTGTATACGCATGTCTTACCTTCACATTCATTCCCAGATTTGCAAGTTTCCTCAGAGTGAAAACCACTCTTTATAGACACAGGCTTAATAATTGAGCAGGAGAACATGAACATTTTGCTTGTAAAAATATATCTTTAAGACGTATGCTTAGAACTTACCTTGAGTCTTTGTGGTCAATCCTTTCAGCCGGTAACTTGTATTTCGGTCGGAAGTTTTATATCTATATTTCGCGAACACTTGTAGTTTGCTTATCCATGCTACAGGTACTAAGAAAGATATAGAGCCATAGAAAGCGAGAAGGACAAACCATCTACAGACTAAGGAAATGAGAAGTGTTATTCAGGTAAAATGGATCCAGACGATTTTCAATCACCAGTAACGACATCAGCAAAATGTAAAAGGAAAATAATCTTATCAACAGTTGGAGTAGCAAGAAGAGGGGTCAGAGAGCTGGAAAGTAAGATGACAGTGTTTACTAAAGACTGTTGCTTATTTGCAGTGATAGACGCCATGGGAAAACCACAGGCAGGTATACTGCTAGGGGAGAAAACACTTGTGGGACAGTATGACGAATGTCGGGGGATTTCCCAAAAGATGAATGATGGTGTGATCGAGGGGCTGTTTTGTACTCTTCAAGTGAAGATGGACTTTTCCAGTCTCGGTGGTCAACTGGTATGTACAGTGAGTGAGTGCGTGACTGTTCTAGAGAAACAATGTTTTACATTAGTCATGTGTTCTGTACAAAGGATTTAGTTTTGTTTCTCGAATGCGTATGATTCATGAGGTAATGTGAAAAACGTTATTCTTATTTTTTAAAAACTCCATGCCCAAGTAACAAAACGTTAATATATCTTTGCTTCTGGTCGTCTCCAACACAAATTTTATATTCCAAGGCGAGGGTTGGATGGTAACTGGGTTGGTACAAATATTGTGGAGGCTTGTTCTGTGAAGGTAGCAGCATCGTGTGTTAACGGTGACTAGTCCGTAGTCAAGCTTTGTCCACAGATTAAAGGATGACAAACATTTTGCAGGCTCTTCTGAGCCAAGTCCTCGGCACCGTATTCGTTGACATCTGTCTTCCGGCTTCATGTAGAGACGACGTGGGCCTGCTGGCGACAGACGTAGCTGGTATCAGTTTTTAAACCATTTTTCGCTGAGTTACAGGTGTACACATGCTATAAATTACATTACTATTACCGGTGAATATATTTCACAAAACAGGAAAAGCTTTTTGTATAAATTTGTTTTCCTTAGAATTTTGAAAATAGTAAATAAAATGTCAGCAATGGTCCGTGGTAGACAATGGTAAATTACAGTATTTGGAATTCGGTATTCTGCTTTGTTTAGATAAAAGAGAAATTGTTCTTGTTACTTTGGGTTTGATGTTCTGCAGACGCCTTTGGACAAAAAGTTCTTGGGACGACCTGCGTCGCGCCCAAGGATCCTACTGGTGACCAACTATTCTGGGTCACCATGTGAGTGGTTTGTTTTGAGTCTTGCCCTTTATAATTAAAAGGGGAGAAATTTGTCGTAATCACTGAAAGCCAATGAAGTAATTATCAGTCACCACATCAAAAATTTTAATGGTTAGAAATCTAATTAAAGACAAGAATAAAACATACAAAATAAGTCATGGAAACTAGGAGGCTAGATAAAGCGGAATACTGAGAAAATTGTTCTCCAGGTGTCGGAAAGGTTCGAGTAACTAATACTGCGACTAGTATTGTTTCATGTGGCTGACTGTCCTGAAACCATTCTCTGTGCTTAGAGGGATCATCGCCTTCCTTGGCCTCCTTGGAGCGTGTGGCACAGCCTACGGCGTTCGCCTCAAAGGGAGCGACAAAGGGGCGACAACACAAAGCACGGCGAGGACGGCGCACTCATATATCAATATGGCTTTTAATGGGGAAACACACACCAGTGGAAGAACCACATTACAGGAAGTAATGGTTGAAGACAAGAATCCCTCACCTACGGTAACTTCCAGTCCCGAACCAGTGGAGTCCGGGGTCATCAGATCCAGAGGTATCAGTAAATACTTTCACTTTACAATACAATACAACTGTATTAATCCACGAGGACAATGCCGGATAGTGCTCTTACTAGTAATATATAAAGATAAATACATATATATGTTGAAATAATTTCTCTCTCTCACTCACACACTCGTCCACATATTTATATTTTCTGTTTATAAGTCTAAAGGTTTGCTGTTCATACTTTCTCTTTGAAGGTCTGTGTTCCAAACTGCTGTTGAGTTTCTCGGTACTAGAAAACGGCAAAAAGTTGCTAAGCTTTGAGAGAGGTCAAGGTGACCTGTCCTGCCTTCACGGCATCCGGGTCATTACCATCACGTGGGTCATCCTGGGTCACTGCTTTTCCGCTCCACCTGGCACAACAGCCAACTCAGTAGGTGAGTGTGTCGTGGCCAAAAAACCTAGTAAATAAGACATCAATCAACAACTTATTAGTCCATGTTAGCAATATGAGAAGTCTCATCTTTTCTCATCAGCGAAAATATTTTGATCACCTCAGAATTTGTATTAGCATTGTTCATGCTATACATCTTGATGTGCCAAGGAAAAGCAATACACTTTCTCCATAAAACATTCATGATAGAGCACGTAAAAGAAAGTAATTTTGAAGAAAATATCATTTCTACATGAAAACAATAACAATGTAGAATGATCTTACTTTGCTGAAATTTGAATCTGAAAAATTTAGGAAACACAGCAGCCGTGATGACCATGATACAAGACTGGACAATGACACCTTTAGTCAGTGGAACTCTTTCTGTTGATACCTTCTTCCTTTTAAGGTAAGTCCTCGCAAACTTGTGAAGATAATCCTGTGGGTTTTTTTTTTTAAATAACTGGTTTTAAAGTTTTGGGGAAATTCCCTCATTCTCGACGAGGAACCACAGTTCCTCCATTGGGTGTAGCCTTAATAGTGTAAAATTATTCACTCTTTCAGAAACCATTAGTCGGTGTTTGAATACCTTTATTTTTTACATACTCTTATTGTGGGGAATATAAATGCCATGAAGTTAAGACAGCTGTTTGAAAAAAAGGAGTTGAAGTTGCCATCTATAAGAATTTACAGCGGAAGAAATAATGTCCGCGCCCATCTCAGTCAGTGAGAGAGGGGAATAGTTATGTAAGAAATATAAATTAATTATAAATTATTAAATATAAATAAATTAAAATTATTATGAATGGTTATATAAATATAAATGTATTTTGCAAAACTATAGGCAGAGTGCTGGGCAAGCTTTTTATTAGAAGAACAAAAAGTAAAAACAAGCACCTTCCAAACACAATGAAATACTTTGATTTTTGTTCTAATAGTTACATTAGGGTTGACAGCATCTTGCTTCCTCTAAATGTTGCTCTCCATCTTTGCAGCGGTTGCCTGACATCCTACCTGTTCTTACGACAGGCACAGAAGGCTGGCGGCATCACGTGCAGGAACATGATTCTGTACTACGTGCACCGATTCTGGAGGTAAAGAGAATGAAAGAGACAAAAATGATGACAATTTTATGCTAAAGACAAAAATGACAATGACAATGACTATTACAAGTATTAAGAGGTTTCAAACATCGACACATACACAAATTAGTAAATTACTAGTAAATAAAAAAGCTGAATCAGAAAATTATTCGCTTTCTTTTGATCCGGTGTATCTTTTACTTGAACGGACTACTTTGTAAGAGCTGACTTTATCTGATGCCCTGGAGATGGTCTTTGTCCTAGGCTGACACCTTTGTATATGATGACTATCATGTTTTATGCCGGAATAATGCCATACCTTATGAGCGGTCCCTACGACAACTCGCAAACAGCTGCCGTGACGAACTGCAAGAAGTACTGGTGGGCTAACCTTCTCTATGTCAACAACATTGTTACGATGAAGAAACTGGTAAACAACACATTCGGTACTCTGTGTGTGTGTGTGTGTGTGTGTGTGTGTGCGTTCATGTTTTGATGTTTCTTTGTGAGTAGACGAGTGATTATCAATATGTTTAAAGTACTAGTAGGGTGAAAAATTTTTCCAATGATTTACTTGCACTCAGCTGAGTATTTGTGTCTTTAACTCGACGTTGAGGGTGTTTCAAAACGGTTGAAATTTTATTTACCACTTTAATCTACTTATTCATTTTTCAAACATCACAGATACTTTAAAATGCTATTGAATACTAACTTAAAGCCAAACTTGATGAACTCGAATATTCCTATCTCAACACTTATTTTCAACTTACAGTGTCTGGGCTGGAGCTGGTATCTGTCTGATGACATGCAGTTCTATGTCATTGCCCCCATTATTCTCGTGCCATGGGTATTCGGGTAAGAAGATTTGGAACAAAATATCTTCTGTTCTTTCTTTCTTCTTTCTGCGACTCATATTTTTTCTCTCTTTACGTTAATATTTCTTGGTTGAATTTTTCCTCTCCTTCGTTATCTGCGGTTTGTTATTTCTTGTAGGAAAAGGACTATCGGGATTCTTATCTGCATTGCTATGATCATCGTTCACATCGTCACAAACTCCATTTTTATCACAAGAGATCATCTACAATATCTCTATGGGTAATGATGATTTCAATTTTCTTTTTAATATTCTTACACATTAAAATAAAAAGTAGTGTTTGCCCCTACAGTCTCCGAAAGACAAGCACAACTCTACAAACTTTCCTCTAGACTGGACAATGATTTGTGTGACTGGATAAGTGACATGAAAACTGCTGCAATAGAATATATTCTCAGCCAAAGAAAATAAATAAAAATAATAAACACTTTTGTTGGGATTTATCGAAAATGAATTTCTACACGATCTGCTAAGTATTGACTGTGTTTGTACAGAAATACTCAGATGGACTATATGACAGAAGTCTACTTTCCTCCCTGGACCCGTGTTGCTCCATTTGTACTCGGTGTCCTCCTGGGCTACATGCTGCACTCCACTGGATGCAAGTACAAAATGCAGCGGGTGGGTAAAGCAAATGTTTGTCACAAATGCTCATAGGCCTGTCAGGAGAGAGCTAGGAGAAAAATAGTGATAAAAGAGACGATATGACACTGACGATAATACCTAATGATGGTTGGAGGATGTTAAGAGATTTTGTTGGAATTGAATGCAAAAAATAGAGATGAAAAGATAGAGATAAGGAGGGAACGAGATTTGATTCAATGAGTTAATAATGGTAATAGAGATGAGTGGGAAAGATATGTCAGCAAAAGTAGCATGTGTGAGAGAAATTGATTGATTGATTGATTGATTGATTGATTGATTGATTGATTGATTGATTAATCATTCAAGGGCCATTACCCCCTATAAGCCCGATTGGACTGTCCGAAAATAATTTTATATCATCTGCGAGCAGGAGTATAAGTAGCTCTAATGCATCTGGAGTTAGTTGAATTCCATGTTGGCCCTTAAGGCGAGTTACAGCAGTTAATTCCGAGTACAACGATGATATTCTTTTTTTCAGCATGGTAGGATTTTTATTTATATACATATTTGTCCCTTTCTCTCCCAGTGACATCCAAATTTCGTATTTCATTTAATGATCTTATAACCTGAAGCGTTGCTCCTCTTTCAGCTTCTCGTCCTGTTAGGGTGGCTCTCGGCAGCTGGGGTAGGTCTGACCGCTGTTTACACTCAGTTTGATAATGTCAAAGATGTGGACAAGACTCTGCACCTGGCCTGGGACTCAAACCAGTTTGCCGTGTACGAGGCTCTCAGTCGACCAGCGTGGGCATGCGCAGTGGCTTGGGTCGTACTGGCTTGTTGCACAGATCATGGAGGTATGTTTGGTTGTGACTCATATTTTCTCTGCTCTGGTTGAATTTAACTTTAAATGCAAAAGATTGGATTTGAGCAGTAATAGATTCAACCATTCCTGAATAGCCAGCAAGAAAAAGTTTATTCAAAATGATCATTTTGCCGTAGACACGATATTTTATCCTCTAAGACTGATAGGATGTAGACATTATCATCATGTTAACATCATCACACAGGCTTTGTAAACACCTTCTTGTCCTGGAGGGGCTGGGCGCCTCTGTCACGGCTGACCTACGGGGCCTACCTGTTCCACCTCATCACATTCTGTGTCATCATGGGCAACAAAATCGCACCTTTCCATCTTTCCTCCTGGACTGTGGTGAGCACAATAAATATAGTAACTATGGTAACTAGTGGGAAATTCATAAATGGACAATAAAGGTGAAATCATCACAGTTTAAAAGTAAACGACAGTTATTACCTCTTATGCTGTTGTTATTTATTTCAGGCCGAGCTAACCATCTCTGTCACGGTTCTAACCTACATGGTGTCCTTCGTCTTCTCGCTGTTGGTGGAGTCGCCTACTCTTGGCCTCGAGAAGGCGCTGCTTGGTGGCGCTGGTAACAGAAAACATTAGAGTCGCCTGCTGTATGCATCAGAGACACATCTCATCAGTTTTACCTTTTTGTCACATAAAGTTTTACCAAGATATTTACTGAAGAAGCAAACATTGTTGTTGACCTCAGCAGCCATATCGGTCTCTTTCATCTGTGTTGATAACTCTTTTGATAACTTTCACGCCAAACGACGATGAAAACTATCAATGTAATTTTCAGATGCCTCGAATTATTAACGACAGGTTTAAATGTCATTTTACTTTTGCTTCTTTATCTGTATATAATAAAACCATATCATAGGGGGAAAATGTAAATATCAATCCTCATTTGTTGCTGCTACTGATGGTATATTTTACATAATAATTTGTGGCAAAGAAGAAAGATGAGAAAGCAACTTTGATTGGTTGTAATGCAAAAAGTTCTGACCATAAAGGATAAAATATTGCTCGTTCAAGGTATATCATTATTCAATTCTGCCATATCGGGATACTATTATATTGCAAATATTTTGAAGCATATCAATAAATTAGAGACTAGAAAGTCTATAATTGTTTAAGTATTTTTTCTTCTTTTTTGTTTGCTTGTTTTATGCTTGCGTTTATGTGTACTTGTTTGCTTTGGTTTCGTTTGCTTGTTTTTGTTGTGTTTATTTAAGACTTTGACTCCTGGAGATTGATTAGCCCACAGCTGTGCACTTCATTAGAAGCTGACACGAGTTAGTGACCCTTTAGTTGTAACCAGATGGCATAATGTAGTGTTTACTGATAGAGAGCCGCCAAAGTACACAGTCCATAATAAGTGGGAGCTGCTGAAGTACATAGTCTTAACTAAGTGTGAGCTGTCACAATCGGAAACTATTTGCATCAAACGACCATCATAACAGAGGGTGGGGGCGGTTGGAGATGGGTGGAGATGGTGTTATTATCCGCTGATTGCTTGTTGCTATTACTTCGATAAGTAGACATTAAGAAGAATTCCCACGACTAGAAATTGTTTTTTAATTAATGACTCTTTCAATCAACCTTGAGAACAGTTTGAACCACCAAGGGACTCATTGTAAATATACGACTGCGCTTAACATGGATATCTTTTGCCAGCCGGGTACATTTGACATAATGTCACTTCCCTTCCTCAATTCTATAGCTCACCAAGATGTACAGCTATCTTCAATGCATGTTGATAAGATTTGTGTCGTGTAATCGTCGTTTATCAGACTGATGCAAGCAACAGCATCAGATAATGATAAAGTGGTAATTACACAATTTCTTTGCGCCTTGATCTCTTCATAGTATTAACAATTAAAAAGAACCGCAGTAAAGGATCGTTTACTCTTTTACTTAAAACTTAAGCGTTTCTGTATTTTTAACAAACTTTTTAGAGAAGACAAGGAATGCAAGAAGTTGGGCTCGTCCTGTTGGTTCTCCTTCTCGTATTAAGGACAGGAAGTAGTCAAACTATATATCCGACGGGAGGCTTAAAGACCAGCAAAACTAGGGTCCAGACCAATCGCTCTCGAACATTCTTTTCTATAGTCAAGACAGGCAATGCCTCTTCTCTGGAAACTGCCACAATAAATTCCTCTTCAGTGACCTCATCGTTAGAAAATGTAAAGTCTGGAGCTAGCACAGCGACTCTTTCTCCAGAGAAGGTAAGCACCAGAAACACTTCTTCAGTTGACACTTTTTCTGCAATCCAATCAAATGAAATTATTCCTAGAAAAACTGAACCAGGGACTCCAGTATCAAGAACCCCAGCACTGGGGAATTCAGCGTCAGGGACCCCAGCGTCTTTAGTCTCCGGCTTAGGAGGTCAGCCATCGAGTTCCTCGTCTTTCGTAGCCTCGTCCTCGGGATCCACAAGCCACTCGTTTACAGGAACTGCTCCTAATGAAGCAAAGGCAAACGATATCCCGTTGAGTTCTTCTTTCAGATACAACTCCTATGTGACTAATGAAGCCACACCTTCGTCCTTCGCCAAAGCAGACTCGCAAAACTTCAGTGAATCTCCATTCTTGACTTTGCACAACTCGACAATTCTTGGCGATAGTGCCAGCTCCACCCCTGCTTCCGGTGTTGCTCAGGAGCTTCAGAGCTTTTTTACTTTGTTGGGAATAGTATTGGGCAACTCCAGCAGATCCATGACAGCCGAATTTCTGCCCTCGCTGATGAAAAGCGGCATTTTGCTTCAGAACACTCTGCAGAAGCTCAGTCTCGTGACTCAAGACCTACAACCGTGGCCACGGTGTGCGGCGGACCTTGCAGCCTTACACACGGGACTTCAAAAAGGGGAACCTTGGGCCTTAAAAAGTAAGTGCCTTTGCACACTTTGATAGCACATACGACTAGAAACTCATGGAATGGTAGGCCATCCGTGTGAACAATGTGAACCGTGTAACCGTGAACACCACTAAAGACTGTTGTTTATTTGCAGTGATAGACGCCATGGGAAAACCACAGGCTGGCATTCTGCTAGGGGAGAAAACTCTTGTGGGACAGTATGATGAATGTCGGGGGATTTCCCAAAAGGTGAATGATGGTGTGATCGAGGGGCTGTTTTGTACTCTTCAAGTGAAGATGGACTTTTCCGGTCGAGGTGGTCAGCTGGTATGTACAGTGAATGTGTGCTTGAGTGTTCTAGAGAAACAATGTTTTACATTAGTCATGTGTTCTGTACAACAGAGTCAACTTTATGTTTCTTGGAGAAAGTTGTATCAACACATGGAGTATATACTTAGAGATAAGACTTGTTCAGATACATTGAGAATTATGATTTTTTTAAAAACTTGTTGCAATAGTAAAGAATCAAAGCTCCATGCACGAATGTAACTCGTTATCTATTGGCAACTTTGCTTCTGGTCGTCTGCAATACAAAGTGCATATCCGGTGTTTGAAGGGGAGTGTTCGATGGTAGGTGGGTTTGGGGAAATATTGAAAGCTTTTTCTGTGAAGGTAGCGGTATCGTATGTTTACTGCTGTACAGTCTATAGTCCTGCTCCCTCTGCAGCATTAAAAGATGACAAACGTGTTGCAGGCTGCTGTGACCCAAGTCCTCAGCACTGTCTATGTTGACATCTGTCTTCCAGCTTCGTGTAGAGACGAAGCGGACATGCTGGCAGGAGAAATAGCTGGTATTACTTCGAGTGACACGTGCTATAGTTTATATTCCATACCGGGGCATGTATCTTACAAAACACGAAAAGTGAAACTCAGTATTCTATCATTTCATAGCTACCAACGTTTTGCATCAATCTGTTTTCCTTAGATATTCTGAAAATAGTAAGAAAGTAGTAAATCTTATGTCGGAACATCAAATGTCAGTAATGGTCAATGGTAACAAAGAACTGCAAGTTCTGGTACAGACTAGATAAATTATGTTATTTGGGTCTGCTATTCTCTTTATATGAAAGTGAACTTTATTTTGCTGCTTTGGGTTCGATGTTCTGCAGACACCTTGGGACAAAGAGTGGAAAAGACGGCTTGCGTTACCTCCAAGGATCCTACTGGTGACAAACTATTTTGGGCCACCATGTGAGTGGTTTGTTTTAAGTCTTATGCTGTTTTAAAACAGGAGAAAATAGTCGGATTTGTTGTTAATCTTGGAGAATAGTTTTATTTCTAAACAGAAAATTAGTTTTATTGCCTATGTCTCTATGTAAACAACTCAGGCCTGTGGTGAGGAGCGCAAGCGCTTGTCATCAATACAGTGATGATCTCGTCTGAAATCTCGCCTCTGGCGTGAGTGCGACACTTGTGACACCTGTTTATAGGGCTTAATGCTTGGCTGATGTAGCCTTGAAAGCTGGCTCGACACGAAGTCCCACGATCACCAATAACTGTCTTCAGCCATTGGAATAGTCATCAGTCATGCTGTCAAAAGTTTAAGTAGTTAGAAATCTTCGATTAGAGTGGAAGGAATAATACAAAATAAGTTATGGAGAATGGGAGTACTAGAGATCGTGGAATATTTTTCTTATTGCTTCCTGTAGCAAACTGTCCTGAAACCATTCTCTGTACTTAGCGGGATCATCGCCTTTCTTACCCTCCTTGGAGCGTGGGGCACAGTCTACGGCATTTACCTCAAGAGGAGCGAGAAAAGAGAGAAGATAAACAGCAGGTTAAGAACGCCACACTTTAACAGTGATATCAATATGGCTTTCAATGATGAAACTCCTGCCAATGAAAAAACCCCTCTGCAGGAAGTGATGGTTGAAGACAATAATCTCTCACCGACGGTAACTTCCAGCGGACTAAAGAGCTATGTCAGATCCAGAGGTATCATTAACCACTTTCTCTTTATTACTACCTTTGATTATTGTTGTAATTTGACAAAATCAAGAGTTTGCTGAGTGCTAGTGAACAGTTTGTTGAATTGGAAAGCTGGACATAGGTAGTAAACAAGAAAGGCTCACGGACGGAATCGTGAGACATTAAACATAGCATCAGATTTGGACCCTAACAGATTAGGTGCGAACAATGAAACCAACCAAGGACCGAGTTGGAGAGGCACTGATTGATGAGTGATCAAGGCTCACCCTGATGGTGCTGAATTTTTTCAGAAAAAAATGTACAGAATGCATCTGGCAGTTTCGCGGAGGAACGGTACTTGGCAAGGATGACTAGGCGATGTTTTTTTGCGGCCAACCGACCTACAGTATAAAACAGCACTCCCCTCGAAGAAGAATGTTCCAGTTTCTGATTAATATAATTTATCTTCGTATTTGTTAACATTGCTGACTAAACACATACGTCAAGTACTAGTCCACACAACACATGAGTGACATTTTCTGGTAAACGCTATTCATATTTTGTAAAGTTTATAAGTCCAAAGTTCATATTTTCTGTTTACAGGTCTCTGTTCCAAACTCCTGTTGAGTTTCTCGCTACTAGAAAACGGCAAAAAGCTGCTAAGCTTTGAGATAGGTCAAGGTGACCTGTCCTGCCTTCACGGCATCCGGGTCATTACCATTACGTGGGTCATCCTGGGTCACTGCTATTCCCAGCCGATTTCTAGTACAGACAACTCAGTAGGTGAGTGTGTTGCAGCCAATTAAGCACGAAATATAAAAAATACATCAATCAGCAACTGAGTAATGCTTTCCTCGAACACGATCTGAGCATAATAAAGAGTCACATCTCTTTGATCAGCGAAAATTCTTTGATCGCCAGAAAATTTTCAAGTATTATGGTTCGCATTTTATGTACCAGGTCAAAAGCTGTATATTTTGTCTATGAAACGGCATGCAAAAGCAAGAAATTTCAAGTGAAACTTCGTTATATCAAAACTATAGTCTAAATTTACTTCTGCCGATGTTCAACTTTGATAATTTCAGGGAACACAGCAGCCTTGATCACTATGCCACAAGACTGGACAATGATGCCTTTAGCCAGTGCAACACTTTCTGTTGATACCTTCTTTCTCTTAAGGTAAGTCTTCCCAAACTTTCAATACAAGCTTTGGTGGAATTTTTTAAATGAAGCTTCAATGTCTTTACAAAGTCCCAGAACTTTCATCTCTATCTCATTGGCCGTAGTACTAATATCATAATAATGTCCATTTTTCCAGAAGTCATTATTTTACTTTAATTTGTGCCAATCAGTACATAAATATTAGTAATTTTTTGTACAGTAAATAAACTTGATTTTGAAATTTCTTTTCACAGATGATTTTATCTTCTACATTATTCTTTCTATGTGTTATTGAGTTACAAAAACCATGAGCGGCTTTCGTAAAACTAGAGGCAGAGTGCTGGGCAGACCTGCCATTACAAGAACAGTAAAATAAACACAAGTACTTCGTGAATACAGTAAAATATTTTGATTTCTGTTGTAGTATAGGCAGTTACATTAGGGTCGCCAATTTGTTTGCTACAACTGCTACAATGTTGTTCTCCATCTTTACAGCGGTTGCCTGACATCCTACCTGTTCTTACGACAGGCACAGAAGGCTGGCGGCATCACGTGCAGAAACATGATTCTGTACTACGTGCACCGATTCTGGAGGTAAAGAGAAGGAAATAGACAAAAATGATGATGACAATTTTATGCTACAGATGTGAAAGAACGGTTTTTAAAAAACTTCAGACTATATCCGTTGTATCATTATTTTAAAACAACTACTTTGCAACGGTTGAAGAACTGGCCTTATTTGTTCCATGGAAGATGGTCTTTGTCCTAGGTTAACCCCTTTGTACATGATCACTGTCATCTTTTATGCCGGAATATTGCCATACCTTATGAGCGGTCCCTACGAAAAGCAGCAACTAGGTCTCTCAAACAGCTGTAGGAAATACTGGTGGGCTAATATTCTCTATATCAACAACCTGCTTGATTATACGAAAATGGTAAGATAAAGAAAACATTCAGTATTCTGTGTGACTGTCTTTGTGTCTTTGTTCGTTTGTTTGTGGGGGAAAGGGTGCGTGCGTGTGTGCGCGTTCATGTTTATGTTTGTTTGCTTCTTTGTGAATAGATGAGTGAGCATTCAAATGGACTACCAGGGTTATTATTTTTCTAATGAGCCGCGTGCACGCAGCTAACAACTTTCGTCTTTGATTCGACGCCTGAGGTGTTTTACAACAGTGTATGTCTTATGTACCACTTGCATCTAAAGTTTAGCCCTTGTATGAACATCACATGTATTTTAAGTGCTATT
The DNA here is from genome assembly GCF_003073045.1 of Pomacea canaliculata. NCBI lineage: Eukaryota > Metazoa > Mollusca > Gastropoda > Architaenioglossa > Ampullariidae > Pomacea > Pomacea canaliculata. Next base: position 7,972,618 of record NC_037591.1, read on the forward strand.
GAATACTAACTTAAAGCCAAACTTGATGGAGGCAAACATTCTAATCTCACCACTTATTTTCAACTTACAGTGTATGGACTGGAGCTGGTATCTCTCTGATGACATGCAGTTCTATGCCATTGCCCCCCTCATGCTCGTGCCATGGGCATTTGGGTAAGAAGATACATTTTGTTTGTTTTTTTCCTTATTTTTTGGGGGGGTTTTTTGGTCACTTTCGTGATTTGTCGTCGAATTTCTTCTCTTCTCCTAATCGTTTGACATCTCTGGTTTATTTCCTGTTATAGGAAACGGACTATCGGCATTCTGTTCTGCATCGCTCTGATCATCGTCCACATCGTCACGAACCCCATTTTGATCACAAAAGATAATCTGCAGGTTCTTTATGGGTAATACGTATTTCCATTATTAAAATATACGTCAAAGATGTAATGACAAGAATGTATCTGAACTTTTAATCTTTTCAATGTTCAAGATCAACCTATGTTACAATATTGTGCAGAAAGTTTAAAACATTAGATAATGCGGCTCGATATCGCAAAGAAGCCAACCTACCTGCCTTTAAGCTTTTCTGGGATTAGGTGAGCGCAACTGAAATGATTTAGTTAATGGTGAATTACACAATCTATTATTATTATTATTATTATTATTATTATTATTATTATTATTATTATTATTATTATTTATTATTATTATTATTATTATTATTATTATTATTATTAGACGTATTTGCTGTTAGTTGAAACTTGTTACAATGAACAATGGGAAGTTGCTAATTTTGTGTAGAGGGCACATTCCATGATCGTCACCCTTTTCTTGAATAAGCTCAAATAAGTAATACCTCAACAAGAAATTCAACTCATCATGGATGGATTAGCATGGATGCAGTGTCAAGCTTAAGTTTAAATGGTCAGGTAACGTAATCTCTGAAACATGAAAGTTGTTGGAAGTATATCAGCCGAAAACTAAATGCATAAATAATCGCCTACCTTTCTTAGATTTATCAAAAGTAAAATTCTACCTGATCTGCTTAACCTTGAGTGCGTTTCTGCAGAAATACACAGACGGAATATATGAAGGAAGTCTACTTTCCTCCCTGGACCCGTGTCGCGCCATTTGCAATCGGTGTCCTCTTGGGCTACATGCTGCACTCCACTGGATGCAAGTACAAAATGAAGCGGGTGGGTAAATCAAGTATCGCAAGCTTGTTACAAATGCTTCTGTCCATCATTAAAGTTGTACAGGTTTTTGCAATATTTAGTCCAGCGGCCCTTTATCCTCAGCTTTATCTTCAGGCTCGTTAAGACAAGTTCATGGTCGCTGCCTATGTAAGCATCGGGGTATATCCTCGTCTTGTCCTTGTTGATGTTGGATTTAAAGCATCTATGCAGTAGACCTTTCCTGCCCATTTCTTGTAGGTTTCTTCGACGACCTTGATGCTAGTCGACAAGCGCAACGGGAACGTCCGTTGAAGGTATGGTGATGTTTGTAGGAGTGTACATATTTTCACCTTGTAACCCGGTAAGCCTTATTTTTATAATACCTTCTTAAATCTTTAAACGTTGGTGGGTTGTTTTTTTCTTTGCATGCACAGCCGCTTGTGCTCTTCGGATGGCTGTCGGCAACAGCTATAGGTCTAACGACTGTTTACATTCAGTTTGGCACTATCAAAGGCATGGACAAGACTCTGCACCTGGGCTGGAATTCAAACCAGTTTGCCGTGTACGAGACTATCAGTCGACCAGCGTGGGCATGCGCAGTGATGTGGGTCATACTGGCTTGCTGCACAGAACATGGAGGTATGGTTGTGTCTCCTTCTATTTTCTCTGTTCTGGATGAATATTATGGTGAACACAACTAACCAGATTTAAAAAGTATCAGATTTATCCAGCCTGAACTGACCAGCATGAGAAAAGGTTTCCATACAGATTAAACTAAATACAGCTTATCCCCTATGCTATTAAAGAATAAAATATTATTGTACAGATATGTTCATACAATAAAGCACATACATTTTATCCCTTTAGGGGTGCCTTATTTTTTAAGATACCATTACATTTCTGGCCTTTGTGTCATCTAATTGCTCTCTCATTCTTTTCGCTATCTGTAACTTTTTATTTAACATTTTCAAAAAAAAGGAGCAGAGTGCATTTATGGTATTAAGAAATACAATTTGTTAAATATTATAATGAAAATGTAAGGAATTTTATGTTTCTAAAATTTTGTGCCGCAGTTCATTTCTTATGCCGACCCGCGGTATATCGAAACAGCGATAGATGAAGTAGCGAAGTGGAAGGGATAGTTGTAAGGGACTGTTCTTTTTTTAAAAAAAGAAGAAAGTTTCTTTCTAAGGTGATCACGTTCTCTCTGTTTTTAAGGCTTACCTGAAACGCGTGGTGACAGACTATTATTTTATAACTTTACACACAGGCTTTGTAAACACCTTCTTGTCCTGGAGGGGCTGGGCACCTCTGTCACGGCTGACTTACGGGGTCTACCTGTTCCACCTCATCACATTCTGCGTTATCATGGGCAACAAAATCGCACCTTTCCATCTTTCCTCCTGGACTGTGGTGAGCACAATAAATATAGTAAATATGGTAACTAGTGGGGAAGTCAATGGGAAAGTAAATAGTTCTGATCTTTAGCAGCCGAGCCCAGGACACAGAAATTATGTGCAGTCAGTGCGAAGCAGCACAAATCTAGCAAACGAATACATGAATTTTACAAGTTGTACTATGTTAACCTGAAAGTAAACTCGCCCATAAATATAGCAAGGTTAACGCTATTGTGATCGAAGACTAACTCTTTTACTTAATTAACAATCCATCACTAATCAAACAAGCACAGAGACTGCAGACCGAGTGGGTGGATGATAGGGAAGTATTACATTACTAGATAGACGGACAGATGAACATGATTGGAGTAATGGATGAACAGATGGATGGCAGCCCACATAAAATAGCGATATTTACTTCTGTAAAGGCTCTTTTTATTTAAACTGAACTAATAAATGGCACAATGAAGTCCAACTATTGAATGACAGCTTCTAATGATGTTATCATTGTTACTTTTCTTCAGGCCGAGCTAACAATCTCTATCACGGTTCTGACTTACATGGTGTCCTTCGTCTTCTCTCTTCTGGTGGAGTCGCCTGCTCTTGGTCTCGAGAAGGTGCTGCTTGGTAACAGAAAACAACTTTAGCGCGTCTTTGATATTCATTAAAGACACGAGCAGCTTCACCTACAAAAATTCATTAACACGCTCTGAAGAAGAAAACATTATTGTTAACCTCAGCAACATATTTGTACCTTTCATCTGTTTTAATAGCACCTGTGACTTTCAAGCCTAACGACGAAGACAACTTGTAATGCAATTTTCAAACAATGTTTCTGCATTTCTTCTTGGTTTTTAAACATCAAACTCTGGTTCCTAAATGTCTAACTTCTTGTTAAACGACATAACCTGTGTAAACATGTGCCTGAAAAACTTTTTAAAAACTTTATATACCCGATTCTGTATAGATTACAATAAAAGTGAGTTCTCAAGCAAGTTTCAAGTAAGATTGTTCCTTTCTACACATTTTGATCTATCGTTATCAGTGGATTATTCTTCTACCTCTTTTAGTTATTTTGTTATAATTTTCTAGAAAAGGGAAAAAATCATAAGTCCCAGTGGGTCAAACTGCTCTCTAGCCTAAACGGCTTCAATGAGTTAAGTATTATTTTTATGTCTGCACATACGGGAAACAATCCTTCACAGTTCCTTATTTATTTCAAATTATTCATAATAATAAATACAAATTTCATAAAATTAACTTTTCCAAAACCACTACAGATCTGTATATGAAGTACAAAGCAATGACAGACTAATTTCTTTTGATAAATGCCGTTAGCTTTAGCTTATCTGTGACTCCGTCGAAGTGCTAATTTAAATGTTGCATGGGAGACAACCACTAGTATACTAGATTGTCTTGTTAATGTATTACCTCTCTTCAATTTAACTCTATCTGATAGATTGATTGAACGACCTAAGATATGTGAAGGCTTGGTATAGAAACAGTTTTATAGCTCGTTGACTTTTAGACTATACAAAAATAAATCCGTTGAGCCTAATCTTTGGCAGTACCGTTCATCGCGGGCCACAACATTTCAGTGTTCATTTTTTTCTATAAATATTTAAAGAACTAACAATAATTTTATTTGTGCTAATATCAGTACACCAGTAATTTAATTGCACGGAGATGTAGTTGGTGAGATTAATGAAGTCAAGCATGCAAAGTACAACTCTTTTTTAAATTTTTCTTACCTGTGAAACTACTCCTCTTCTTTCCTTGGTCTGCACAAGAAGAGACGTCTGCTCGATTGAGCACGAACTTGGACTACACACGTCCTTGGATTGATTTATTGCGAGTGATGTCAATCCGCGGAAAACAAAGTTCCACCTCGATTGATAATATTAAGTATTTAAACGATTTTATACGCGCTGATAATCACTAGAATTCCTAACCCCGTTTAATTTTAGTAGTAATAAACTATTAATTATATTCCTAAATTTAATCTATAATTAATTTGTTCTAGTTTCTATTTTTACTATTTTTTCACTTGTAGGGGAAGACATCTGATCACGTGACATTGATCGTGATTCTTTTTTTATAGATAACCTCGACTGCACAATAAATCAGCTATTTAATCCACTTAAGAAAGAAATTGTCTCAAAAAATTTGAACAAAAATTGTTCCTCCTTTAACAAAGTTTTAATTGAAATTGAGGAGGTTATTAATTTATTTAATAAAAATTAATACAGTAGGAAACAAGTTCGCAGAAACTAACACCATTCCGATTACTACGCGTGGCACTAAAAACGTGCTGCAGAAATGAAGATGTATAAGTTTTATTTAGCAAAATTAACCAACTTTGAAAAATAAAATTTTCAACAAGATGAATAAACCAAGAGATTATTTATGAACTGCAGAAGGCCGGCTCCTTAAAACGGATATGTGTGTATGTATATATAAAACGTGTTTTCTATTATTAGCATGGCGTGCACTTTCCTGTGATACTCGGAACTGTATGCGCATCCCCGGCATCCTGAGACTTCATTAATGTGGATGATGAAGCTTGCAGTCTTTTATCTTGAGAATAAAAGGAGTTCGGTTTGGGTAGATACTGCATTGGAAGTGGAATCTCGTTACAACCCTTTATACACTAGGAAGCAAAATCTTTTTACAAACACGTACACAGCACAGAGAGAGAGAAAACTCCCCTCTTGTGTTCACAATAGTTTATCTTGGGATTTCTGCATGAAAGACCTATTGTGGAAACGAACCAAAGAAAAACAATCGCTTGTCAAGTGAAAATAAATCCTCTTGCAAACGTAGAGACGGATGGAAAAAGATATAATACTAGAACGATAAATGAATAGACAGATGTACAAGAATTAAACCTCAACCCGAGCCTTGGCTGACTCGGGTGTATTTAATCCCTCAACCAGCAATCGCTTTTACGGGGATTCATTAATCAATCGTCCCTTACAAGATTAAGGTTATCGAGTACTCCCCATTCCGTGCTGCTAGTTTCCACCAAAGATACTAAATACTAATATTTACTATCTCTGCTTCCACCCAGTTCTCCCCACATGACCCCTCTCGCTTTCCCAGATGACATTTTCTTTTAAAACAGACCCTACCATACTTGTTACTTCCTGATATTCATTAATATATACAATGTACGAACAGTGGAGGGTATTAACAGACATTATCTAGGACTAAAACATGTATTGACACTACGAAGCATGAACAGTCGCTGGCACACGTGCCAAGAATGAAGGGTTGTGGCGGGTGGGATACCTGATCTTGGACTTTGCCCTTTGGGAGGGAGTCGCACCTTTACTGGTTTTTGACTGAGAGTATATAAATATGCTAGGGTGTAAGTTTTCGTTCATTTTCCGGGATTGCGCAGTTACTGGTAAGCAATGTTCACTACTTTTTATTGTCTTTTTTTTTTTATTACAGTGAGACTGGTAAAAAGTAACAGACGGAACGGAGCAGAAAATGATGGTTGTTGCAACTGTAATACATACTTTTATTTGATAATGCAATAGCGACACAACGTCTAGATTTTTAAAAAGATTATATTTAAGAAATCTCCTGGTCTGGATGGTACTGAATAAACTTTCCACTGAGCTGGTAAGGTATTTGAGTACTCTAATCATTTTAAGTTTTAGGGAAGTGAGTCAGGGACTGCTTTTTCAGGTTTAGACGCCAGTGTTGTAATCAATTTAATCTATGCATGGTATTGAGCTTAACTTTCTGTTAACCTGTCGCCCAACCTGTTACGTTTTCGTAGTCCACATTAAGTTCGCATTCATCCATCTAAACGGCACTCAAACGCCACGTGTTTAATAAACTCCTATTAGAAATATAACCTGTTAGGGATACCAGCCATATTTTCTAACAAACTCTACAGGCATACAAAGAAATAATTGTTTTTAACAAAAATTAACTTCACAAAAGAACACACAGATGCTACCGACGCAGACGACACTCATATTTCCGATCTCAATCGCACAACCTTATTCTCACTTTTACTTCACTCGTCTCTACCCGACATCGTTACTTCCATGTGCTCTCTTCGCACTCAAAGTAGTTGAACTGAACGAGGTCAAAGACTCTTTTATGCACAGATTTTTCAAAAATAATTCCGATGCACATTGACTTTACAGAGATGTTTGTATACAATAATAAGTTCGTACCTTGGTAATTCACAATCGTGATTTTTGGATCGAAAACTATGTACTCAGGTAAGAGCTACTCAATACCTCAGATCGTTTTTTTTTTAATCAATCTCTATTTCGAACCGGATGATGTAATTGTAGATAAGGCTCTAACATGTTAAAGATTCGAACAAATAGGACGGGAGCTAAAGGGTTAAACGATCATTGTAAATAACTCTGCCTAAGCTCGCCACGAGCCTTTTATGTGTGTTCTATATAGCTAAAATAATAAAAGCAGGGTTATTTTTTTCTTTTCATCCTAATTCCTAAAGTTGGTAAAGGGCACATTTCCCTGCTAAAAGTTTACCACTGAGTCTCTGTTTCTCTTTTTCTTTTATACTCTCTCGCTCTCTAAACGCTGACAAGTAAAAGTAAACATACGAGAACAAAACAAAAAACAAAGAATTAAACACTCACTGGAGAAATTTTGTTATTTCCTGTAATTTAATGGTACGCTCAAGAATGGTTTTCATAATGATCATACCAGCACAACAAAAAATTTGTTTAAATAATTTTTTTCCTTTGGCCATTTGTGCATGCATGATGAAAAAAAGTTTTCGAGGCATTCTACAGAATAAGTAATGAAAGATTTATTACAGCATGTGGTTCATTTATGAAGGAAGAGTTCGTTATCGTTTGGTCTCGTTCAGCACTGTTTTTTTAAGTATCAAAGCATATTCGTTGGTGAGTTTTTTTCTGCTTTATTGTCAAGGGTGTAGTTACGATCTCGATGGCCAGTCATAGTCGTCAGTTTAGAGTTTTGCTATAAATATTATCATTTAAGGAAATAGCGACCACAGATAAATTAAGAACTCCCCCATCTCCCAATAAAACACCGACCTTGTGAATGGGGATTGTCTGGCAGACAGCTCAGTAATCCGAGAGATCAACAATCTCAAGTAGATACATGACAAATATGTCAAGATAGCTGAGAGTTTCGACATATCCCGTCTTTAGCCGATTTGTTCCTCCTTTCATTTATATTTCTACAATGCACTAGCCATGGCTTAAGTTCCTCTGCACCTTCATTTGAACTGTGAGAGACACCTGCTGACGGCTTTATTTACTAGCTTTTAATGGAATTTATATCCAGTCAACAAACTCCTGTCTTGGAAAGAGATATGCTGGGGTGGACCTGTTCTGTGTGATCAATGGGTGGACTTTGCCCCGCACCTGAACTGGTGACGTGGAGATGTGTTGAGATCATAGACCACCTCTGAGGTTTCACATAAAAATCAAAGACAAAAGTTGTCTTACTTGTTGAACAGTGAATTTTTGTGTTCTTATCTGTGATAAACGTACTGGACTTTGCTCGGGGCTACATTCTTAATCCATGAAACATTTTCACACAGTCTCTTATACTCCTGTCACAATATTTTTACCTTTTACGGGAGACTACTGTGTGGGTTCACTTTGCACAGGTCATAGGTGTTTATCGGCCTTTATCTATCATTATCTTAAGTGAGTGATACGTGCACACACACATACAGACAGACAAAAACTGGAACGCGAATGATTAAAAGTACTATCACGTAAAATTTGAAACTGTCAATCAATTACAGAAATTACAAATTTTATGTGTTATAATTATATTAAGACTTTTTCCTTTACTGTGCGATCGTTGTTGTTAACTGATGTTAAGTTGTTATTGTTAAGTTAAATTGTAGCGATGGTGATTTTCGTTTTTTGTGCTTATTCATGTACAATCAAGTAAGTTGTAAAACTGCACATCAGTTATGTGCTTTATAATAATTCCCTTTTTATATATTTACTTTTAGGAATTCTAGTCCCTTGATAATAATAATTGTTATTGGGGTTAAAGAATTTATTTATTGTTACATTGTTATACTCTCTACCTTTTTAAGGACGAATCCTGTAAACAGTTTGTAAAAAGAAAAAGACTGTTTTGATATCCAAATTTGTTTCAGATATCATTCATGAGGAAGAAAATGTGGCGACACGTGGTAGTCATTCATTTTTTGTTTGCCATTTTGAGGACTGGCGGGGTACATGGGCAGCAGGTACCGACAACGGATGCAGGAAATGTTAGCGGAAGCCCTGCTCCTCCCAGTTTCTCATCTGACATCCCCAACAACCTCACTTCCACCTCAATAAACTTGTTTTTGATCTCCACCAATTCCACTACCCCCTGGACAAACTCCTCCAGTGTTACTGGTTCCTTATCTGTGATCTCCACCAGTTCCACTACCCTCTCGACAGTTTCACCCTCTGATCCTGGTTCCTCGTCCACAGTCTCCACCAGTTCCTCTGTCTTCCTGACCTCTGCGCACACCTCCTCAGATTCAATAACGACCCAAGTGCCGGTTTCTTCCAACAACTCCCTAGTCGACCTTCAGGCTGTCCAAATGCTTCAGACCCTTTTTTCCCGTCTGCTCGGCTACAACCTTCCAGTAGATCAAAACATTTTGGCTTTGTTTGGCCAGGTTCTCTCCGGAAACACCTCGTCACTGATAGAGTTTATGGGCACAAGCAATGATTCAATCCTCAACCTGATAAACGCTTTTTCACAGAATGGATCTTTCGATTTTGGCGCCATTTTGAGTTCGCTTTCTGGTGGTGGGTCCATCTCGTCTCTGCTCGGTGGTGTGCTGCAGTCACAACTGGCCAACTTGCCACAAACATTTTCCCCTCAGTGTCTCTCGGACATAGAAGAATTCCAGAACGGTCTAAACCGTCTGGATACGTGGACTATAGAGAGTAAGTACGACTCTCAATCAGCTTCTGCTCCCTAGATATATATCTTATAGATAATGTAAAGTTTGACGATATGTCTTGGTGGTCGATGGTAAAGTACAACAACTATATTTCACTTTGTTCCATGACTTTTGACCTTCTTTCATTGAAATTTAGCACATTTAGTCTGTTAATTGCCATCCGACGAAATTCATTAGCATATCCTATTAGTTAATGCTTTTCAATGAAATATTTCAATTGCTTTTCTTTAGTGCTCGACGCTATGGGAAAACCACAGGCCGGAATGCTGAAGGGTCAGAAAACATTTGCGGGTCAATATGACGAATGTCGGGAGATCTCGTACGAGATGCAAAGTGGTCACGTGATCCAGGGCCAGTTCTGTACTCCGCAAGTGATGTTGGACTTTTCAAGTCTGGGGGAATTAGCGGTAAGAGTACTCAAAAATAAAATGAGCTCCCACGCATATTGACCTAACCATCACATATATTTGATATTTTTTATACATTTGACATAATATTTTCATACATTTTAAAGAGTAACTTGAACGGTTTGCGTTTTTTTCAGATATCAGTAGATATAGGCGATAGAAAACTAAACTGTAAATTTCAGCCTCCAAAACCCATACGTTAATTAATCATCCGCTACGATTCTCACAAAAAACGAAAACCATTCAGGCTGGTCTTTAAAGGAATGTTTACATTGTTTAGTCATTGTATACCAGAGCGGCCGTGTTTCTCTAGTAATGAGAATGTTTCAGGGGCCTCTCACCATGTTGCTGACCCCCCTTTACGTGGACATGTGTCTTCCGGCTTCGTGCACCGATGCAGATGTCTTCGTGCTCTTTGAAAGCCCCGTAGGTCAGTCCCCCCTTGTGTCACGTAACATCTGACGCCATCTTTGATGTCAGGTTGTGGGTTAGGACCAGACTTCATACTGAGCTAAAGATTAAGTCAGTCCTTTGACATAATGCTTTGAATTCAGAGTCGACACATGATGTGACTAATTGTCACTGAAAAGATTTTCGATGTTCGAAATTTAAACACATCAAGCACCAAGAAGCATCAAATCAGAGGATTTTAGAAGGTTCACTGAATGATGTCTTTACATAATTACATACTTAAGATACACAAGGTATGGAACGCACGAAGTACACATCAAATAATGATACAAGTGATGTTTTGTTTCAGAAAACCTCGGAGCAAAACTAACAGCAGCTTCGTGTGTGAAAGACAAGGATCCTACTACTGATGCAGGGTTCTGGGTGGCAATGTAAGTACGAACAATTTGTATCGCTTTTGAGTATAGTGATTTTTGTATAATTAAATTCGTGATTTGTTATTTTATATTAATCTGCTTTTATTGCCAGTTTGGTTATGTTTGTGTCATGATGTATATTTCCAATACCCTGGTTAAAAAAGCTTTTTTGAGGGTTGAAGAGATAGATTAGAAGATTTGGGTGCCTTTTCTATTCTCTCGTTTCGTAGTCTCTTCCATCTGATATATTTATTTTCCTTGTAATTGATTAATGGTGCTTTCGTTTTTGAGACTTCTCGATTTGTTATACGATCCGATGCCAATCATTTTTACATCGATCTGCAACCTAAAGTGCGCCTTAATGGCAGTATATTTTGTTAGTCCACATTTCTATCCCTCACGCGCAGTGCTCTTGTATCATGCAGCGTTTTCATGGCTGTCTTGGTCGTGCTCTGTGCATGGGGGACAAGCTACAGCGTGCTGCTGAAAAGGGATAAAAGAAAAGAGAAAAAGTACCAGTCAGAGACATCGAGGACAGCAGCAACAAACGGCCATGTCAACAAGGCGTTTGATGATGGACTTCCTGAAAAAGCAGGAAATGACGTCATTGCCCCGACTGATGTCACAGTTGTTGACAAACCTTCCCCCGCCGTAGCTTGTAACAACGGATTAAAAATCGTTGTGTCAAAACCCGAAAATCCTTCAAATGCACAGAAGACCAAGTCAACAGGTAAACATGAGTTACATAGAGAACATCATCTAACGAGACAGAAAGAGAAGAGAGAAACAAGAAAGAAAGACTGAACGGCTGGACGAATGAGCAGACAAAGAAATCACCATGCAGAAAAAGGTCACAAGCTAACCGTTAAACGTGGTACAGTCTGTAAGATAATTTTTGTTTTGTTTATAGGACTGGGCGGTCGGCTGCTGCTGTGTTTCTCTGTGCTGGACAACGGCAGAAAGTTGCTGGACTGCAGCAGAGGTCAGGCTGACCTGTCGTGTCTGCACGGCCTGCGCGTCATCAGCATCACGTGGGTCGTCCTCGGCCACTGCTTCTCCATGTTCATCGGGGCCACGGGCAACACTTTAGGTGAGCATAGACAAAGTATTGTAACCGAGGGTTTTCGTGGCGATTGTCTAAGTCCCATTTAACTGCGTAGCAAATATTACTCGTGCTGAATGTGAGGTGAATAGTAACATGAGAGAGATGGTGTCCTTCCTTGCTCCTTTCTTCTTTTATGCACTTTTATCTCCTTATCCCATAGAGTTTGCCACAAATATATTACTGTCCAGTTCCGATTTTGCGTGGTTTCTCTTTAACAGCGCATTAATGGATTCTGAGGCATCTCCTCTTACTGAAATGCCTGTGTTTTTAGGATTCACCTATGCCACTTAGAAATTAACAGTGTTGTCATATTTGTTTCAGAAAACATGCGGGACCTCGCTCTTATGGTGAAGACCTGGACAATGATGCCTGTAATTAGTGGAACTCTTTCTGTCGACACTTTTTTCGTGATAAGGTAGGCATTTCAATTTTTTAAAGAACAGATTTTTAGGATTTACCCTATTAAAGACAAAAGCAAATTTGTTTTCTTAGTATATTTTTAAAATAACAAGATATAGTCACTTCATCATTGAGGAGGGTCATGGTGGTTCAAAAACATTTTTTGGAGAACTGGATCTTGTCAAAAGTATTGAAGCGGACATTTTGTTCTGATACTAATGTTCACATAATCTTAAATATGTTGTTCTTTAGTGGATGTCTGACATCGTACATCTTTCTGCGTCAAGCTCAGAAAAGCAAAGGCATCAACTGCAGAACTATGGCTCTCTACTACGTACACAGATTCTGGAGGTGAGCGAGCAAGATTCTCAAAATAACACCTCGGTAAAAATTTCTAAGCCCTCTGTCATGTTCTTTGTCAACTTTTGACCACTATAGCAACCAAAACGTTGTTATTCTCTTTGTTTTTCTGTAACTTGTCATGTTTAATATATCTTAATTAATGGAAAAGAAAATTTAACAGCGCTAATTTTATTTATATATTTATCTGAAATAGTACCAGTTCACCAGCACGTTTCTCATGTTTCAGACTGACACCACTGTACATGATGTCTTTGCTGTTCTACGTTGGAATTTCACCCTACCTTATGACCGGTCCCTACGACAACTCCGAGAGACAGGACTTGACGATCTGCAGGTCGCGCTGGTGGCTCAACCTCCTCTACGTCAACAACATCGTCGAAGCCGACAAAATGGTGAGAATATGAAAATTAAAATACTACGTCCCTGGGAGAAAAACAAAGGAGAAGATACAAACACAGATATTATTATATAAGGCAGAGTGACAGATGTGTCCGTGCAAATATAAATAAATCCCCGTTGTTTTTTATCTGTCTTCAGTGTTTTGGGTGGAGCTGGTACCTGGCCAACGACATGCAGTTTTATGTCATCGCGCCGCTGGCTCTTCTACCTTGGGCTTATGGGTAATATACGATTACCTGAGTGTGTGTGTGATGATGACGACGACGACGACTACGACGATGGTGACGATGACGATGATGATGGAAACAAATTATTCTTTATTTCAGGAAGAAAATTATCGGAATTCTCGTCTGCCTGGCCCTCGTGGCGGTGCACATAATCAGCAACGGAGTCATCGTCCACAGACAGAAAACGATGTTCCTGAGCACGTAAGAAATCATCTGTCTTTTGAGTCCCGGAAACTGCATGCTGCCAAATTAGTTATGTACTTTTTTTTGTTTTTTATTTCAGCCCTACATTGTGTACATAGTGTCTACTAAAGCTAATCATTATAGCTGATGAATGAACATTTGTTTTATATGCATGTGAGCGTGTGTACTTTGTATGTTACCTCTACCTGATGTGACTCTGTATGTACGTGTGTGTGTGTGTGTGTGTTTATTTGTCCACAGGGAAAACGGTGACTACATGAAGAATGTATATTACCCCCCATGGACCCGTGTGGGGCCTTTTTTCATTGGTTTGCTCTTGGGATATACATTACACGTCACCGGCTCAAAATACAAGATACGAAAGGTAAGTTTCCTTATCAGGTTTTTTTTTGTAGAAATGAAAGTTCCCAAATAACAGTTTATTCGTCTCGGATTTTATGTCACACATAGTTTTCAAATCTTTCTTGTCTAGTAAATAGTAGCACACTTGTACGATTTATTCACACCTTACCACCCAAATCGATCTTTGGGCTTCCTTGTGTTGCTCTGGGTGCCACGTATAAGACAGGAGAATTCTGCAGATCTTCAATCTTCTCTGCCCCTCCTCTTGGAGTTCTCTGTCCCTTTCTCTTTGTACTGTGTCTACGTTCCAACTTTTCATATTTTTAAAACTCATCCCTTTAAGAAATATATTTCATAATCTAGCGAGCTCTTTCGCTCACTCCTCAATAGTTCATTCATTCACTACTTTTGTTTGTCACGATGCCATTCATTTCTAGATGCTTGTGTTTCTTTTATGTGGTTGACTGTTGGTTTCTTTGTAGTGTTTTGTTCACAACGCATTCTATATTATATTAGTAGTAGGAGAACACACTTATAAACACATCCGATTAAAGTACCCAGATAAAAGAGTTTCCGTGTTGTAGGAATTACACTTATTTTTAAGACAAGTATTTTGAGTATATTACTATTACATAGTTCATTGCCACAGAAATGTTTATTTTAAATGATCTTTGCGCAATCGCAATCGCTTGTATCACACTTAACATCGCTTCTCTTTTTTTATTCTTTTTTTATATACTCTACACAGATGTTTGCAGCGCTGGGGTGGCTGGTGGCAGCTGCAGCAGGTTTGACTTGTGTTTATGTCATGTTCGACAACGTGAAAAACTTTTACCAGACCTTCCAAGGCGCCTGGAACATGGACCAGTACACGGCCTACGAGACACTCAGCAGACCCGTCTGGGCATGCGCAGTAGCCTGGGTCATCTTCGCCTGCTGCTCGGGCTCAGGAGGTGATTTCAAACATCTTAGTTTGTACTTAGACTTTATGACCTAATTTCTTTACTTGCTAAACATTGCTTTGGGAAAAAATTGTTTGTTGTCGTCGTCGTCATCACAATCAATAATAATCATCGTAGGAATTACACAGGTCTTATGCACAAACTTTGCTGTGAGCTTGTTAAAACTTTTCTAACGTTTGATTTGCCTTCATTCAGGTTTTGTGAACACCTTTCTGTCGTGGAGTGGTTGGACGCCGCTGTCACGACTAACCTACGGCGTCTACCTATTTCACCTGATCACATTTTTCGTCCTCCTGGCAAACAGAATCACACCATTTCACGCGTCTACCTGGACTATGGTGAGTGACTACAAGAAATAGATAATAGTGTGTGTGTGTGTGGTATCCATGGAGATTGTTTTTGTACGATCTGACTCAAATGGAGTCAGATACAGCTAGGAGCAACGAACTGAGATATATTTTTCCATATTTTTTTCTTGCAATATATTTTAATAAATCTTTGCCAGAACATAAGCAGAAATGATATGATCGTTTTAAACACTTCATTTGTGACTGGTGTTTGGATCCTGTGTATTTTTTTTTTCAGACGGATATGACAGTCTCTGTGACTGTACTAACCTTCATGGTCTCCTTTGTCTTCTCGCTGCTTGTGGAGTCTCCTACTCTTGGACTGGAGAAGTTACTCCTGGGCAGCTCCAGGGGCAAGAAAAGTCACTGAAAATATACAAATATACCAATAGTATCTATTGCAATTCGTATACGACAATGCAATGTATAAAGCAATATCAAAATCAAAAGGTCATAATAACTGTGCTAGAAGAATCATCTTTATCTACGGTGGATATAAATGTACTCGCATCTGTCGCGGAAGAATTGTTAGTTTTGATCGCTACTGATTAAGTTACAGCTAATTCCCTCCCCATTGACATTTTTTACGATTAAAGCATATATTTCTGATAATTAATGATATGATTTTTAAATCATGGAACTTAAACTGACAAATAATGGTGAATGTGATATAATGTGATACGCAATATTTTAAAGTATAATAATATACATCTTTTGCTGTTATTCATTATTTGTTTTGCAGTTCTACACAGACATATTTAACTGCCTCACCATAACGTCTTTCGAATGACGCAAACAAAGGCACAAGACACAGGACACCACTCATACACGAAACAAATATGACACATTGTGTGTGTATATATATATAAACATTATTATAGTTACATGCTCTCAAACTATTGTCCTAACTCATTTAATGCCGAAGAACTATAATAATGTTATTTTAACATTTTTTTGCGCAAAACGATTAACGTGTTGAAAATCTTTTCCAGACTTAAGTGTGAAGTATACATGTATACAGCGAACATTAAACAAACTACAGTTGTTTGAAGACGTGTATGTGGTGGACAAGAAAATGTGACTGGCTTAATTACATTCTGATTAGTGGAGACCTTAGGTATGTCTCACTCCACTGCACTCGATACAGAGGTTTAGTGTGGACCTCGACCTGCTTGTGTCTGCCTCTCAAGTATGACGGTGACAATCAGTTTCTTTAAAGGTGATTCTGTCATGTCTTTGACAGTAAATGAGAAACACTGTCTTTAGTTTATTATCTTTGAAAATTTTAATGAATATCGCCTTTCTTTTCGCGAGGTACACTCCAAATAAACATTGCCATGTGGTTTGTAAGGTCTCTAGTTTCTAAACAACAGATGGTCCTAATTCTCTTACTGACTGTAGCATTGACGACTGTAACGACTTTTATATGAATTGGTTAATTACCATGTAATATTTTAATGCACATGTGCTTTGGTTTCTCATGGTGATGATGTTAAGGTACCTGCTAAATTGAGACACTTAATGAAATTATGGCTCAGCATTGGAACAGAACAATAGTTGTTTTCTAGGCCATTGCCTGAAAATACCTACCTACATATCTCGAAAACGACTTAAAGTTTCTTAAGCTAGGTGTGTCATATTTTTCAACTTTTTAAAGTCATGGTTCTTGGCCTTAACATTTCAGAAATGTAAATCAGCTGTAGTGACTAGATCGCGACATCACTAGGATGACTTGTATTGCGGTCAGGCTGCAAGGCAGCAACAGTAGGAAGCGCCGTTATCAAAGATTATTTAAACATTCACCAAACGGACCGTTACTTGGCCTGTGTGTTCCTATTAAACAGAACGTTTCATACCCAGTAACTAGACAACGATTGCGCCCTTCTACACCTTTAAGAGACATATAGCAGGTGGACATCTCTGTCGTTATGTTCATCTCTGAGAAAGAAAGATTAACAGGTCTCAGTCACGTGTACACGGACAGTTGTGAAACAGCAAACATTCAACCAAGTCCCCCATCCCAACCTCGCACTTTGAACATGGCAAAATGATGATAAAGTAAAAAGAAAAAAGTATGTGACCGCGTGCAAGTGAAACATAGATAAGTCCCCTAAAAGGGGCCATCAGTTCGTCAGGTACACCCTGAAAATTTTTTACGGAGTGCTGCTAAAATAAGGAAAAAAATTGTGTCGCTTAACGACGAAAACATGTTCAAAGCAATGCAGACAGCAGAAAGGTTCCTTAAACATCTATTATGTGTCTTATCATTATCAAGTATTATATAATGAACATGACTGTCCATATTCTTTCACAAAACTGGAAGCACTGGCATCACCTCAAACACATGAGTAATCTGTTGCAATATGGCGTTCCCACGTCTGTCACTAGGCTACAAGAATTATTCAGCATCTTTATAACCTTACAGGACCGCCGTTGTACATGGAGTCTGTCGTTGAATGAAATATGGTTATGTGGTGTATGAATGTATTTCTCGGGTACTGTTTCTTATCGGGGAAGCATACAGACGAGTATCTAAAGCATTGGCGCCCAAACACGGAGACGTCTGAGTTCGATACCCGTGTGTCGCAGTGAAATTTTTTTCTTTGTCTACCCAGTTGTTGGAAGTGGGAACCTGACTCCAGATAGAGTTTCGGGAAAAGCAGTGAAAAGGACAGAAAATTAATTGGCATCTTGGTCTCTGACACCTCACTCCCCAACGATCTTTTAAATTAAAACCCGTAAGGGGTAGAACAATCTTTACCTTTTAAGGACATTTGCAATAGTTTGTCGAAGTAGAGACGAAAGATTGCACGAGAGACAAAGAGATAAAGAAAACAGTTCTGGTGAGTATGGTAACCTTTTGTTGATGATGTTGATGTTGTTGTTGTTGTTGTTGTTGTTGTTGTTGTTGTTGTTGTTGTTGTTGTTGTTGTTGTTGTTGTTGTTCCAGCGCATGTGTCTGGTTCAGAAATTCCTCCCAGTAAGCTTATGAGGGGTGCGACCCAAAAGGTGATATTTCCTGACGTCACCAACGACCTGGATGAATCGCCCTGCCGTTGACCGCCACCCGTATGTGTCAAAAGTAGGGCAATACTTATAGGAACCTGCATACTGTACCTCTGCAGCTTACTTTAAACATTTTCCTTCCCTCCCTCCCACTTGTTAGGGTTCACCTGTGCTGTATGTACCCAGTGTACCTGTCTGTGCCCAAATAAGGGCAATCAAGATAATGATTACAGCGGACAGGCAGGCTTGCTCACTTCCCACCACCGCCAAAGACTCCACTCAGTCAAAGAAACACTTACTGACAATCTGTCACACAGACAGACAGACGACAGAACAAACAGGTGGGGTGTGTATTTCGATGTGTTCTAACGAGTATTAATGATTTACATTTAAAAGAATTCTTTATATTTGAAATAAATTATTTACAAATTAAAAAAGAAATATACAATAATACAGTGCATTTAATTTAATAATGTAATTATCAAAAAATATAACTTAGTAATTATTTAATCTTAATAATTGAATTTGTGAAGCGTGTTTTCTCGGGTGGCTTTCAGCTGAATGCACAGACACGAAAGCAGACCGCCAGTCAACCGTGCAGGAAACCTTAGCTGTATGATGATGTGTATCTCTACCTTTATCCTAATGACAAGACTGTCGATTTTGTTTCTCTAATCTTGAGAGTTTTTCTCTTGCCACAAATCACCCACAAAAAGCAGCTCGACAGCAGGGTATGAATTCCTACACGGAGTGTTTCGCAACAGCAAAGGTGCAGACGTACCCGAGTGTGTATCTCGCATGGTATATTGTCACCTGTTATCGCTGTTATCACAGGTAAATAATTCTATTTTAGAATACTCCTAATAAGGGCATGCAGCGAATTCCGTGGTGTGGGTCACATAAGTTATAAAAGCCTCGTACGGCAGTTCATCCCACAAGGGTCTCTAACATCTGCTTGGATACCCAGGAAAGGTACAGACACGTTTGTACTCTAACCATTGGTTATATTTTAAACAAGAACTAATAAAATGAATGGTTAAACGCTGCTTTGGCACTTTTCGAAAAAAGAACGGTGGTAAAAAAAAAATTCAGCTAGATTTTTAACAATTATTTCAACAGATGTATTGGATCATAAAGATGTGTTTATTTTCATGGTCTCATGAATTATGTCCCATATATTTTGCTAAATGTACTTATTTTTCAAACATTTTAATTTGTTTATTTATTGTTTTATTTCTCAACTATTTTGATTTTCTGAAACTTCCTTAAGAAATTATTTTTTGGCTTGTTGGTTGTCAAACCAAAACATTTTTGATACTTGTAATGAGATAAACTATTTATTTATATGTTAAACATCTTCTTAAAATAAAAAGACTATAACTGTGTGCATATTATTGTAATAACAAATGTATGCAGAGGAATTTCACTTTAATATTGACCATTGTAAGATTCAATAATCGTTGAAGCTTAACAGAATCGGAATCAAACCCACATCACAGATACATAGATACACATCAGCTACAACATGAGTCACATCTCAGAGGGAGAGAGTTTCGGCTGAATTTTACAGATGTTCATCAATTATTTGCTCAACCATAATATTCTGTAATTTTCAAAACCACGTTGGTGACTCCGCAGAACTGAGCACACTTATCTGACAGTGTGTAGCTTTTACCTGGCGACTATCAAAGGTGTGACAGAAAAAAACTAGATGTACTTGTTTATGACCTGGAGAACCCGCTTTTCATTATTGAAACAGACGTTAGCACAACCTCAAACTTTCCTTGACCCAAAGAAGCAGTCTGACCGCCTAAAACAAAAAAATCTTTGGACAGATTTTTTTTACTACCAGTTCTTAACACAACAACCTGTATTAAATAGCTTTAAGAATAAATCTTTCCCCTGATCCAGGTGGCATTATGCCAACTGTTGTTAAGGTGGATGGGTGTGTTGGTTTTCTTCAGATTGGTTATCTCTGTCCTTTGACGGACCGAGAGTGGCCACGAGCAGAAACTGTGTCACTAGAGTCGATGACTCATTTATCAACCTCGAGAACAGCTTTAAACCACCAAGATAGTGTAAAGTTATGATTGGACTTATCATGGACACATGATGATGTCACTTCGACTATATGAGCTCGTTTCTATTCCGTCCTCTCTGCCTGTCGATTGTTTATATGTCCTGTTACTACATATAACCTATGTTACTAATGCTACTCTCACGTCTGAACACTTTCCTCTCGAGTTCAGGTCCGCTATTGTCCGCCTAATTTATAAAAAAAACTATCTTTGGATTATAACTGCTTCAATAATTACAGACCAGTTTCAAACCTGTCCCTTCTGTCTCAGGTTTTGGAAGCGATTGTTCTTTCCCAGCTTATTGTACACGTGGAGCAAAACTATTGTAATTCTCTTTGGTTGGCATTCCCAATTATCTCCATGACAGACTTCAAAGCATCGAGAATAATGCTGATCACCTCATCCTCAGATCATCTAGATGTGAACTTTTCTCACCCATCAGAACAATACAAACAGCAACAACAAATGCTGACAAGAGTGTTCGTCACGCACGGATGGTTTCAGGGCGTTGACCTGGTCAGGACTTTAATATTAAAAGAAATCGCAGTAAAGCGTCTGTTAAGTAAAACTTAAAATATTTCTGTCATTTCTAATGAACCGTTTTGTTCCAAAATGTTTCAGACCAAACGACTGGAAATGTGGCAAATCATGCTGGTCACGACAGTTCTTTTGGTGACACTGAGGACAGCACTTTGTCAAACTACTAGTATGACTGGAGGCTTACAGACCACCAATGCTAGCCTTCCTGTCACTCCATCTGGAACCTCGATGTATTTAAACAAGGCAGTTTCTTTGGAAACAGGCACAATGCGTTCATCATCAGTGACTCCATCTTTAAGGAACGTGCAGACTGAACCTAGCTCACCAACTTCCGCTTTAGGAGGTTTCAGCACCAGTAACTCTTCTGTTGACCCAGTTACTGAAAGCCCATCAACTGGAATCGTCACTGGAAAACCTGCATCAGGGACCCCAGCTTTGGTGACTCAAGCGTCAGGGACCCTAATATCTGGGGTCACGAGCTTAGGAGGTCAGCCATCAAGTTTCTCGCCTATCAAAACCTCGTCCTCGGGATCCACAAACGACTCGTTTACAGGTACTTCTCCCCCTGCAACAAAGGCAGGAGGTATCTCTTTGGGGAATTCTTCCGGGGACAATAGCTATACGACTAATAAATACACACCTTCATCCTTCCCTAAAACAGACTCACGAAACTTCAGTGCAACTTCACTCAACTCGACCCCTCTTGTCGCCAGTGCCAACTCCACCAGCGCTTCGACTTCCGGTGCCGCTCAGCAACTCCAGAACTTGATGCTTTTATTGAACATGATGTCGGGTAACTCTGCCAACTCTTTGCCACCCGAATTTCTGTCCTTCCTAATGAACAGCGGCATCTCCCTTCAGAACACTCTGCAGAAACTCAGTCTCCTGTCTCAAACCCTGCAAGTCTTGCCCCAGTGCGCGGCGGACCTTGCAGCCTTCCAGGCGGGGATTCAAAAAGGAGAACTTTGGCCCTTACAAAGTAAGTACCTCTGCACATTGTCGTAGAACATTGGATGAGAAACTCCTAGAATTGTAAGCTAACCAGGTAGACTGCGAAAATACAGGCAAAAGTAACGTTGACAGTTTCTTGTATATATGTCTCTTCCTTTACATTCATTCACAGACATTCAGATAAAAATACTGTGGAAACTGGCTCGATAATTTGACAGTAGAATAATGACATTTTGTTTGTAACAATATCTGTTAGTCTTATGTTGAAAACTTACACATTGTCTTTGTAGTCAATCTTTTCACCATCTACGTTTTGCTCGTTTGATCAAGCATGATATCTATCGACTACGGAAATAAGTGTCATCATGCAAGTTAACGGAATCAAGACGGTTTGAGCACTTTCGCTCTGCAGCAGTCCGACCAAACGGCTTCACGTAACTTGTATGCGTCAGACTCCTGTGCCCGACGCACTTCTGTAACCAGTGTACTGTTTAAATCTGTAACCCTGTGCGTAAATGCACGAATACATAAGGGAGAAAACACAGGAACATTTAGGATACTTTCCCTTTTCGATTGCTTCCCTTTAGAGTCAAAATCAACCAATCAGTTATTTTCTCGTCTTTAAAAGACTTTAAAAAAACGCGGTTTGTTTACTAGAGCGCCATATTGACATTCGTTGCTCGCTACTCGATTTGACTGGATTTGTACTCAAACAACAGAAAATGAGAAGCAAACAGTAAGTAATATTTAAATTCTAATGTATATTCTATTAAAAAATGATCTTGTGTGGTATTTTATGTCTGTATATATATATTATGTAAAAAAAAAAAATTCTGATTGTGTCCTTTCCCCTGGTTTGGAAAATCGTGCCCCATACAGTGATTATCTTTGATGCGAGTTTACTACAAGAAATCAGAACCTATAATTCTTGAAATTAACACCACGCAAATGTTTTTAAAATGCTCTTTTAAACGGTGTATCACATATATTTGTCTTTTTTGTAGTTTAACAGATATAATTTTTGAAAACACCGGTGAACATTTTCTTCGCATGCACTCTGTGCTTCGTAGTGAATTATCTTCGCGCGGCTCTGTACCTTCTTAGCGTACCGATAATAATATTATTAAATGCATCAATCTGATTTTTTTTTTTTTTTTGACAAGAACAATGTTTATTCATTTCAAGTTTATATGCGGTTATTAAAATGTGATTCCTGGAGGTGTAACTTGTGCTAGCATGATATATCCTGTGCAACCCTGTGTGAAATATTTTTTTTTAAATTCCATTGCATCTACCTAATTAGCTTTGGATTACCTAATAAGTGGCTGTTCGTGCAGGATTCAGATGTAAGCATTTTTGTTTCACACAGCTTGATCAGGTATTATTTGTTTAAATTTTTTTCTATCTCTTAAAGTTACTTTTTATGATTTTTTGAAATTGGTGAATTTACATGCGGGCGAGGGGAATGTGACCTCCTTGAACCCTGCCGTATCGAATGAGTTCTAAGTAATCAGCAGTAACATCAGCAGTAAAAGGTAGAGGAACGGTAATCAGATCATGAAGAAAGTGGGGGAGCAAAAAGAGGGACGAGAGAGATAAGAGGATAAAGTTGTTGCGTCGTCTAAGAACTGATGGTTGTTTGGGTTATTTATTTATCATTTATTTATTTGCAGTGATAGACGCCATGGGAAAACCACAGGCCGGCATTCTGCTAGGGGAGAAAACATTTGTGGGACAGTATGACGAATGTCGGGGGATTTCTCAAAAGATGAATGATGGTGTGATCGAGGGACTGTTTTGTACTCTTCAAGTGAAGATGAACTTTTCCGGTCTCGGTGCACAGCTGGTAAGACAACAAAAAAAAGTGCGTTAGCGAGTGTTTTAGAGAAACACATTTTATGTTCATCATGTCTTCTGTACAAATGATTATGTTTTCGTGGGTTTTTTTATACGTATAGTGCAATAACTTGTGTAGTGAAGAATTAGCAAAGACAAAATTTTCGTCCTCAATACAAGAACAAATCTGAGTTGTAAGAATAAAGAAGCATCGGTTCATTACTCAGATACAAAAATGTAATATAATCACTATTTATGGGCTATTTTGTGTCTGGTTGTCTCCAACACAATTCTCATAGCAGGTTTTCAAGGAATGGTATGTTAAAAGTGGGTTGGGAGAAACAGTGGAAGGTAAGGGCATGATGTAGTTCTGCTCTGTCTGCAGCATTAAATGATAATAAACATGTTGCAGGCTCTTCTGGACCAAGTCCTCAGCACTGTCTATGTTGACATCTGTCTTCCGGCTTCATGTAGAGACGACGTGGCCCTGCTGGCAAAAGAAGCAGCTGGTATCAGTTTCTAACAATTTTTTCTATGTACACAAGTACACACCTGCTATAATTTACATTCCATTACTGGGGCGCATATCTCACAAAATAAAAAAAGATAAACACAGTTTTCCAGCAGTTCATGGCTATGAACGCTATATAAAAGTCTTTATTTAGATATTATTAATATTTTCTAAAACAAATATAGTAAAGAAAATAGCAAATCTTTAATCAGAAAATTAAACATATGTGATGGTTAGTGGTAACCGTTGCCGAACTGCAAACTACCAATACAAAGTAGATAAATTACGTTGAATAGGATTTTTTTATTCTGTTTTGTATAAAAAATGATATTAATTTTGGTGTTTTTGGTTTGATGCTCTGCAGACGCTTTGGGACAAACAGTGCTAGGGGCGTCTTGTGTCACCTCCAAGGATCCTACTGGTGACACACTATTTTGGGTCACCATGTGAGTGGTTTGTTTTATGTCTTCGCTTACTTTTTTCTCTTCTGGATATGCAGTGGGGTGTCATTTTCAGTAGAGCTTTCAAGATCAAATCTGCAAGAAGTTTAATGGTCCACAGTTGGACCTTAGCCTTCTAAAGGTCATAAGTTTTCAGTGATGCTAACAGCACTAAGGCTGTAGCAAATCTGAAATTTGAGAGGTTTCTAGAGGTTTACATCCGTAAAAAATGAAAAAATTAAGTGTAATGCTGACAAAGCTGAAACTCTTTCATCGGGGTGCTTTGGTCAGACGTGTCGATGAGTGAAATAGTATATAGCGTATACGCAATGTCGACGATCATTTGTTTATTGTAAGAGCCCACTTGGTCAAAGAACGCTACACTTATGAACAACTGACAGCAAACCGGAAGTGGTCTACCCTCGACTTAAGGTGAAGGCCACATAAATGCATAATTCTCCAAAATTGTCTATGTAGGCAGCGGGCAGCCAACTAGACTCATACGTATCTATCCCGTCATGGACATTTCTTGTTTGTCCCTAAAAATTTGTACCATCATCATCATCATCATCATCGTTATCATCATTATTCACTTAATACACATTTATGTTCCATTGTTTGCCTCGTCATCAAGACATAATCCTAGTGCAGTGTTCCTCGGCAAATTCTTCTTCTTTCTGCTTTTTCGTATTGTTTCACGTAGCTGACTGTCCTGAAACCATTCTCTGTACTTAGCGGGATCATCGCCTTCCTCACCCTCCTTGGAGTGTGTGGCACAGCCTACGGTGTTCACCTCAAAGGGAGCGAGAAGACACCAAACAAGACAAGCACGCCATACCTTACAAGTCATATCAATATGGCCTTTAATGGGGAAACGCATGAAAATATCGATAAACACGCCAATGGAAGTAGTTCTCTCCACGAAGTTATGGTTCAAGACAAGAATGGTGAAGGGTATGTCATTGGAAACGGCAATCTACCGGAAGTGACGGGTCAAGGCGAGAAGCACAAACCGACAGTAGCTACTAACGGACTAAAGATATACGCCAATCACGAGCCAGAGAAACAAAAAATAGTCAGATCCAGAGGTATCAGAAAATATTGTTGCTTTTTTTTTTTGCTACCTTTACTTGCATTCTGGCAAGAGCACAGGTATCAACATCTTCCTTTAATGCAAACAAAACTTCCCATACTGCCAATACTTTATCTTACCTTGCTCAAATGTGTAGCCTGTTTCCTCTTTAATATCGAGTTATTAACATTGCTCGAATACACACACACACACACACAGTCCAATACAGATCAACACGATACATTCACTGCCTTGTCAAAACTCACTCTTGTTTAGTGTTATAGTCTTTTTCTTTTGCAAATTCCTCTTATTCAGTGTTTTAATTCTTGAAAATTCTCTAATTTTCTTATTAATTTATTCGAACAATTTTTACTAGTTTGTACTATTATTTATGTGTACTAAACCCTTGTTGCTATACATAAACTTGTATCGCTTTCCTGATCACTACAAAGAACATATTAGGGAAAAGAATGGTTCTTTTTTGTTAGAACGCTGACATTATTGATGCAGATGTAAAGTGGGACAAACCGTTTTTGTTCTACAACTCTCTTCACATTTTCTGTTAAATAGCATGTTAACTATTAATTAATATCAATTATTATTATTCTGTTAACTGTTCTGTTATTCATATTTTCTAACGTTTAAGATCCGTTGATCGGGTTTTCTGTTTACAGGTCTGTGCTCCAAGCTGCTGTTGAGTTTCTCGGTACTAGAAAACGGCAAAAAGCTGCTAAGCTTTGAGAAAGGTCAAGGTGACCTGTCCTGCCTTCACGGCATCCGGGTCATTACCATTACCTGGGTCATCCTGGGTCACTGCTTTGCCATGCCGACTGCTGCTACAGCCAACACAGTAGGTAAGTGTGGGTAACCATGTAAGCAGCTAAGACATCATTCAGCAACTTCATAAAGCATTCTTTGAACACACTATGAATAATATCACTTGTTTGATCACCGAGTTCTTGGAAAGTCTCATAATCTTTCAGTATTTATATCGCTCCATTTTTATATCTTTATGTGCCAGAGCGAAAGCAGTACATTTTGTCCCTGAGTGAAGACACGCAAAAGCAAGAAATTTCGAGAAAAATGTAGTCTTTACATGAAAAACAACAAGAATGTGCCTGAATTTACTTTTGATAATTTTAGGAAACGCAGCAGCCCTTTTCACTATGATACAAGACTGGACAATGGCGCCTCTATTCAGTGGAACACTTTCGGTTGATACCTTC
Source organism: Pomacea canaliculata (assembly GCF_003073045.1). NCBI lineage: Eukaryota > Metazoa > Mollusca > Gastropoda > Architaenioglossa > Ampullariidae > Pomacea > Pomacea canaliculata. Next base: position 7,999,366 of record NC_037591.1, read on the forward strand.
TTCCTTTTAAGGTAAATCATCGCTAACTGCCTGAATAGAACTTTTACTAGTTTAAAGGTCTTTACAAAATCCCAAAACTCTCAGCCAGGAAGGACAGCTCTCTCGTTGACCTGAGCCTTAGTGTTAGTGTGTCCATTCTTCAAGCAGCCATAACAGATTTTACTTCCACTTATGCAAGTCTGTGTTTAAAGACTTATTTTCTGTACAGCACATGAATTATTTACTCTTATAGCAGGGGGTATTAGATAAAAAGAATTGATAGTTGAAAAGGATTTAAAGCCGGTTGGTTTTATTCACTTTTAAAGAAATGTTCTTTATAAGGTGATACAACAGAAGCTAAATAACATTCTGGATTTTAAGTTTTCCTTTTATGGATGCTTTAATATTCTTTATTATTTTGTTTACTTAACTGCCTAATGTTGTTCTCCATCTTTGCAGCGGTTGCCTGACATCCTACCTGTTCTTACGACAGGCACAGAAGGCTGGCGGCATCACGTGCAGAAACATGATTCTGTACTACGTGCACCGATTCTGGAGGTAAAGAGAATGAAGGAGACAAAAATGACAATGACTGTTACAGATGTTTCAAACCTCGCAAAAACATGTCTTGAAGTGAATTACTGATAAAGAAATGAATAAGTAAATTATTCGTTTCTTTTGAGCCTTTTATTCTATATTTGAAAGAACTATTTTGATGCACTGGAGATGGTCTTTGTCCTAGGCTGACACCTTTGTATATGGTCGCTATCATATTTTATGCCGGAATAATGCCATACCTTATGAGCGGTCCCTACGATAACTCGCAATCAGCTACCTTGCAGAACTGCAAGAAGTACTGGTGGGCTAACATACTCTATGTCAACAATCTTGTTGATATATCGAAAATGGTAAGAAAAACAATGTACTGTATTCAGTATTCTATGTTAATCTGTGTGCTTATGTCTTTGCGTGCGTGTGTCTGTTTGTTTTCTTGCGTTTGGGTGCGCGTGCATGTTTTAGTGATCGGTTATGACGAGTCAACTGACATTTGGCATGTTTCAAGTACTATAATAAGATGAAAATCTTTTCTAATAATTTTCTTGCATGCAGCTGACATTTTCCTATTTTAACTCGACGCCTCGGGTGTTTTCAAACAATGTACGCATAAAAAATTAGTCACTTCATGAACATCACAGGTACTTTCCAATGTTATTGAATATTAGCTTAAAGCCAAACTTGATGAACGCAAACATTCTTATCTCAACACTTATTTTCAAACTACAGTGTCTGGGCCAGAGCTGGTATCTCTCTGACGACATGCAGTTCTATGTCATTGCCCCCCTTATGCTCGTACCATGGGTATTCGGGTAAGAAGATACATTTTGTTTTTATGTTTTTCTTCTTTCTTCTCTTTCCTGTAATTTTTTTCTTCTTTCCACATCTAATGCTTCTTCTATTTCCCTCTTTAGCCTTTGGCCTTTCCTTCCTAATTGTTCATTATCTGTGATTTTCCTATTCCAGGAAACGGACTATCGGCATTCTGTTCTGCATTGCTCTGATCATCGTCCACATCGTCACGAACCCCATTTTTATCACAAGAGATAATCTGCAGCTTCTCTACGGGTAATACTTTTATCCATCTTTTCCATTTTTCTTACTCCTACCAGTATGCATGTGATGTGATATGATATGATATATGAGGTTTGAGATATGATATGATATTTGATATATGATACGATATGATCTAATTCTTCACCAACTGTTTTCTAACACGTCCTATAAACTTTAATTTGTTTTATAATTTACTAATATGCCTCATGAAGCACTACCTCAGTAACAAATCTAACTAATTATGGATGGGTAGGTCAGTATGTCATACTTGACTGTGTTCGTGCAGAAATACGCAGCTGGACTATATGAAGGAAGTCTACCTTCCTCCCTGGACCCGTGTCGCGCCATTTGCAATCGGTGTTCTCTTGGGCTACATCTTGCACTCCACTGGATGCAAGTACAAAATGCAGAAGGTGGGTAAATCAAGGGTCGCACGCTTGTCACAAATGCTTCTATCCATCAGGAAAATATGGAACAGAAAGACAAAAGAAGAATAAAATTAGATAACTGTGATAGAAAAGATGTGACACTGACGTGAAGATGATAACTAATGGTGGTGGGGGAGGATGAGAGCTCTTGTTGAAAATGAATGCGAAAGAACAGATGGAAAAAGAAGGTAATGAGAGAGCTAGACTTGGTCATGGTGATATAAAATATGGTACTTTCCTGATAAGAGTTGATGATAATGGTAGAGATGATTGGGCGAGACGTAGAAGCGAAGATATAGACAGTGTATGTGTGTGTGTGTGAGAGAGAGAGATGCTACGAATATTTTGAATATTTAGGAACTAGTCTCGGAGTGTACAGCAGATTTTTTACCAAACCCTCCCAAATCTTGTAGAGAGAGTCGCAAAACTTTTTGTCTGCACAAGTGACTTCGTGCAAACGCCTGTAATATAGAACTTTACCATTTATTTTATTCTTCTTTCTCAAATCGTCTGAAGAAATAATCTATAGAAGTAAAGAAAGACATAAAGAAAAAACAAAACAAAATTAAGATATTTGTATGCGTATACATATTTGTCTCCTTACCCAGTAAGCCTCACACTTCATACTCAGTTCAATGTTCTGAAAACTTTATCTTGCAGCTTCTCGTGCTGTTAGGGTGGCTGGTGGCAACGGCTGTAGGCCTAGTGGCTGCTTACGTGCAGTTTGATAATGTCAAAGGCATGGACAAGACCCTACACCTGACCTGGGACTCAAACCAGTTTGCCGTGTACGAGACTCTCAGTCGACCAGCGTGGGCATGCGCAGTGGCGTGGGTCATACTGGCTTGTTGCACAGAACATGGAGGTATGGTTGTGTCTCCTTTTATTTTCTCTGCTGAGTGAATTTTATCTTAAACGCTAGCAATCAGATTTGAGCAGTAACAGATTTAATCAACCTAAACAGGCCAGCATGAAGTGACAATAACAATAATAACAATAACATCCGACTTTATTAATCCCAACGGGCAATTAAGATGGGAGCTGTGCCGTTTCCAAAATATATGTATATGAGAAAAGAAAAAAACCACACATGCACACCTACCCATCACACATACACACACACACACCGCTGATAGTTCATCTGTGATTGAGTAGCTGGACTGCGGATGGCACAAAAGATTTTCGATGCCTATTGCTTTTGCATACTGGCATGGCATAGCGTTTACCGGAGCTTAATAAAACAAATTCTCCCGCTAGTACATGTTCAGGTATGGACATAATGCGGGAAGCTTTCCTAATTAGTTGTTGATTACAGAAGGAAGTCAAGTCCCTCAAGTGACCTTTGATACAGATACAGATCAAATCAATTACATCTTATCCCTTAAGCAATAAAATATTATTGTAGTGTAAATTTATTATTTGCCAGCGTCTACATTTTATGCCTTTATGAGTTACTATATTTTTAAAGGGGGGAGGGAAGATAGTCAAATTGTTAGAGTGCTGGAATCCGAACTGAGAGCGCGCTGGTTCTATTCCCGATTAGCCCATCAAACTTCCCCTAATCGACCAAGCTGGAATAGGTACCTGAAAATTTGACGACAGACAATTTGTTGGCTTTGCTAAGAAAGATAACAATAATTTACCCTACATTGCTTCAAGATGTATTGAAAAAAACAAAAAAAAAAATAGTTCCTTCTGCGATTGGTGAATTAACAGTAAGAAGGTTAGTGGAACAAAATACAGTAGCACACAGGCATGGGTCAGCCAGTAAGGCCAGTAATACGTAAAGATTACATTCCTGCCTGCCAAAAACGTAGGAGGTCGATATTATTTGTCCTCCTCTAATGATGTGAAGTAGACATCATCTACTGTTATTATACTTTACACACAGGCTTTGTAAACACCTTCTTGTCCTGGAGGGGCTGGGGGCCTCTGTCACGGCTGACCTACGGGGCCTACCTGTTCCACCTCACCACGATGTACGTCATCTTGGGCAACAAAATCGCACCTTTCTATCTTTCCTCCTGGACTGTGGTGAGCACTTTAACTATATAGTAACTATGGTAACAAGAGATGGGAATGGGAAAGTAAATAGCTTTGCAGTTCTGCTCTTCTGAAGCTGTGTCCATGACACTCACAGAAACGTGCAGTCAGTATGAACCAACACAAATCTAGTAAATTAATTTTTAAAATTGTACCAAATTACTTAGCCTGAAAGTAAATTCGCCCATAAATGTAACAAGGTTAACGCCATTGTAATAACAGTCCTACTCATTTACTTACTAAACAGTCCATCACTAATAGGCATAGTCAAAGAGACTGCAAGACCAAGTGGGTGAATAATGATAGAGATGTAATGGAATAGATAAAAAGACAGACGAAGTGATACGTGATTGGAAGGATATAAATGAAAAGGTGTATGGCAGCCCACACAAAATGGTGATATCTACCTCTGTAAATAAACAATTCATTCATTAATAAATGGCACAATAAAGGCGAAACCATCATAGTTTGAAAATAACTGACATCTATTACTGTTGTTGTCATTGTTATTTCTTCAGGCGGAGCTAACGATCTCTGTCACGGTTCTAACCTACATGGTGTCCTTCGTCTTCTCGCTGCTGGTGGAGTCGCCTACTCTTGGCCTCGAGAAGGCGCTGCTAGGTGGCGCTGGTAACAAGAAACATTAGTGACGTCAGTGATGTACATCAAAGACACTTCTGTGCAGCTTTACCTTCATTACATGGGCAGTCCGTTGGCGCAACGTTTAGCGCCTGTCACCAATACAGTGAGGGCTGGCTGTCCTGGGTTCAGATCTCGTCTCGGGCACGTTGTTGTTTCTCTGCATGTGCCATATGTTTACAGGGTTGGTTGCCTTACAGTGATATAGTACATACGGCTGTCAGGTTTAAGTACCTTGGTTTAATGATAGACGGAAGGCTTTCCCTTAGTAATCACGGGAATCAAGTGTACAGATAAGCACAGCAAAGACTACCTTTTGAGAAAACTCCGCAGCTTCAACGTCAGTTCTGGGATGCTAGAGACTGTTTACGGGTCTCTTGTTGAGAGCATCCTCACATCTAACATCGCCGCCCGGTATGGTCACCTCCTCGTCACAGACAAGGCAAGGCTGGCCAGAGTCATCCACCAGGCAAATAAAATTACTGGTAAATCACAGCTGCCACTTTCTGACTCGTACCTTCATGCAGTCAGAAAGATGGCACATGACATCACCTCAGACCAAACACCTTCTCCTTCCCAGCCTTCAGCTTTCGCCCTCTGGCAAACTTCAAAGTGCCACGTGCGCGAAAAACTGCCTACCAGAGGTCCTTCATGCCAGCAGCCATCACCATCCTAAATAAGAGGCAAAAGGACTCGTAGGGCTGCCATACTAACTGCCATCCTCCTTATGAGATTTGCATGTATGTGTGAGGTGTAGGTGTGCGTTTGTGTTGAGTGTCTTGTATGGGTATGTCTGGCCATTACGTTTTGTATATATATATATGCTCATATTATGTTTGTAAATGTGGTTTGGCTTGTGAACAAAAGAAAAATTTCTGTCTTGTACTTCCTCGGACAGACAATAAAGTTTTATTTCATGGATTTTGAAATGCCAAAATTCTGTTCATCTTATCACTGCTTTTAAGGCATCTAAAATTTAGTCACAGAGATGGAGAGTGAAGGCAGTTGATGTTGGACAGCAGTCAGAAAAGTGGCTGTCAGAACACTGCACAAAGACGACAACAATACAGCTCGTCCCTTGTATGGTGGAACCAGAATGTTATTCTTTCGTTATTCACAGACAGTTCTTGACGGGTCTTTGTTGTTGTTTGTTTTGCAGCTCTACACAGACATATTTAACTGCCTCTCCATGACGTCTTTCGAATGAGACAAAGGTACAAGACACAGGACACCACTCATACAAAGATGACACATTGTGAGATATATACAGGTAGTCCTCGACTTACGACGTTGATCCGTTCTTACGCGGCGTCGTAAAGCGAATTTCGACGTAAGTCGGATCATACTTTCATACAGTACTGTACCATAATAACACTACAGTACTGCAAACACTATCCTAACACAGTACCCTACATAAGTATTAATAAACATAAGTACAGTAAAATATTGTGCAGCATAGTACGCTTTGTTATCACTGTCGCTTTCATAGGAGCAGATCCTTTCACATGTTCAAGGATGCGATCTTTATCTTGATAATCGTAGCGACAGTCGAACGACTAAGACCTAAACCTCGTAAGTCGGAATGAGCGTTGTATAAAGCGTCGTAACTCGAGACCGTCGTAACCCGAGGACTACCTGCATATATATATCATGTGGTTTGTAAGGTCTCTAGTTTCTAATCAACAGATGGTCCTAATTCTCTTACTGACCGTAGCCCTGACGACTGTAACGACCTTTATATGAATTGGTTAATTACCATGTAATATTTTTAATGCACATGTTGTTTCTCATGGTGGTGATGTCGTTAAGGTACCTGCTAAATGGAGACACTTAATGAAATTATGGCTCAGCATTGCAACAGAACAATAGTTGTTTTCTAGGACCATTGCCTGAAAATACCTACCTAGATATCTCGAAAACGACTTACAGCTTCTTAAGCTAGGTGTGTCATATTTTTCTACTTTTTAAAGTGGTGGTTCTTGGCCTTAACATTTCAGAAATGTAAATCCGCTGTAGTGACTAGATCGCGACATCACTAGGATGACTTGTATTGCGGTCAGGCTGCAAGGCAGCAACAGTAGGAAGCGCCGTTATCAAAGATTATTTAAACATTCACCAAACGGACCGTTACTTGGCCTGGGTGTTCCTATTAAGCAGAACGTTTCATAACGTTTATAATATTTGTAAACTTTGTTAGCATTCGGGGTGTTCTTTATGATTTGTGTATATTTGTATATCTAGTAGAACAGAGTCGGAGCACGTTTGTCTCGAAGGCGGTGTAAGACAAACGTTATTCATTATTAATCATCATTTAATTTTGTCTGGCCTGGCCAAGGCAACTGCAAGTGGGACTCGAAACAATAAATCTATGAGCTTTTTCGATAACATCACAACTTTGGATTGGGCTAGCTGTTAATGTCATAACGCCATAGTCATTACACAACACAAGTGTATCCACGTACAATCCACGTTCAGTCTGCATTGGTACCTACTTTCCGTGCATAGTGGTGTTTGTGGACATGAGAATGTGTACCCGGCTGTTAGACAGCGATTGCGCCCTACTACACCTTTAAAGGGTTACTCAAGGCTTGTGATAAGGCTCTGGCGACGGTCAAACGTTTCAAAACTATATTTAGTTACAATTACAGAGCACGAGAGCAATACAGGAGAAATAAAGGATTCGTTTCTCACTTAATTACCACTTATTAGCACTATTTCGGTTGCCGATGTTTATAAAAATTGAAAAAATCCAGTGAAATCGACCGTTGTGTCCTTCCGCCGAGTAACCACGATATCTTCCCGAGATGATCAAGCAGAGGAGTCTTCTTGTGACGTCAGAGTCTTGTTGTGACGTCAGTCTCTGAAAGGAAGTGTCTGTATCATTGCGAAGATTTTACGTCTGTTTATTGTATGACGCACTCTGTGTGTAAGGCTTGTAAGACTCTGTCTTTCGGAAACTGATGGAAAGAAAATTTTGAATCTTTTCCATCTTTTCGTGGCAGTCGGGTGCAGTACATTCTCCAGGCATGGTTCTCACTATGGAAACCACACCTCATAGGGTCACGTGATGGAGAACGAGTTTTCGTGGAATCAAAAAAAGAGTCCCGTGTAATTTCTCTTATTAAACACAACATTCTACTAAAAACCTTCAACGTTTTCCACATGAACACACATATAAATAGACGAGATTCAAATTTATCATACTCTGTACGCAAGTCTAAGCACTTTTATTTTGCCTTTAGAATCCCTTTAAGAGACATATAGCAGGTGGACATCTCTGCCGTTATGTACATCTCTGAGAAAGATTAACAGGTCGCAGTCACGTGTACACGGACAGTTGTGAAACAGCATTCAACCACGTCCCCCATCCCAACCTCGCACTTTGAACATGGCAAAATGATGATAAAGTAAAAAAGAAAAAACTATATGACCGCTTGCGAGTGAAACATAGATAAGTCTCCTAAAAGGGGCCATCAGTTCGTCGGGTACACCCTGAAAGATTTTTTACGGAGTGCTGCTAAAATGAGGAAGAAAAATACAGAATTGTGTCGCTTGACGACGAAAACATGTTCAAAGCAATGCAGACAGCAGAAAGGTTTCTTAAACAAACATTATATGTCTTTTCTTCGTCAACCCCATTGTCGGAAGTGGGAATATGACTCCATATAGAGTTTCGGGAAAAGCAGTGAAAAGGACAGAAAATTATTTGGCATCTTGGTCTCTGACATCTCACTCCCCAACGATCTTCTAAAATAAAACCCGTAAGGCTTAGGACAATCTTTACCTTTTATGGACATTTGCAATGTTTTGTGGAATTAGAGAAGAAAGATTACACGAGAGACAAAGAGATAAAGGAAACAATTAAGTGAGTATTTAACCTCTTGTATGCTGCTGCTGCTGCTGCTGATGTTGTTGTTGTTGTTGTTGTTGTTGTTGTTGTGTTGTTGTTGTTGTTGTTGTTGTTGTTGTTGTTGTTGTTGTTGTTGTTGTTGTTGAAGAGCAAGTGTCTTGTTCGGAAATTCCTTCCAGTAAGCTTATGAGTGCTGCGAGCCATAAAGTGATAATTATTTCCTGACGTCACCGACGATCTTGTTGAATCGCCCGGCCGTTGACCGCCACCCGTTAGGGTTCACCTGTGCTGTATGTACCCAGTGTACCTGTCTGTGCCCAAATAAGGGCAATCAAGATAATGATTACAGCGGACAGGCAGGTTTGCTCACTTCCCACCACAGCAAAAGACTCCACTCAGTCAAAGAAACACTTACTGACAATCTGTCACACACACAGACAGACAGACGACAGAACAAACAGGTGGGGTGTGTATTTCGATGTGTTCTTACGAGTATTAATAATTTATATTTAAAACAATTATTTATATTTGAAATAAAATTATTTATAAATAAAAAAGAAATAAACAATAATACATTGCATTTAATTTAATAAAGTAATTATCAAAAAATATAATCTAATTTATTAATCATTTAATCATAATAATTGAATTTGTGAAGCGTGTTTTCTCGGGTAGCTTTCAGCTGAATGTATTGACACGAAAGCAAACCGCCAGTCAACCGTGCAGGAAACCTTAGCTGTATGATGATGTGTATCTATCTCTACCTTTATCCAAATCACGAGACTGTTGATTTTGTTTCTCTAATCTTGAGAGTTTTTCCCTTGCCACAAATCACCCACAAAAAGAACTCGACAGGAGGGTATGAATTCCTACACGGAGTGTTTCGCAACAGAAAAGGTGCAGACGTACCCGAGTGTATATCTCGCATGGTATATTGTCACCTGTTATCGCTGTTATCACAGGTAAATAATTCTATTTTAGAATACTCCTAATAAGGGCATGCAGCGAATTACGTGGTGTGGGTCACATAAGTTATAAAAGCCTCGTACTGCAGTTCATCCCACAAGGATCTCTAACATCTGCTTGGATACCCAGGAAAGGTAAATACACGTTTGTACTCTAACCATTGGTTATATTTTAAACAAGAACTAATAAAATGAATGGTTAAACGCTACTTTGGTACTTTTCGAAAAAAGAACGGTGGTTAAAAAAAAATTCAGCTAAATATGTTTAACAATTATTTCAACAGATGTATTAGATGGTAAAGATTTGTTTATTTTCATGGTCGTCATGAACTGTGTCCCATATATTTTGCTAAATGTACTTATTTTTCAAACATTTTAATTTGATTTTATGTTTATTTATTGTTTTATTTCTCAGCTATTTTGATTTACTGAAACTTCCTTAAAAAATTATATTTTGGCTTGTTGGTTGTCAAACCAAAACATTTTTGATACTTGTTATGAGATAAACTATTTATTTATATGTTAAACATCTTCTTAAAATAAAAAGACTATAATTATTGTGATAAAAAATTTATGTAGAGCGATTTCACTTTGATATTGACCATTGTAAGATTCAGTGATCGTTGAAGCTTAACAGAATCGGAATCGAAACCCACTTCACAGATACATAGACACACATCAGCTACAACTCAGTGGAAAGTAACAACGGTACCTACATGAGTCACATCTCAGAGGAAGAGAATTTCGGCTGAATTTTACAGATGTTCATCAATTATTTGCTCAACCATAAAATTCTGTAATTTTCAAAACCACGATGGTGACTCCGCAAAACTGAGCACACTTATCTGACAGTGTGGAACTTTTACCTGGCGACTATCAAAGGTGTGACAGAAAAAAACTAGATGCACTTGTTTATGACCTGGAGAACCCGCTATTCGTTATTGAAACAGACGTTAGTGCAACCTCAAACTTTCATTGACCCAATGAAAAAAGATAACGTCCAAAGAAGCAGTCTGACCGCCTAAAACAAAAAAAAAATTTTTAACTATGAGTACTTAACTCAACAATCTGTATTAAATAGCTATAAGAATCTTTCCCCTGATCCAGGTGGCATTAAGCCACTTTTCTCTCGAGTTCAAGTCCGCTATTGTCCGCCTAATTTATAAAAAAAACTATCTTTGGATTATAACTGCTTCAGTAATTACAGACAAGTTTCAACCCTGTCCCTCCTGTCTCAGGTTTTGGAAGTGATTGTTCTTTCTCAGCTTATTGTACACATGGAGCAAAATCATCTCCTTAATCCCTTCCAGTCGGCTTATGGTAATGAATCTGCACTTCTAAAATGAATGATCTACTCTTCTGCTCACGATGACACCTGAATACTGTTATTCTTGTCAGCTGTAGTTGATACTATCCTATACTTCTACACAGACTTCAGCAGTTTTTTGGTATTCATTTTGCTTTGTCCTGGTTTCGATCCGATTTCACGGACCGAACCCACACTGTGTGTGTGAATGGTGTTCTCAGATATTTCTTCCTGAGATATGGTGTCCCTCAGGGATCTGTATTGGGTCCAATACTTTTTGTGTTGTGTACCTCCCCTCTGTCTGATGTTATGTCCCGCCATGCCATGTCATATGTGAGTCATGCTGATGATACAGTTTTATCAGTCAGCTCCACTAACTGAACTATCTGGACTACTGATACGGACACAGGAATGCATAGATGATGTAAAGTACTCGATGCTCCAAAATAGACTGCAACTGAAGGATGATAAGACTTAAATCTTACTCATCCAAACAAATCTTTCTTAGTCATCCTTCTCTCCCTCTATAAACAACTCTTCTTTTCTCTACCTCTGTTCGCAGCTTGGGTTTCATTCTTGATCAGAGTTTGACTTTTTGTGAGCATATTTCTCATCTTCAGAAATGCTTACCTTTACTACTATTAGACATTATCTCTTATTTTGGCTGGCCTTCCCAAGTATATTTTTGGCAGACTTCAAAGCATACAGAATAATCCTCAGATCATCTAGATGTGAACTTATCTCACCCATCAGAACAATACCAACAGCAACATCAAATGCTGACAATGTTCGTCACGCACCGATGGTTTCAGGGCGTTGACCTGGTCAGGACTTTAATATTAAAAGAAATCGCAGTAAAGCGTCCGTCAAGTAAATCTTAAAATATTTCTGTAATTTCCTATGAACCTTTTTGTTCCAAAATGTTTCAGGGCAAACGACTGAAAATGTGGCAAATCATGCTGGTCACGACAGTTCTTTTGGTGACACTGAGGACAGCACTTTGTCAAACTACTAGTATGACTGGAGGCTTGAACACCACTAATGCTATCCTTCCTGTCACTATATCTGGAACCTCGTTGTATTTAAACAAGACAGTTTCTTTGGAAACAGGCACAATGCGTTCATCATCAGTGACTCCATCTTTAAGGAACGTGCAGACTGAATCTAGCTCACCAACTTCCACTTTAGGGGGTTTCAGCATCACCAACTCTTCTTCTGTTACTGAAAGCCCATCAACTGGAATCGTCACTGGAAAACCTGCATCAGGGACCCCAGCTTTGGTGACTCAAGAGTCAGGGATCCCATTGTCTGGGGTCACGGGCTTAGGAGGTCAGCCATCAAGTTTCTCGCCTATCAAAACCTCGTCCTCGGGAGCCACAAACGACTCGTTTACAGGTACTTCTCCCCCTGCAACAAAGGCAGGAGGTATCTCCTTGAGGAATTCTTCCGAGGACAATAGCTATACGACTGATAAATCCACACCTTCGTCCTTCCCTAAGGACAGTGCCAACTCCACCAGCGCTTCGACTTCCGGTGCAGCTCAGCAACTCCAGAACTTGATGCTTTTATTCAACATGATGTCGGGTAACTCTGCCAACTCTTTGCCACCCGAATTTCTGCCCTTCCTGATGAACAGCGGCATCTCCCTTCAGAACACTCTTCAGAAACTCAGTCTCCTGACTCAAACCCTGCAAGTCTTGCCCCAGTGCGCGGCTGACCTTGCAACCTTCCAGGCGGGGATTCAAAAAGGAGAACTTTGGACCTTACAAAGTAAGTACCTCTGCACTAGATTCATTAGATAAAAACTACTGTGGAAACTGGCTTGATAAATTGACAGTAGAATATGGACATTTTGTTTGTAACAATATCTGTAAGTCGTATGTTGAAAACTTACACCTTGTCTTTGTAGTCAATCTTTTCACCATCTACGTTTCAAGGGTTTGACCAAGCATGTTATCTATCGACTACGGAAATAAGTGTCATCATGCAAGTTAAAGGAATCAAGACGGTTTTAAGTAATCAGCAGTAACATCAGCAGTCGACTATAGTAAAAGGTAGAGGAACAATAATCAGATCATGAAGAAAGTGGGGGAGCAAAACGAGGTAGGAGAGCGATACAGGATAAAGTGGGTGCGTCGTCTAAGAACTGATTTTTGTTTAGGTTTATTTATTTATTTATTTGCAGTGATAGACGCAATTGGAAAACCACAGGCCGGCATTCTGCTAGGGGAACAAACATTTGTGGGACAGTATGATGAATGTCGGGGGATTTCCCAAAAGATGAATGATGGTGTGATCGAGGGACTGTTTTGTACTCTTCAAGTGAAGATGAACTTTTCCGGTCTCGGTGCTCAGCTGGTAAGACGACAAAAAAAAGTACGTTAGCGAGTGTTCTAGAGAAACACATTTTATGTTCATCATGTATTCTGTACAAATGATTATGTTTTCATGGGTTTTTTTTTTAATACGTCTAGTGCAATAACTTGTGTAGTGAAGATTAGTAAAGACAAAACTTTTGTGCTCAATACAAGAACAAATCCGAGTTGTAAGAATAAAGAAGCATCACTTCATTACTCAGATATAAAAATGTAATATAATCGCTATTTATTGGTGATGTTACTTCTGGTTGTCTCCAACACAGTTCTCATAGCAGGTGTTCAAGGAATGGTATGTGGGAAGTGGGTTGGGAGAAACAGTGGAAGGTAAGGGCATGATGTAGTCCCCCTCTGTCTGCAGCATTAAATGATGACAAACATGTTGCAGGCTCTTCTGGACCAAGTCCTCAGCACTGTCTATGTTGACATCTGTCTTCCGGCTTCATGTAGAGACGACGTGGCCATGCTGGCAAAAGAAGCAGCTGGTATCAGTTTCTAAGAATTTTTGCTATGTACACAAGTACACACCTGCTATAATTTACATTCCATTACTGGGGCGCATATCTCACAAAATAAAAAACAAAGAGAAACACAGTCTTCCAGCAATTCATAGCTACGAAGAATAAATAAAAGTCTTTACTTAGATATTACTAATATTTTCTTAGACAATAGCAAAGAAAATAGCAAATCGTACATCAGAACATCAAACATATGTGATGGTTAGGGGTAACCGTTGCCGAACTGCAAACTCCCCATACAAAGTAGATAAATTACGTTTTATAGGATTTTTTATTCTGTTTTTTTTTTTAATATGAAAGAGATATTAATTTTGCTGTTTTTGGTTTGATGTTCTGCAGACGCCTTGGGACAAACACTTCTAGGGGCGTCTTGTGTCACCTCCAAGGATCCTACTGATGACAAACTATTTTGGGTCACCATGTGAGTGAATTGTTTTATGTCTTCGCTTACTTTTTCTTCTCTTCTAGAGATGCAGTGGGGTGTCATTCTTCTTCTTTCTTTTTTTCGTATTATTTCACATAGCTGACTGTCCTGAAACCATTCTCTGTACTTAGCGGGATCATCGCCTTCCTTGCCCTCCTTGGAGTGTGTGGCACAGCCTACGGCGTTCACCTCAAAGGGAGCGAGAAGACACCAAACAAGTCAAGCACGCCATACCTTACAAGTCATATCAATATGGCCTGTAATGGGGAAATGCATGAAAATATCGAAAAACACGCCAATGGAAGTAGTTCTCTCCACGAAGTTATGGTTCAAGACAAGAATGGCGAAGCGTATGTCATTGGAAACGGCAATCTACCGGAAGTGACGGGTCAAGGCGAGAAGCACAAAACGACAGTAGCTACTAACGGACTAAAGATATACGCCAATCACGAGCCAGTGGAACAAAAAATAGTCAGATCCAGAGGTATCAAAAAATATTGTAGCTTTTTGGTTTTTTTGTTGTTGTTGTTTTGTTGTTTTTTTTTTGGGGGGGGGGGTTGTTACCTTTACTGATATTCTGGCAAGAGCACAGGTATCAACATCTTCCTTTAATGCCAACAAAACTTCCCATACTGTCAATACTTTATCTTACCTTGCTCAAATGAGTAGCCTCTTTCCTCTTTATTACCTATTTATTAACATTGCTCAAATACACACCCATGTCAAATATAGGGCAACATTCACTGCCTTGTCAAAATTCACTCTTGTTTAGTCTTGTAGTCTTTATCTTTTGCAAATTCGACTTATTCATGGTTTTGATTCTTGAAAATTCTCTAATTTTCTTATTCTGACACTTTTTACTGATATGTACTTTTATTTATGTGTACTAAACCCTTGTTGATAAACATAAACTTGTATCGCTTTCCTGATCACTACCAAGAACATAAGGAAAATAATGGTTCATTTTTTGTTAGAAAATCGACATTACTGATGCAGCTGGAAAGTGTGACAAACCGTTTTTGTTCTACAACTCTCGTTCACATTTTCTGTTAAATAGCATGTTAACTATTAATTAATATCAATTATTATTATTCTGTTAACTGTTCTGTTATTTATATTTTCTAACGTTAAAGGTCAGTTGTTCATATTTTCTGTTTACAGGTCTGTGCTCCAAGCTGCTGTTGAGTTTCTCGGTACTAGAAAACGGCAAAAAGCTGCTAAGCTTTGAGAAAGGTCAAGGTGACCTGTCCTGCCTTCACGGCATCCGGGTCATTACCATTACCTGGGTCATCCTGGGTCACAGCTTTGTCATGCCAATTAATACTACAGCCAACACAGTAGGTAAGTGTGGGTAACCATGTAAGCAGCTAAGACATCATTCAGCAACTTCATAAAGCATTCTTTGAACACACTATGAATAATGTCACTTGTTTGATCGCCGAGTTCTTGGAAAGTCTCATAATCTTTCAGTATTTATATCGCTCCATTTTTATATCTTTATGTGCCAGAGCGAAAGCAGTACATTTTGTCACTGAGTGAAGACACGCAAAAGCAAGAAATTTCGAGAAAAATGTAGTCTTTACACGAAAAAGAACAACAATGTGCCTGAATTTACTTTTGATAATTTTAGGAAACACAGCAGCCGTGATCACTATGATACAAGACTGGACAATGGCACCTGTATTCAGTGGAACACTTTCGGTTGATACCTTCTTCCTTTTAAGGTAAAGCATTGCAAACTCTTAAAGACAAGCATGAGTGGAATATTTACTAGTTTAAAGGTCTTTACAAAATCCCAAAACTCTCAGCCAGGAAGGACAGCTCTCTCGTTGACCATAGCCTTAGTGTTAGTGTGTCCATTCTTCAAGCAGCCATAACAGATTTTACTTCCATCACTCATGCAAGTCTGTTTTTGAAGACTTTTATTTTCTGTACAGCACACTAATTATTTCCTCTTATAGTGGGGAGTATTAGATAAAAGAAATTAATTCTTTTGAAAGGGGTTTAAAGCCGGTTGGTTTTATTCACTTTTAAAGAAATTGTCTTAATAATAAGGTGGTACAAGCAAATAAGCTAAATAGCATTCTAGATTTTAAGTTTTCCTTTTGTGGATGCTTTGATATTCTTTATTATTTTGTTTACTTAACTGCCGCATGCTGTTCTCCATCTTTGCAGCGGTTGCCTGACATCCTATCTGTTCTTACGACAGGCACAGAAGGCTGGCGGCATCACGTGCAGAAACATGATTCTGTACTACGTGCACCGATTCTGGAGGTAAAGAGAATGAAGGAGACAAAACTAATAGTAACTATTTAAATGTTAAGAGCATAAGCAAACAATGTTAGAGACTGAAAGAAGGGTAAAAAAATAAAATTCAGATACATGTATTGCGGAAAAGATATGGGCACGATGTCTGTTAGGTTTCAAACATCGCAAAAACATATCTTGAAGTGAATTACTAAAAAAGAAATGAGTAAGTAAATTATTCGTTTCTTTTGAGTCTTTTATTCTATATTTGAAAGAACTATTTTGCAATAGTTTGAAAACTGACTATCTGATGCACTGGAGATGGTCTTTGTCCTAGGCTGACACCTTTGTATATGGTCGCTATCATGTTTTATGCCGGAATAATGCCATACCTTATGAGCGGTCCCTACGATAACTCGCAATCAGCTACCTTGCAGAACTGCAAGAAGTACTGGTGGGCTAACATACTCTATGTCAACAATCTTGTTGATATATCGAAAATGGTAAGAAAAACAATGTACTGTATTCAGTATTCTATGTTTATCTGTGTGCTTATGTCTTTGCGTGCGTGTGTCTGTTTGTGTTTGCTTGCGTTTGGGTGCGCGTGCATGTTTTGGTGATCGGTTATGACGAGTCAACTGACATTTGGCATGTTTCAAGTACTAGTAAGATGAAAATCTTTTCTAATAATTTTCTTGCATGCAGCTGACATTTTCCTATTTTAACTCGACGCCTCGGGTGTTTTCAAACAATGTTCGCATAAAAAATTAGTCACTTCATGAACATCACAGGTACTTTACAATGTTAATGAATATTAGCTTAAAGCCAAACTTGATGAACGCAAACATTCTTATCTCAACACTTATTTTCAACTTACAGTGTCTGGGCTGGAGCTGGTATCTGTCTGATGACATGCAGTTCTATGTCATTGCCCCCCTTATGCTCGTGCCATGGGCATTTGGGTAAGAAGATACATTTTGTGTTTGTTTGTTTGTTTCTTCTTTCTCATTTTCCTGTTATTTCTTTCTTCTCTCCACATCTAATGCTTTTTCTATTTCCCTCTTTACTTCCGTCTTTCGTCTTTGAAGTTTGTTTCTCCTTTTCTTCCCAATTGTTCATTATTTGTGATTTGCTATTTCCTGTTCTAGGAAACGGACTATCGGCATTCTGTTCTGCGTTGCTCTGATCATCGTCCACATCGTCACGAACTCCATTTATATCACAAGAGATAATCTGCAGTTTCTCTACGGGTAATACTTTTATCTATTTTTTCCATTTTTCTTACTCTTGCCGATATGCATGTTATATAATATATTATGATATGATATGATACTATATGATAGCTGTGTTGTTTTTGGAAAAAGGTGTAGAGAAAACGAGAAAGATGTTGCCGCATCTGCAATCTGAATCTTTTAATTCTTCAGCAACTGTTTTCCAACAAGTCCTATAAGCTTTAATTTGTTTTATAATTTACTAATGTGCCTCATGAAGCACTACCTCAGTAACGAATCTAACTATTTATGGATGGGTAGAAGGTCAGTATGTCATACAATGTCAACCAGAAGTTTATACGGTAAGGTAAGGTAACTTTTGAGGCATATAAATTTGTTAGGAATTATAGAAACTCAAATTTAGTGACATCTGCTAAGTCTTAACTGTGTTCGTGCAGAAATACACAGACGGAATATATGAAGGAAGTCTACATTCCTCCCTGGACCCGTGTCGCGCCATTTGCAATCGGTGTTCTCTTGGGCTACATCTTGCACTCCACTGGATGCAAGTACAAAATGCAAAAGGTGGGTAAATCAAGTATCGCCCGCTTGTCACCGATGCTTCTATCCATCAGGAAAATATGGAACAGAAAGACAAAAGAAGAATAAAATTAGATAACTGTGATAGAAGAGAAGACGTGACACAGACGAGAAGATGATAACTAATGGTGGTGGGGGATGATGAGAGCTCTTGTTGAAAATGAAGAAATGTAATGAGAGAGCTAGACCTGGTTATGATGATATAAAACATGGAACTGGCCTGAAAGTGATAAGAATTAATGATGGTGGTAGAGATGATTCGGCGAGACATAGAAGTAAAGATATAGACAGTATGTGTGTGAGTGCGTGCGTGCGTGTCAGAGAGAGATGTTACGAATATTCGATTGCGGGATTATTCTGTTCATATAAAATTTTAAATATTGAGGAACTAGTCTTGGAGTGTGCAACAAAAATTTCGTGCAGCTTCAATCCCCCCAAATCTTGTAGAGAGAGTCGCAAAACTTTTTTTTCTGCACAAGTGATCTCGTGCAAACGCCTGTAATATAGAACTTTACCATTTATTTTATTCTTCTTTGTCAAATTGTCTGAGGAAATAATCCATAGAGGTAAAGAAAGACAAGAAAAAAACAAAACATGGTTAAGAGGAAATTTTCGGCCGTAATATTACTTTTTCAGATATTTTTTGAAAATTTACTTTCTTTATGAGTATATCATTTATTATAATATGTGACGAGAAAGTCTAATTTTATTTTCTAATGATTTGGTAAAGCTCAACGCGATAACTCCTTCCCCGAAATCTGGATAAATACACTCTTCCATGTTGATGAAATTCTATGCTGATATTTGTATGTGTATACGTCTGTGTCACCTTCTTACCCAGTAAGCCTCACACTTCATACTCAGTTCAATGTTCTTAAAAACTCCTCTTTCAGCTTCTCGTGCTGTTAGGTTGGCTGGTGGCAACGGCTGTAGGTCTAGTGGCTGTTTACACTCAGTTTGATAATGTCAAAGGCTTGGACAAGACTCTACACCTGGCCTGGGACTCAAACCAGTTTGCCGTGTACGAGACTCTCAGTCGACCAGCGTGGGCATGTGCAGTGGCGTGGGTCATACTGGCTTGTTGCACAGAACATGGAGGTATGTATGGTTGTGTCTCCTTTTATTTTCTCTGCTGAGTGAATTTTATCTGAAACGCTAGTAATCAGATTTTCAGTAACAGATTTAGTCAACCTTAACAGGCCAGTATGAAGTGACCTGTGAGAGAAAAGGTTCCGGATACAGATCGAACTAATTACATCTTATTCTTTAAACACTAAAAGTTTATTGTAATGTAAATTTATTCTTTGCCAACATCTACATTTTTACGCCTTTATGAGTTACTATATTTTCAAAGAGGGGAGGGAAGATAGCCAAGTTGTTAGAGCGCTGGAATCTGAACCGACAGCGCGCTGGTTCTATTCCAGATTAGCGCAGCAAACTTCCCCTAATCGACCCAGCTGGAATGGGTACCTGAAAAATGTGACGACAAACAATTTGTTGGTTTTGCTAAGAAAGATAACAATCATTTACCCTACATTGCCTCAAGATGTATTGAAACAACAATAAAATTAGTTCCTTCTGCGATTGGTGAATTAACAGTAAGATGGTCCAAATTTTTCAAGAAAGCTTTTTCTCCATGCGTGGAAAAAAAATACAGTAGCACACAGGCATGGGTCAGCCAGTAAGGCCAGTAATACGTGAAGATTACATTCCTGCCTGCCAAAAACGTAGGAAGTCGATATTATTTGTCCTCTAATGATGTGAAGTAGACATCATCTACTGTTATTATACTTTACACACAGGCTTTGTAAACACCTTCTTGTCCTGGAGGGGCTGGGCGCCTCTGTCACGGCTGACCTACGGGGCCTACCTGTTCCACATCACCACCATGTACGTCATCTTGGGCAACAAAATCGCACCTTTCTATCTTTCCTCCTGGACGATGGTGAGCACGATAAGTATAGTAACTATGGTAGCAAGAGATGGGAATGGAAAAGTAAATAGCTTTGCAGTTCTGCTCTTCTGAAGATGAGTCCATGACACTCACAGAAACTTGCAGTCAGTGGGAACCAGCACAAATCTAGTAAATTAATTTTTAAAATTGTACCAAATTACTTAGCCTGAAAGTAAATTCGCCCATAAATATAACAAGGTTAACGCCATTGTAATAACAGTCCTACTCATTTACTTACTAAACAATCCATCACTAATGCACATAGTCAAAGACACTGCAAGACCAAGTGGATGAATAATGATAGAGTTGTAATAGAATAGATAAACAGACAGACAGATGAACTGATACATGATTGGAAGGATATAAATGAAATCGGCGATATCTACCTCTGTAAATAAACAATTCATTCATTAATAAATGGCACAATAAAGGTGAAACCATCATAGTTTGAAAATAACTGACA
This sequence comes from Pomacea canaliculata, assembly GCF_003073045.1. Taxonomy (NCBI): domain Eukaryota; kingdom Metazoa; phylum Mollusca; class Gastropoda; order Architaenioglossa; family Ampullariidae; genus Pomacea; species Pomacea canaliculata. The sequence goes on from NC_037591.1 coordinate 8,019,979, forward strand.
TCTATTACTGTTGTTGTCATTGTTATTTCTTCAGGCGGAGCTAACGATCTCTGTCACGGTTCTAACCTACATGGTGTCCTTCGTCTTCTCGCTGCTGGTGGAGTCCCCTACTCTTGGCCTCGAGAAGGCGCTGCTAGGTGGCGCTGGTAACAAGAAACATTAGTGACGTCAGTGATGTACATCAAAGACACTTCTGTGCAGCTTTACCTTCATTACATGGGCAGTCCGTTGGAGCAATGATTAGCTCCTGTCACCAATACAGTGAGGGCTGGCTGTCCTGGGTTCAGATCTCGTCTTGGGCACGTTGTTGTTTCTCTGCATCTGTTTACAGGGCTGGCTGCCTTACAGTGATATAGTACATACGGCTGTCAGGTTTAAGTACCTTGGTTTAATGATAGACGGAAGGCTTTCCCTTAGTAATCACGGGAATCAAGTGTACAGACAAGCACAGCAAAGACTACCTTTTGAGAAAACTCCGCAGCTTCAACGTCAGTTCTGGGATGCTAGAGACTGTTTACGGGTCTCTTGTTGAGAGCATCCTCACATCTAACATCGCCGCCCGGTATGGTCACCTCCTCGTCACAGACAAGGCAAATCTGGCCAGAGTCATCCACCAGGCAAATAAAATTACTGGTAAATCACAGCTGCCACTTTCTGACTCGTACCTTCATGCAGTTAGAAAGATGGCACATGACATCACCTCAGACCAAACACCCTCTCCGTCCCAACCTTCAGCTGTTGCCCTCGGGCAAACTTCAAAGTGCCACGTGCGCGAAAAACTGCCTACCAGAGGTCCTTCATGCCAGCAGCCATCACCATCCAAAAGGACTCGTAGGGCTGCCATACTAACTGGCATCCTCCTTATGAGATTTGCATGTATGTGTGAGGTGTAGGTGTGCGTTTGTGTTGAGTGTCTTGTATGGGTATGTCTGGCCATTATGCTCATATTAGGTTTATAAATGTGGTTTGGCTTGTGAACAAAAGAAAAATTTCTGTCTTGTACTTCCTCGGACAGACAATAAAGTTTTATTTCATGGATTTTGAAATGCCAAAATTCTGTTCATCTTATCACTGCTTTTAAGGCATCTAAAATTTAGTCACAGAGATGGAGAGTGAAGGCAGTTGATGTTGGACAGCAGTCAGAAAAGTGGCTGTCAGAACACTGCACGAAGACGACAGCAATACAACTCGTCCCTTGTGTTATAGAACCAGAATGTTATTCTTTCGTTATTCACAGATGATTCTTGACGGGTCTTTGTTGTTGTTTATTTTGCAGCTCTACACAGACATATTTAACTGCCTCTCCATGACGTCTTTCGAATGACGCAAAGGTACAAGACACAGTACACCACTCATACAAAGATGACACATTGTGAGATATAAAGATATATCATGTGGTTTGTAAGGTCTCTAGTTTCTAATCAACAGATGGTCCTAATTCTCTTACTGACCGTAGCCCTGACGACCGTAACGACCCTTATATAAATTGGTTAATTACCATGTAATATTTTTAATGCAGATGTGCTTTGGTTTCTCATGGTGGTGATGTCGTTAAGGTAGCTGCTAAATGGAGACACTTAATGAAATTATGGCTCAGCATTGGAACAGAACAATAGTTGTTTTCTAGGACATTGCCTGAAAATACCTACCTACATATCTCGAAAACGACTTAAAGCTTCTTAAGCTAGGTGTGTCATATTTTTCAACTTTTTAAAGTGGTGGTTCTTGGCCTTAACATTTCAGAAATGTATATCAGCTGTAGTGACTAGATCGCGACATCACTAGGATGACTTGTGTTGCGGTCAGGCTGCAAGGCAGCAACAGTAGGAAGCGCCGTTATCAAAGATTATTTAAACATTCACCAAACGGACCGTTACTTGGCCTGTGTGTTCCTATTAAGCAGAACGTTTCATAACGTTTATAATATTTGTAAACTTTGTTAGTATTCAGGGTGTTCTTTATGATTTGTGTATATTTGTATATCTAGTAGAACAGAGTCGGAGCACGTTTGTCTCGAAGGCGGTGTAAGACAAACGTTATTCATTATTAATCATCATTTAATTTTGTCTGGCCTGGCCAAGGCAACTGCAAGTGGGACTCGAAACAATAAATCTGAGAGCTTTTTCGCTAACATCACAACTTTGGATTGGGCTAGCTCTTAATGTCATAACGCCATAGTCATTACACAACACAAGTGTATCCACGTACAATCCACGTTCAGTCTTCATCGGTACCTACTTTCCGTGCATCGTGGTGTTTGTGGACAAGAGAATGTCTACCCAGCTGTTAGCGATTGCGCCCTGCTACACCTTTAAAGGGTTACTCAAGGCTTGTGATAAGGCTCTGGCGACGGTCAAACGTTTCAAAACTATATTTAGTTACAATGACAGAGCACGAGAGCAATACAGGAGAAATAAAGGATTCGTTTCTCACTTAATTACCACTTATTAGCACTATTTCGGTTGCCGATGTTTTTAAAAATTGAAAAAATCCAGTGAAATCGACCGTTGTGTCCTTCCGCCGAGTAACCACGATATCTTCCCGAGATGGTCAAGCAGAGGAGTCTTGTGATGTCAGAGTCTTCTTGTGACGTCAGTCTCTGAAAGGAAGCGTCTGTGTCATTGCGAAGATTTGACGTCGTCTGTTTATTCGTATGACGCAATCTGTGTGTAAGGCTTGTAAGGCTCTGTCTGTCGGAAACTGATGAAAACAAAATTTTGAATCTTTTCCATCTTTTCGTTGCAGTCGGGTGAAGCACATTCTCCAGGCATGGTTCTCACTATGGAAACCACACCTCATAGGGTCACGTGATGGAGAACGAGTTTTCGTGGAAGCAAAAAAAGAGTCCCGTGTTATTTCTCTTATTAAACACAACATTCTACTAAAAACCTTCAACGTTTTCCACATGAACACACATATAAATAGACGAGATTCAAATTTATCATACTCTGTACGCAAGTCTAAGCAGTTTTATTTTACCTTTAGAATCCCTTTAAGAGACATATAGCAGGTGGACATCTCTGTCGTTATGTTCATCTCTGTGAAAGATTAACAGGTCGCAGTCACGTGTACACGGACAGTTGTGAAACAGCAAACATTCAACCAAGTCCCCCATCCCAACCTCGCACTTTGAATACGGCAAAATGATAAAGTAAAAAAAGAAAAAACTATATGACCGCTTGCTAGTGAAACATAGATAAGTCTCCTAAAAGGGGTCATCAGTTCGTCGGGTACACCCTGAAAGATTTTTTACGGAGTGCTGCTAAAATGAGGAAAAAAAATACAGAATTGTGTCGCTTGACGACGAAAACATGTTCAAAGCAATGCAGACAGCAGAAAGGTTTCTTAAACAAACATTATATGTCTTGTCTTCGTCAACCCAGTTGTCGGAAGTGGGAACCTGACTCCATAGAGAGTTTCGGGAAAAGCAGTGAAAAGGACAGAAAATTATTTGGCATCTTGGTCTCTGACACCTCACTCCCCAACGATCTTCTAAAATAAAACCCGTAAGGGTTAGGACGATCTTTACCTTTTATGGACATTTGCAATGTTTTGTGGAATTAGAGAAGAAAGATTACACGAGAGACAAAGAGATAAAGGAAACAATTTAGTGAGTATTTAACCTCTTGTATGCTGCTGCTGCTGCTGCTCAAGAGCATGTATCTGGTTCAGAAATTCCTTCCAGTAAGCTTATGAGTGCTACGAGCCATAAGGTGATAATTATTTCCTGACGTCACCGACGATCTTGTTGAATCGCCCGGCCGTTGACCGCCACCCGTTAGGGTTCACCTGTGCTGTATGTACCCAGTGTACCTGTCTGTGCCCAAATAAGGGCAATCAAGATAATGATTACAGCGGACAGGCAGGTTTGCTCACTTCCCACCACAGCAAAAGACTCCACTCAGTCAAAGAAACACTTACTGACAATCTGTCACACAGACAGACAGACGACAGAACAAACAGATGGGGTGGATATTTCGATGTGTTCTTACGAGTATTAATGATTTACATTTAAAAGAATTCTTTATATTTGAAATAAAAATATTTATAAATAAAAAAGAAATATAGTATAATACATTGCATTTAATTTAATAATGTAATTATCAAAAAATATAATATAATTTATGAATTATTTAATCATAATAATTGAATTTGTGAAGCGTGTTTTCTCGGGTGGCTTTCAGCTGAATGCACTGACACGAAAGCAAACCGCCAGTCAACCGTGCAGGAAACCTTAGCTGTATGATGATGTGTATCTATCTCTACCTTTATCCAAATCACGAGACTGTTGATTTTGTTTCTCTAATCTTGAGAGTTTTTCCCTTGCCACAAATCACCTACAAAAAGCAACTCGACAGCAGGGTATGAATTGCTACACGGAGTGTTTCGCAACAGCAAAGGTGCAGACGTACCCGAGTGTATATCTCGCATGGTATATTGTCACCTGTTATCGCTGTTATCACAGGTAAATAATTCTATTTTAGAATACTCCTAATAAGGGCATGCAGCGAATTACGTGGTGTGGGTCACATAAGTTATAAAAGCTTCGTACGACAGTTCATCCCACAAGGATCTCTAACATCTGCTTGGATACCCAGGAAAGGTAAAGACACGTTTGTACTCTAATCATTGGTTATATTTTAAACAAGAACTAATAAAATGAATGGTTAAACGCTACTTTGGTACTTTTCGAAAAAAGAACGGTGGTAAAAAATATTCAGCTAAATATGTTTAACAATTATTTCAACAGATGTATTAGATCGTAAAGATTTGTTTATTCCCATATATTTTGCTAAATGTACTTATTTTTCAAACATTTTAATTTGTTTATTTATTGTTTTATTTCTCAGCTATTTTGATTTTCTGAAACTTCCTTAAGAAATTTTATTTTGGCTTGTTGGTTGTCAAACCAAAACATTTTTGATACTTGTTATGAGATAAACTATTTATTTATATGTTAAACATCTTCTTAAAATAAAAAGACTGTAATTGTGGGCAGTGATCGTTGATCGGAATCGAAACCCACATCACAGATACATAGATACACATCAGCCACAACTCAGTGGAAAGTAACAACGGTACCTACATGAGTTACATCTCAGAGGAAGAGAGTTTCGGCTGAATTTTACAGATGTTCATCAATTATTTGCTCAGCCATAAAATTCTGTAATTTTCAAAACCACGATGGTGACTCCTCAGAGCTGAGCACACTTATCTGACAGTGTGTAACTTTTACCTGGCGACTATCAAAGGTGTGACAGAAAAAACTAGATTCATTGGTTTATGACCTGGAGAACCCGCTATTCATTATTGAAACAGACGTTAGCGCAACCTCAAACTTTCCCTGACCCAATGAAAAAAGATAACGTCCACAGAAGCAGTCTGACCGCATAAAAAAATCTTTGGACAGATTTTTTTTACTAAAAGTACTTAACTCAACAACCTGTATTAAATAGCTATAAGAATAAATCTTTCACCTGATCCAGGTGGCATTATGCCAACTGTTGTTAAGGTGGATGGGTGTGTTGGTTTTCTTCAGATTGGTTATCGCTGGTCCTTTGACGGACCGAGACTCGAAAGAGTGGCCACGAGCAGAAACTGTGTCACTAGAGTCGATGACTCATTTATCAACCCAGAGAACAGCTTTAAACCACCAAGATAGTGTAAAGATATGATTGTGCTTAAAATGGACACATGATGATGTCAGTTCGATGATATGAGCTCGATTCTATTCCCTCCTCTCTGCCTGTCGATTGTTTATATGTCCTGATACTACATATAACTTATATTATTAATGCTACTCTCACGCTTGGACACTTTCCTCTCGAGTTCAGGTCCGTTATTGTCCTCATACTTTATATAAAAAAAACTATCTTTGGATTATAACTGCTTCAGTAATTACAGACCAGTTTCAAACCTGTCCCTCCTGTCTCAGGTTTCGGAAGTGATTGTTCTTTCTCAGCTTATTGTACACGTGGAGCAAAATCATCTTCTTAATCCCTTCCAGTCGGTTTATAGAAAGGGTCATGGTAATGAATCTGCACTTCTACTCTTCTGCTGACGATGACCCCTGAATACTGTGATTCTTGTGAGGTGTAGTTGATACTATCCTATACTTCTACACAGACTTCAACAGTCTTTTGCTATTCATGATGTTGCTTTGTCCTGGTTTCGATCCTATTTCACGGACCGAACCCAGACTGTGTGTGTGAATGGTGTTCTCAGATATTTCTTCCTGAGATATGGTGTCCCTCAGGGATCTGTGTTGGGTTCAATTCTTTTTTTGTTGTGTACCTCCCCTCTGTCTGATGCTATGTCCCGCCATGCCATGTCACATGTGAGTCATGCTGATGATACAGTTTTATCAGTCAGCTCCACTAACTGAACTATCTGGACTACTGATACGGACACAGGAATGCATAGATGATGTAAAGTTCTCGATGCTTCAAAACAGACTGCAACTGAAGGACGATGAGACTGAAATCTTACTCATCCAAAAAAAATTTTTAGTCATTCTTCTCTCCCTCAGTCTATGAACAACTCTTCTTTTTTCTACATCTCTTCGCAGCTTGGGTTTCATTCTTGATCAGAGTATGACTTTTTATGAACATATTTCTCATCTTCAGAAATGCTTACCTTTACTATCATTCGTCATTATCTCTTATTTTGGCTGGCCTTCCCAAGTATCTTCTTGACAGACTTCAAAGCATACAGAATAATTCTCAGATCATCTAGATGTGAACTTATCTCACCCATCAGAACAATACAAACAGCAACATCAAATGCTGACAGTGTTCGTCATGAACTGATGGTTTTAGGGCGATGACCTGGTCACGACTTTAATATTTAAGGACATCGCAGTAAAGCTTCTGTCAATTAAAACTTAAAATATTTTTGTAATTTCTAATGAACCGTTTTGTTCCAAAATGTTTCAGAGCTAACGACTGGAAATGTGGCGAATCATGCTGGTCACGACAGTTCTTTTGGTGACACTGAGGACAGCACTTTGTCAAACTACTAGTATGACTGAAGGCTTGCAGACCACCAATGTTAGCCTTCCTGCCACTCCATCTGGAACCTCGTTGTATTTAAACAAGACAGTTTCTTTGGAAACAGGCACAATGCGTTCATCATCAGTGACTCCATCTTTAAGGAACGTGCAGACTGAATCTAGCTCACCAACTTCCGCTTTAGGGGGTTTCAGCACCAGCAACTCTTCTTCTGTTGACCCAGTTACTGAAAGCCCATCAACTGGAATCGTCACTGGAAAACCTGCAACAGGGACCCCAGCTTTGGTGACTCAAGCGACAGGGACCCCAATATCTGGGGTCACGGGCTTAGGAGGTCAGCCATCAAGTTCCACAAACGACTCGTTTACAGGTACTTCTCCCCCTGCAACAAAGGCAGGAGGTATCTCGTTGAGGAATTCCTCCGGCGACAATAGCTATACGACTGATAAATCCACACCTTCGTCCTTCCCTAAAACAGACTCACGAAACTTCAGTGCAACTTCACACAACTCGACTCCTCTTGTCGCCAATGCCAACTCCACCAGCGCTTCGACTTCCGGTGCCGCTCAGCAGCTCCAGAACTTGATGCTTCTATTGAACATGATGTCGGGTAACTCTGCCAACTCTTTGCCACCCGAATTTCTGCCCTTCCTGATGAACAGCGGCATCTCCCTTCAGAACACTCTTCAGAAACTCAGTCTCCTGTCTCAAACCCTGCAAGTCTTGCCCCAGTGCGCGGCGGACCTTGCAGCCTTCCAGGCGGGGATTCAAAAAGGAGAAATTTGGACCTTACAAAGTAAGTAGTCTGCACGTTGTCGTAGAACCTAGGATGAGAAACTCTTAGAATTGTAAGCTAACAAGGGAGCTTGTGAAAATACAGGAAAAAGTAACGTTGACAGTTTCTTGTATATATGTCTCTTTCTTTACATTCATTCACAGACATTTCATTAGATAAAAACTACTGTTGACACTGGCTCGATAATTTGACAGTAGAATAATGACATTTTGTTTGTAACAATATCTGTAAGTCGTATGTTGAAAACTTACACCTTGTCTTTGTAGTCAATCTTTTCACCATCTACGTTTCGCTGGTTTGATCAAGCATGTTATCTATCGACTACGGAAATAAGTGTCATCATGCAAGTTAAAGGAATCAAGACGGTTTTAAATAATCAGCAGTAACATCAGCAATCGACTATAGTAAAAGGTAGAGGAACAGTAAGGTAAGAACTGATGGTTGCTTAGGTTATTTATTTATTTATTTATTATTTATTTATTTGCAGTGATAGACGCCATGGGAAAACCACAGGCCGGCATTCTGCTAGGGGAGAAAACTCTTGTGGGACAGTATGACGAATGTCGGGGGATTTCCCAAAAGATGAATGATGGTGTGATCGAGGGACTATTTTGTACTCTTCAAGTGAAGATGGACTTTTCCAGTCTCGGTGCTCAGCTGGTAAGACAAAAATCTGTGCGTAAGCGAGTGTTTTAGACAAACACATTAATTTTTATGCTCATCGTGTCTTCTGTACAAAGGATTATGTTTGCATGGGTTTTTTTTTTTAATACGTCTAGTGCAATAACTTGTGTAGTAAAGCATTAGTAAGGACAAAACTTTCGTCCTCAATACAAGAACAAATCTGAATTGTAAGAATAAAGAAGCATCGCTTCATTACTCAGATACAAAAACGTAATATAATCAGTATTTATGGGCTATTTTGTGTCTGGTTGTCTACAACACAATTCTCATAGCAGGTGTTCAAGTAATGGTATGTGGGAAGTGGGTTGGGAGAAACAGTGGAAGGTAAGGGCATGATGTAGTCCCTCTCTGACTGCAGCATGATCACAAACATGTTGCAGGCTCTTCTGGGCCAAGTCCTCAGCACCGTCTTTGTTGACATCTGTCTTCCGGCTTCATGTAGAGACGACGTGGCCTTGCTGGCAAAAGAAGCAGCTGGTATCAGTTTCTAACAATTTTTTCTATGTACACAAGTACACACCTGCTGTAATTTACATTCCATTACTGGGGCGCATATCTCACAAAATAAAAAAAATAGAAACACAGTCTTCCAGCAATTCATAGCTACGAAGAATAAATAAAAGTCTTTACTTAGATATTACTAATATTTTCTTAGACAATAGCAAAGAAAATAGCAAATCGTACATCAGAACATCAAACATATGTGGTTGTCAGTGGTAACCTTTGCCGAATTGCCAACTCCTAGTACAGAGTAAATAAATTACGTTGAATAGGATTTTTTTTATTTTGTTTTGTATATGAAAATGATATTAATTTTGCTGTTTTTGGTTTGATGTTCTGCAGACGCCTTGGGACAAACACTTCTAGGGGCGTCTTGTGTCACCTCCAAGGATCCTACTGGTGACACACTATTTTGGGTCACCATGTGAGTGGTTTGTTTTATGTCTTTTTCTCCTCTTCTGGATATGCAGTGGGGTGTCATTTTCAGTAGAGGTTTCATCAAATCTGCAAGAAGTTTAATGGTCCACAGTTGGACCTTAGCCTTCTAAAGGTCATGAGTTTTCAGTGATGCTAACAGCACTAAGGCTGAAGCAAATCTGAAATTTGAGAAGTTTCTAGAGATTTAGCATCCGTAAATAATTTTTAAAAAATAAGTGTAACGCTGACAAAGCTGAAACTCTTTCATCGGATGCTTTGGTTAGACGTGTCGATGAGTGAAATAGTATATAGCGTATACGCAATGTCGACGATCATTTGTTTATTGTAAGAGCCCAAACGCTACACTTATGAACAACCGACAGCAAACCGGAAGTGGTCTTCCCTCGACTTAAGGTGAAGGTCACATAAATGCATAATTCTCCAAAATTGTCTATGTAGGCAGCGGGCAGCCAACGAGACTCATACATGTCTATCCCGTCATGGACATTCCTTGTTTGTCCCTCAATATGCATCATCGTCATCATCATCATCAGCAGCAGCATTCACTTCATACACATTTATGTTACATTGTTTGTCTCGTCATAAAGACGTAATCCTAGTGCAGTGTTGCTCGAAGATTCTTCTTATTTCTTTTTTTTCGTATTATTTCACATAGCTGACTGTCCTGAAACCATTCTCTGTACTTAGCGGGATCATCGCCTTCCTTGCCCTCCTTGGAGTGTGTGGCACAGCCTACGGCCTTCACCTCAAAGGGAGCGAGAAGACACCAAACAAGACAAGCACGCCATACCTTACAAGTCATATCAATATGGCCTTTAATGGGGAAACGCATGAAAATATCGAAAAACACGCCAATGGAAGTAGTTCTCTCCACGAAGTTATGGTTCAAGACAAGAATGGTGAAGGGTATGTCATTGGAAACGGCAATCTACCGGAAGTGACGGGTCAAGGCGAGAAACACAAACCGACAGTAGCTACTAACGGACTAAAGATATACGCCAATCACGAGCCAGTGGAACAAAAAATAGTCAGATCCAGAGGTATCAGAAAATATTTTTGGCTTTTTTTTTTTTTTGCTACCTTTACTTACATTCTGGCAAGAGCACAGGTATCAACATCTTCCTCTTTAATGCGAACAAAACTTCCCATACTGGCAAAACTTTCTCTTACCTTGCTCAAACGAGTAGCCTCTTTCCTCTTTAGTATCTAGTTATTAACATTGCTCGAATACACACACACATGTCTAATACAGGGCAACATTCACTGCCTTGTCAAAACTCATTCTTGTTTTGTCTTATAGTCTTTATCTTTTGCAAATTCGACCTATTCATGGTTTTGATTATTGAAAATTCTCTAATTTTCTTATTCTGACACTTTTTACTGATTTGTACTTTTATTTATGTGTACTAAACCCTTGTTGCTATACATAAACGTATCGCTTTCCTGATCACTACAAAGAACATAATAAGGAAAAAAATGGTTCTTTTTTGTTAGAAAGACGACATTATCGATGCAACTGTAAAGTGTGACAAACGGTTTTTTTTTAACTCTCGTTCACATTTTTTGTTAAATAGCATGTTATTCATATTTTCTAACTTTAAAGATCAGTTGTTCATATTTTCTGTTTACAGGTCTGTGCTCCAAGCTGCTGTTGAGTTTCTCGGTACTAGAAAACGGCAAAAAGCTGCTAAGCTTTGAGAAAGGTCAAGGGGACCTGTCGTGCCTTCACGGCATCCGGGTCATTACCATTACATGGGTCATCCTGGGTCACTGCTTTGCCATGCCGACTACTGCTACAGCCAACACAGTGGGTAAGTGTGGGTAACCATGTAAGCAGCTAAGACATCATTCATCAACTTCATAAAGCATTCTTTGAACACACTATGAATAATATCACTTGTTTGATCGCCGAGTTCTTGGAAAGTCTCATAATCTTTCAGTATTTATATCGCTCCAGTTTTATATCTTTATGTGCCAGAGCGAAAGCAGTACATTTTGTCCCTTAGCGAAGACACGCAAAAGCAAGAAATTTCGAGAAAAATGTAGTCTTTACACGAAAAACAACAACAATGTGCCTGAATTTACTTTTGATAATTTTAGGAAACACAGCAGCCGTGTTGACTATGCCACAAGATTGGACAATGGCACCTCTAGTTAGTGGAACACTTTCGGTTGATACCTTCTTCCTTTTAAGGTAAATCATCGCAAACTGTTAAAGACATGCCTGAGTGGAATTTTGACTAGTTTAAAGGTCTTTACAAAAACCCAAAACTCTCAGCCTAGAAGGACAGCTCTCTCGTTGACCATAGGCTTAATGTTGTAAGTGTCCATTCTTCAAGCAGCCATAACGGATTTTATTTCCACCACTCATGAAAGTCTGTTTTTGAAGACTTTTATTTTCTGTACATCACACGAATTCTTTCTTCTTATAGTAAGATGTATTAGATAAAAGAAATTAATTTTGTTGAAAAGGATTTAAAGCCGGTTGCTTTTATTCACTTTTAAAGAAATGTTCTTTATAAGGTGATACAACAGAAGCTAAATAACATTCTGGATTTTAAGTTTTCCTTTTATGGATGCTTTAATATTCTTTATTATTTTGTTTACTTAACTGCCGAATGTTGTTCTCCATCTTTGCAGCGGTTGCCTGACATCCTACCTGTTCTTACGACAGGCACAGAAGGCTGGTGGCATCACGTGTAGAAACATGATTCTGTACTACGTGCACCGATTCTGGAGGTAAAGAGAATGAAGGAGACAAAAATGACAATGACTATTACAGATGTTAAGAGCATAAGCAAACAATGTTAGAGAGTGAAAAAAGGTTAAAAAATAAAATTCAGATAATGCAGAAAAGACACGATGTCTGTTAGGTTTCAAACCTCGCAAAAACATGTCCTGAAGTGAATTACTGATAAAGAAGTGAATAAGTAAATTATTCTTTTCTTTTGAGCCTCTTTATCTTTATTTGAAAGAACTATTTTACAATAGTTAAAAAACTGACTTTATCTGATGCACTGGAGATGGTCTTTGTCCTAGGCTGACACCTTTGTATATGGTCGCTATCATATTTTATGCCGGAATAATGCCATACCTTATGAGCGGTCCCTACGACAACTCGCAAACAATTGCCTTGCAGAACTGCAAGAAGTACTGGTGGGCTAACATTCTCTATGTCAACAATCTTGTTGATATAGCAAAACTGGTAAGATAAACAATGTATTCTGTATTCTATATTAATCTGTGTGTTTATGTCTTTGCGTGCGTGTGTCTGCATTTGCTTGCGTTTGGGTGCGCGTGCATGTTTAAGTGATCCGTTATGACGAGTCAACTGACATTTGGCATGTTTCAAGTACTAGTAAGATGAAAATCTTTTCTAATAATTTTCTTGCATGCAGCTGAAATTTTCTCGACACCTTGGGTGTTTTCAAACAATGTACGCATCTAAATTTAGTCACTTCATGAACATCACAGGTACTTTACAGTGTTATTGAATATTAGCTTAAAGCCAAACTTGATGGACGCAAACATTCTTATCTCAACACTTATTTTCAACTTACAGTGTATGGGCTGGAGCTGGTATCTCTCTGACGACATGCAGTTCTATGTCATTGCCCCCCTTATGCTCGTGCCATGGGCATTTGGGTAAGAAGATACATTTTGTTGTTTGTTTGTTTTTTCTTCTTCTTCTTTCTCATTTTCCTGTGATTTCTTTCTTCTCTCCACATTTAATGCTTCTTCTATTTCCCTCTTTACATCCGTCTTTGGCCATTAAAATTTGTCTCTCCTTTTCTTCCTAGTTGTTCATTATCTGTGATTTTCCTATTCCAGGAAACGGACTATCGGCATTCTGTTCTGCGTTGCTCTGATCATCGTCCACATCGTCACAAACCCCATTTTCATCACAAGAGATAATCTGCAGCTTATCTACGGGTAATACTTTTATCCATTTTTTCCATTATTCTTACTCCTACCGATATGCATTTATGATATGATATGATGTGATGTGATGTGATATGATATGATATGATATGATATGATGCCTCAATAACAAATCTAACTAATTATGGATGGGTAGAAGGTCAGTATGTCATACAATGTCAACCTGAAGTTTATACGGTAAGGTAAGGTAACTTGTGAAGCATATAAATTTGTTAGGAATTATAGAAACTCAAATTTAGTGACATCTGCTAAGTCTTGACTGTGTTCGTGCAGAAATGCACAGACAGAATATATGAAGGAAGTCTACTTTCCTCCCTGGACCCGTGTCGCGCCATTTGCAATCGGTGTTCTCTTGGGCTACATCTTGCACTCCACTGGATGCAAGTACAAAATGCAAAAGGTGGGTAAATCAAGATTCGCACGCTTGTCACAAATGCTTCTATCCATCAGGAAAATATGGAACAGAAAGACAAACGAAGAATAAAATTAGATAACTGTGATAGAAAAGAAGATGTGACACTGACGTGAAGATGATAACTAATGGTGGTGGGGGATGATGAGAGCTCTTGTTAAAAATAAATGCAAAGGAACAGATGGAGAAAGAGGTAATGAGAGAGCTAGACCTGGTTATGATGATATAAAACATGGAACTGGCCTGAAAGTGATAAGAATTGATGATGGTGGTAGAGGTGATTGGGCGAGACATAGAAGTAAAGATATAGACAGTATGTGTGCGAGTGCGTGCGTGTCAGAGAGAGAGAGATGCTACAAATCTTCGACTGTTGGATTATTCTGTTCATGTAAAATTTTAAATATGACGAGGAAGTCTAGTTTTATATTCTAATGATTTGGTAAAGCTCAACGAGAAAACTCCTTCCCCGAAATCTGGATAAATACACTCTTCCATGCTGATGAAATTCTATGCTGACATTTGTATGTGTATACATATGTGTCACCTTCTTACCCAGTAAGCCTCACACTTCATACTCAGTTCAATGTTCTTAAAAACTCCTCTTTCAGCTTCTCGTGCTGTTAGGGTGGCTGGTGGCAACGGCTGTAGGTCTAGTGGCTGTTTACACTCAGTTTGATAATATCAAAGGCTTGGACAAGACTCTACACCTGACCTGGGACTCAAACCAGTTTGCCGTGTACGAGACTCTCAGTCGACCAGCGTGGGCATGTGCAGTGGCGTGGGTCATACTGGCTTGTTGCACAGAACATGGAGGTATGTATGGTTGTCTCTCTTTTTATTTTCTCTGCTGAGTGAATTTTATCTGAAACGCTAGCAATCAGATTTGAGCAGTAAGAGATTTAATCAACCTTAACAGGCCAGTATGAAGTGACCTGTGATAGAAAAGGTCCCGGATACAGATCAAACCAATTACATCTTATCCCTTACACAATAAAATATTATTGTAATGTAAATTTGTTATTTACCAGCACATACATTTTATGCCTTTATGAGTTACTATATTTTATTGGAGGAAGGAAAGATAGCCAAGTTGTTACAGCGCTGGCGTCCGAACTGAGAGCGTGCTGGTTCTATTCCCGATTAGCGCATCAAACTTCCCCTAATCGACCCAGCTGGAATGGGTACCTGAAAATTTTGACGACGGACAATTTGTTGGTTTTTCTAAAAAAGATAACAATAATTGCTACATTGCTTCGAGATGTATTGAAAAAAAATAGTTCCTTTTGCGATTGGTGAATTAACAGTAAGATGGTCCAAATTTTTCAAGAAAGTTTTTTCTCCATGCGGGGGAACAAAATACAGTAGCACACAGGCATGGGTCAGCCAGTAATGCCAGTAATACGTGAAGATTACATTCCTGCCTGCCAAAAACGTAGGATATTATTTGTCCTCCTCTAATGATGTGAAGTAGACATCATCTACTGTTATTATACTTTACACACAGGCTTTGTAAACACCTTCTTGTCCTGGAGGGGCTGGGCGCCTCTGTCACGGCTGACCTACGGGGCCTACCTGTTCCACCTCACCACGTTCTACGTCATCTTGGGCAACAAAATCGCACCTTTCCATCTTTCCTCCTGGACTGTGGTAAGCACGATAAGTATAGTAACTATGGTAACTAGAGAGGAAGTCAATGGGAAAGTAAATAGCTTTGCAGTTCTGCTCTTCTGAAGATGAGTCCATGACACTCACAGAAACGTGCAGTCAGTATGAACCAACACAAATCTAGTAAATTAATTTTAAAAATTGTACCAAATTACTTAGCCTGAAAGTAAATTCGCCCATAAATATAACAAGGTTAACGCCATTGTAATAACAGTCCTACTCATTTACTTACTAAACAATCCATCACTAATGCACATAGTCAAAGAGACTGCAAGACCAAGTGGATGAATAATGATAGAGTTGTAATGGAATAGATAAACAGACAGACAGACGAACTGATACGTGATTGGAAGGATATAAATGAAATCGGCGATATCTACATCTGTAAATAAATAATTCATTCATTAATAAATGGCACTTTAAAGGTGAAACCATCATAGTTTGAAAATAACTGACATCTATTACTGTTGTTGTCGTTGTTATTTCTTCAGGCGGAGCTAACAATCTCTGTCACGGTTCTGACCTACATGGTGTCCTTCGTCTTCTCGCTGCTGGTGGAGTCGCCTACTCTTGGCCTCGAGAAGGCGCTGCTTGGTGGCGCTGGTAACAAGAAACATTAGTGACGTCAGTGATGTACATCAAAGACACTTCTGTGCAGCTTTACCTCCTTTTCATGGGCGGTCCGGTGGCGCAACGATTAGCTCCTGTCACCAATACAGTGAGGACTGGCTGTGCTGGGTTCAGATCTCGTCTCGGGCACGTTCTTTCTCTCAATGTGGCATATGTTTAGAGGGCTGGCTGCCTTACAATGATTTCGCCTTAGTTGCTAGTTCGGCGAAAAACATCAATTTCCCACAACCACACACCTTTTTGACATACAAATTTACCCAAATATGCTGAAGAAGGAAACCTTATGATTAACCTCAGCAGCCTTATCCATCTCTTCATTTGTTTTCAAGGCAAAATAAAAGTGTTTAGAATCTCGTCAAGTGTATGATCAGTTTGATTCTCATCTATTTTCTGGTCTGTTTATATGCAAAAAGTTAAAGGTTATGTAGGGTGTTGTGTTTAATGAGAGAAATTACACTGGACTCTTGCTTCAACCCAGTCTCGTTCTCCATCACGTGACCTTATAACGTATGCCCGTGACTGTTTACCAGGCGAAACGAAGAAGTGAGCTACCACCCCAGCGTCGAAAAAAAAGGCAGAGGGAGCTCGAAAATATTTTTCATAATTTTCGATTTGACAGAAACTTGAGAAGAAAGTAAACGTGAAGATGAGAAGACTCGGCTAACTACAGAGGTCTGGTGGCCTAGAGACTTGAACACCTTGTGCTCAAAGTAACATTTCTTGCTGCTTTATGAGGACAGTGCGGCTTGTGTTTTGTGTCTCAATTTCTCTGGGATACAGTTCCTTCACTTTTTCAGCATAATAAAGTTGCCCAAAAAGGAAAGGATGCATCTCGCAATTTTCTATCGCCAAACGATTAGAGCATGAAGAGGTCAGTGTCACGATCGAGTGCTACTGCTGCTAATTAAAATTATAAACAAACTGCGATTCTAATTGACAACATTACAGTCTGTAAATGATTGCATGTACATAACAATAAAAGTATTAGACTGTACTTAAATCAAACATATTACCTATAAAAAATATACAGTATCTAATATGTGTGAGAAAAGAATGCATCAAGGTGTAATTGGTTGAACTTCAACATTAAAGTAAAAAACAAATTATCGTGTATTTACCACGATATTGTATCAGTTTTCTACGCTGGCGAAAAGAAATCTGAACGTCTGTGTTGCTGCTGCTGCTGCCATGTTTGACGGACTGTCCCTTTGTCATGTGTGACTGATTGTCACTTGATGTCATGTTTGATTTGTTGTCGCTTTGTCATGTGTGACTGATTGTCGCTTGATGTCATGTTTGACCAGTCCTCGATCGTTTCCTTGCGCCCCAACAGTGCACTAGTGTTGACAGAATAAACTGTAAAAGCAATCTTGATCATCCTGTTCTGATTTAGAAATAAACACTTGGCAAGTGTATTGCTCATTGCATGATAGAACGAAGACTATATGCTTGGACTAATAAGCGAGGGTTAACTTGTACAGATTTGGCGAGCTAGCATCATGCAGGCAAATTATGGAATTTGTCTTCAGTTCTCTTATCAACAACGACCTAGTAAAGCGCCCTGTGTACATAAGCAATAAAAGTTATTTTTCTTCTGAACTACAAGTCTGTGTGTCTGTTTTAGTAGTTTACAAAATTTCTAAAACGAGTAATGTAACAAGAAGTAAGATATTCAATATAGGAGCCTGTTGCTGAAATAAAAAGTAATAAAATCTTTCGTTTTTGTTTTATTTTTCTTCGTAGTCATCTTTTTTTAAAAAAAAAAACAAGACGTGCTTTTTACTTTCTTGGCTATACTGTAAAGTAAATTGTTTATACATTGTTTATGAATTTCATGCACACAGAAAGATATAAATAATTGTACTGATAGAATGGTTCCGGCCAGTTGAATGCTGCTATCTGCTGACATCAATTAGAAATCTATTGTTTAACTGTTATAACGTGTAATAATGAGCTATGTGACGTCACCAAAATGTGCGTGAAGGACAGGGTCAGCCAGCCGCCGATTGCTCAGTTTGGTCAAACCAACATGGTACTCGATCCTTTCTACTACAATCATTACTGTTAATTTTTGCTGTTTTATGATGTATACATCAAAGCAACATATATATATAAGTTCAGAATTGTTTTTATTGTTATTTTTACCTCCCCTAGCTGGGAGAAGGTGCTTCCCTTGGATACAGTATCCGTTTCTCATAACTTTACAAATGTATACTAAACCTGTCTCAAAAGTGCTCCCGCTTCACCTACATTTGGCCCAGCTCTATATCTTTCTGCGTTGTACAAAAGATGCAGGTTATTTGTACTATTACTGTACTGAGTGGGTGTATGCTCTCTCTCTGTCTACTAAGGGGCCTGTACTCCAAATTAACTGTAAATTGTGTCCCTTGATCTTCGATCTCGGCGTGTTCTTCTCGCCGCTGGTTAAATTATCAATTTACTCGCTTTGTTTCAACGGAGTGGCACCAAAATGTCGACTACGCAAATGTTCGCTGAATTTCAGGCTTTTCTAGACGCTGATTATACGCTTCGTGAGGTCAGATCCATAATCACATATGGATGAGTATTGTTATTTATAATACCTTTAATTCATTCTACTCGATTAATAGTAGAAGATACTCGACTTTATGTTATCGTGTACATTAAGTAATAATGTAGTGATTTCTTTTTGTTTTCTTATTAGTCTCCTCTGTGTGTGTGTGTGTGAAAGAAAGAAATCAGCATTACATGCAGAACTATAGTTAATGATTAGATTTAAAAACCGACTACATGAACCTCTTTGTACAGGAAATCCGCGAGCGGGTGAGAGATCTAGAGCAGACAGCAAGAGAGATTCAGACTTTACTGCAAGGAATTCATCATCAGACAGACACTGAAAATGGTTTGCTTATTCAAACAATGGATTTTTATAAATTTGCAGAACCAAAAAAAACAGGAAAAAATTAGATTAATCAGCTATGAAATGGTGCTATAACAGGATTTAGAAAGGGGGAAAATCGTGACTGGATTATTTGGATGAAAAATGAATTACTTTTGATTAAAATATTGACTTTTTGGCATTCTACTTTTTATCTAATCAGCAAAAAAGTTTTGAACTTATTTATGTGTTTTTGTTTTAACAGAGACACACAGGCATTCACATACATAAATACAGGGCTGTTGGTGAAGGCAGTGTGGCTTTACCTTAAGCGTCTTAAACCTTGAATTCTAATGGGAACAGATTTAAGAGAACCATGACTTCTCCAGCTCTATAACTGATACCCTGTAATGATTTTTTTCAGATTTGTTTTGTATAACCTTTTTACAGGCTGATCTAATTGAAATATTTTTCTCGTTTCTCTCTCTTTCAGTAGTAATATTGTGTGAGAAGACAAAGACTTTGTTTGAGAAAGTAACAGAACAGTTTGATCTGTTAGCTGCAAAAATACCTGAGGATCAGTATTACAGGTATTGTCCAGATGATCTACCAGTTAAAAGCTTTGGGTTTTTTTGTGCTTTGGTTTGTTTTTTAAAAGGCTTTGAGAGAAGCATAATATGTGTCACCATAAAGTTACTGCAGCTTTTGTGGGTGATATGCAGTACAGTGAGTGTTATGATAACCTTAGATTTCCTAAGATATGTATATCATTTAAGAATCATATGGTTAAGGACACATTAACATTCAGCCTTTGTCAATTTTTTCTTAGGTTCCATGACCACTGGCGATTTGTCATGCAACGACTGGCATATTTAACAGCTATGAAAGTCTATCTTACCCAGGATCGCTTGATCACCCTCCAAGAAACAGCAAACCTTTTAGGAGGTATAAATTTGTTATTTCTTCTCTTAGTTATTTAAGTTTATGAAAGAAAAGATTTCAGTTAAATAATTTTTACACGTTTACAGTCCTTCTATATTGTTTTAGGCTGGTAGATATCATTGTACAATGTATTTAGTTCCCAAAGCATTTAGACATTTACAAAAAGCTTTTATGTGGTTAAATTTTGATGGATTTTGAATGTCTTTCATTTTTTTTAAACAAAAACAAACACAAGTTGTCTGTCGGTTTCAGTAAAAATCAGTAGAAAAGAGGGCTTTCATCTAGATCTTGATGACTTCCTCATGGGACTTTTGACTATGGCATCAGAGCTGGTAAGCAGCTAATAAGAGTTAAAGTTTAAATATGCTAGTTTAATTGCTACATACTACAAACCTATAGCCAGATTGAAAGCATAGATCTTAGAGAAATGGTCTTCTTCATTCGGAACCTATGGATGTTACCTATTTCTATTTTTTTCGAAGAAAAGCTTTGTAACATCAAGAATCTCATTTGGTATTTAATGGTATAGATGTAAATACCTGGACTCACCAAGTCTATGAATGCTGGAATTCTTTCTCCTAACAACTGCAGCAGTCAGATGCTTTTATTTCTAAAGACTGAAACTGTGTTCTTTTCAGAGTCGCTTTGCAGTTAATGCAGTGGTCTCTGGTGATGTATCACGCCCAGTCAAGATCTCCAGGTTTCTCTCAGAGCTGGATTCAGGATTTCGTCTTCTAAACTTGAAAAATGATGCACTGCGTAAAAGATTTGATTCTTTAAAATATTCAGTTCAGAAAGTGGAAGGTGTGGTGTATGATTTATCTATCAGAAACCTTATATCTCAAGATGGCAGCCCCAACAAGCCTCTGGAGTAAACAAAAGTGGACTTCAGCAAATCATAGTGTCAGTTTGCTCAGATAGGCAGCAAATTAAGAAATTGTTTTTAGTTGTTTCTAATTGCATTTGTTGTGCCTACAAAAGAAATTACGAAAAGAGTTGCGTTTTGCGGGTTCATGTGATTGATAAGACACGGACTTTCCTTCAGGAAAGATGTGTAAACAGTTTGTAATTTCAGGTGTACTAATGGCTGTATCAAACATTGGTCTGATAATCTTGAGCGCAGTCCAATGCCGCAACAGTTAGTGCCTGTCACCAATACAGTGAGGATTGGCTGTCTTGGGTTCAGATCTCGTCTCGGGCACACTGTTCTTTCTCTGTATGTGGCATCTGTTTACAGGGCTGACTGCTTTGCCATGATATAGCCTTAGCTATCTGCTCGATGTAAAACACCAATTTCCCCCTCTGATGACCTTGAGGAAGGTGTTCTTTAAATAACACTCCAAAGATATCTTTCACAAACGAAAACACTTCACTTAGAAGGCTACTGTACATTAATCTGTTAATCCAAGACTATGGACACTTACAAATATTTTTAAAAAGGAAGATCCTGATAGACTTATTACAAGTTACAAGCATGTTTTAAGTGCCCTGGTTGACTGACAATGACAGTGAAAAAGAACCTCTTTGAAAAACAATTTTTTTTTCATTTTTTTTTTTTAAGAAAGAAGATATTGTCTCCAATGCCAAAAAAAACATGAGTCCTTACAAATTTTTAGAAACATCTGGTGAATAGTGATCCAGTCAGTAGATATATGTACCAGTGATTCTATGCTTGTTTCTTCCACATAATATGGATGTATCTGTTAATACTGCACAGCAAAGAATCCTGCTTTGTGAGTAAGAAGCTGATTCACTCAAAAATTATAGATTATTGCTTTGAAGTAATGCAGTCATGCAGAATGTGCAATACTTTAAAAATGCTTTGAACAACATTGGCTAACTAAAAATTCACTTTAGTGTCTTTATTTTGGTCACATTTATTTCTGACTGCGGAAAAAAGAAAAAAAATGTTTGTATAAAATAATAATGCTTTATTAGACAGTAATACATGCATCACGAAAAGAATTTTGAACAAAATAAAGATTTGAGTTGAGGTAATACATGTTATCAATTTTAAATGAATGTCTGTTGCATATTTGGAAAAAAAAGCTGTCAAACATACAAAAGAAGGTTTCTACATTGCAATTCATAGAACTCAGAAGAGTAGAGTTACGCTGTTGGCTGCTCCACTTAAACACCTTGGAACAAATAACATATCAGGTCAGGATGTCAGCTTGTTTCCAGAAAAAATACCTGTCAGCCTTAATACTGACTCCCACATCAGCTTTTACAAAAGTAAAGTAGTGTTTGTAACTGTTGGCTTCAGTATCAGTGTATATCCCAAACAACTGTCATTGACAACTGAGTCCAGTCACCTGAGTGGTGTGTTTTAAGTCTGATGGTGACTGCAGTTAAGACACAGAATTTTCAGTGATCCCTCATAGCTTCTTAAGTTATTCTGGTGAATACATAGGATTATCAGTGCCAACAATGGTTCTTCCGTCTGTCTGAGCAGTCTGAAACATTACAAAAGCCATATATTATGTTCACACAGCAGACAATATTAGAATAACCCCTAAAGTGTTATTAACAAGAACAAAAAGAATCCAGCATATGAAATACTTCAGTTATTTTACTCATTTCTGTCAGTGCATGCAAAGTAGGAAACTGACTTCTCAGCTTTGTTTCTGCTCAGCCTATCATGATTGATACAATCTATTTACATACTAGCACATGCATATTTGTGGCTAGAGTGCTGGCATCCAAACTGAGATTTTGATATTCATGTCGCACAGCTCGCTTGCCCGTCAACCCTGCTAGCAGGAATGGGTACCTATCCAAAGAGGGTTGAGGGAGGTAAGACAGTGAGGGAGAGGAGATGGGCCCTGCCCTCACATAAAGCTGACCCCAGAGAAATGTGAGGCTTCTAGCATCTTACTCCCTAACAATCTGAATTCTTTGGCAGAGCAGATGGGAAGCTGTCAATGCCAGGAGATTTCCCTCCCTTCAGACTGCATACAGCTATCTCAACCCTCCCATAGGATAGCTGATGCTCTGGGTTAAGTCAGACTGTTGCTATCTTTGATTCCTTGCATGGATGACGGGTAGTGGCTATGGTAAGTCTGTGGCACTGTGCAAACTCTAGGAGTCTTAATCCTCTAATCCTCACACCTAAGCTACATTTTCCTGTCCATTGCTGGTAAGCACCTACTCTTCATGCAGGGAAACCAGAGCATAAACTTGGAAAATGGTGATATCATGAGGCCTGACAAAACTGCAAACACAGATCAAACTACAAAAATGGGTGTACAGCTGATGATAGCTACAATCACAAGTAAGGTCCCGCCATGCTTGTGCTTAGTTTCCTTCCCACTGCTAGATCTGTGTGTTTCATGTGCTGCTGTCATGTGCAGGTGTTCCGACATAAGTTCCCTCTCTTGAAAGCTGTATAGGTGGTATGACTAGTAGTATGCATTTCACTGTTTTCCCCCCCCCTGGAGTTTGCTAGTGAGGTATGCAGTCATCCTGTCTGTGGTGGTTTTCTAACCATGGTCTAATCTCTGGATCTGTGTACCTGGTGGCACCTATCTCTTCTCTAATTGAGACAATGGCTAAAAATGGGGCACTAGGCCCTGGCTGATGCTTTCTTTGTGGAAAGCCTCTCCAGTGATGTTAGCATCATAATTTTACTTCCTAGCCTTCATCGTTCCCAAGTTTACTCACAAGAAAAGTAGAGGAAATCAAAAAAGTTTGTCTCCCTTGACATGTTACTTAAAAGACTTTTTAAATATTTTTATACAGTAGTTCCTACAACAAAATCTTCACAGGCAATGTATGCGACAAAACTGAGTACTTCAGTAACACAACTGATCACACAACTTGATGTTTTTGTACTAGGATACTTTGGCTCCAGTGATGTTATCACATTACCTACAAAGTGACAATGCCGTTGTGTATTAATCACAATAACAGAAGATTGAGTTAGATCACATGATATGGTCTGTGACACAAAAGAATACTGAGAAAGGTACACACCTGGCTGACCCTGAAAAGAGAAAACATTCTGCTCATAACAACAATCTGTGGTCTGCGAATGAAAAAATACACTGACATCCCAACCACCAAAAGGCCCAGGATGAAACCAATGACAATGCCAGCTACCTGGCCGCCACTTAGACTCCCTGTAAATTGAAAACATGAAGATAATATATAAGACTGTATGAATAGTATCCATGGATAACAGTCTTCCAAGAAGGTGTTTAGTATGTAGGCCAACTTCTCAAGTAACACCGAATTCAGAAAACAATTGGGCTTGATAGTTTATAAGCATGTTGCAGAATTCTTATAAAATTGGTGTTTTTCATATAGAGGTTAATGGATTTCAGACCCCATCAAAATAAAAAATAAAAAAGTTGAAATGTTTTTCTTCATAAATAATTTTGAGCAAAGTTTTTTTCAGGAAAAACCAAAAAATAATGACACTTTACAAACATGATAAATTAACTACAAATGTAACCTTTGTCACTTTCCTTTAGTCACTCGTGCAAAGTTGTTTTTTTTTATATGATGATGAGGGTTTAACAAAATTGGTATGTAGCATTCCGATTTTGTTTCCAAATACAGTTCAAAAAACAATGGTCCTTACCTGAAGAATTTTCCATTTGCCGAGATGCACTAAAAAGACATATACCCTGAAAAAAAATTATTTATACTTCAAGAAAATTAATATCTATCAAATAAAAATACTACCAATAAGATAATACTGCTAAATTCTAGTAGCCTAGAAGGATACAGTATTTATGGAAGAGATTGTTGTATCGAAAAGATATGAAATCATCTAAGCATCATATAGTCATCTCTTCAGGACGATAAGTGGGATTTTTGGAGGGATATTCATCAAAGCATTTTATATACTTCAAAAGGACTAGAAGAATATATATGCTGTTAAATTTCATGTATAAAAAAGAAGAGAGAGATATTGAATGATATTGCAAAAGGAAAGGTGTGACAAAGGACTAGCATTATGGGAAAGGTTGTTAGGAGTCTGTAATATAGTCTGTCTTGCCTAAATCTGTTGATTACTCTGATTTTTTTAGTGTCATAATGTGTGTATTATTATTATTTATATTTTAGTAAGATAAAAAATGATAAACAACCTCCAATCCACAAACGAAACCTTGTGGACATGACTGCTGTGTGCACTTGCATGTGCCAGTATCGCGTAGACAACCAGCCGAACACACAGAAGAACATCTTGTCATACAGTTCACATCCCAGAATCCATCTGGGCAGCCTGTAAACCAATGCTAAATTATTTTAGAAAAAAGCTTGGGGGTAATTTTCTATGTGAACTGAAGATACTTTATGATGTAAATATGATGTTTTATAAGTTTTTCAGGCAAAATAAATTCTTTTATCACAGTGAGTAGAAACTACTGAAAATCATACTGATGTTGCAGAAGGGCCCCATGAATCCAGATGGACAAGAACATGCTCCAGACACCCCATTGCATGCTGTTTCTAGTGGACAAGGACATGAGAACTGACATCCTTGACCATATTTTCCCATGGCACATGCTGCAGAAAGAAAGCACTCACGTAAGATATGAACCCAAGAGAGTGTAGTGCTCTTGTTACTAAAAATAATTGTAAAGAAATGTAGCCATGGTTCACACATCATTCTCTTTTTTTTTTTCCTGTGGAATATGAACTCACGCTGGTCACAGTAAATGCCATCCCATCCTGCTGAACAGTTACAAAGTCCTTTCACTGGATCACATGTTGCTCCATTCTTGCATAGACATAGCTGGGCACACTGTCGTCCATAGTGCTGCGCATCACAACCTATAACCAGCCACAGAAAGTAAACATAATGGCTTCCTTTAAAAAACAAAAGTCTTCATTTACAGATTCGTTCATGTTTGCCATGGTGTCATATGTTCACCGATGCTTTTTTCTTGTAAGGTTGACTGTCAGTTTGTAGTATTTCATATACAGCATACTGAGCTACACATGGGGGAATGTTGTACAATTTCTATCATAATTATAAAGTCTGGCTGCTATGTGCATGTGTATTCATCAGTGTATACTTGCATAATGTTTTCAATATGATGCAAGATCGTATGCATTTGTGACAGTTTCAGGCTTTTTTGTTGTTTTATTTTACAGCTATCACACCACAGTTTCTCTTCTTTCACTGTACGTAGTATTTTTCACACTCAGCAATATGCCAGCATAACTGAGCGCCACAACATAAATATAGTAGCATCACAATAAAGCTTTTGCTCACATTTCAGAAGTAATGCTCATAAGAAAATTCTATTCACTTAATCTAGCAACCATATAACAGAGATTAAGAAGCAGTTTGTCATATTACACAACATTTTCAGAGTTGTTTAACTTAAGAATAAAACAGGCTGCTCACTTTGATCACATCTTTGACCCATGTACCCAGGATCACACCAGCAAATGCCATCACGAAAGTCACAATGCTGACCTGAGCAGTCACAAGTTTGTGAACAGTCTTTGCCCCACTTCACATCTTGTTCACAAGCTGTTGCATTAAAAACTATTTTATTATTTGCTCAGAGACAATACTGCAACATAATATCATATAAGCATGTTAAGGAACTCAACACAGCAGGCACAAACCATCCAGCATTATCATACATTACAGTGTGCTAATTTCTGGGAACCTACAGCAAGAAAAAACTTTTCTTAGCACACACAGTTCTGATAACATTTAGCTTGTGCAGTGTATGCTGTAGTTTTGATTAATATCTGAAAGACCTAGGTGACAAACACAAAATCTGTACTATAGCAGGAGTGTTTGTTCGGAACAGCATGAACGCTGACAGCACTTTGTTTCCCTCCACCATCCATCCCATCCCTACCTTGGCCAGCTGTGTGGGCATAAGTGAGGTGAGTGACTCTGGAGAATGATATAGCACCTGTGTTTTTGTATAAAAAGAAGACAAAATGGAGTGCCTGAACCATGTGACTCTGGAGAATGACATAGCACCTGTGTTTTTGTATAAAAAGCAGGCAAAATGCAGTGCCTGAACCAATGTTTGCTGCATCATGTGGGGTCAATATTTCCCTTTTTCCTATTTCAAATACAGGAGAAGTACCACTGCACCCTGTAGATGTTCTAGTCTGCAGTCAACTGGCTCACATACCTTGAAACTGCTTTCTTTCCCTTCAGTTCCCCCTAAGACCTAAGTGCAGGAGAAGTAACACTGCACTATGTAGGTTTCAGCTGTCAAGTACCTCAAAATCCCACCTATTTTGTTACCCTTATTTTGGGTGTGAGAGAAGTACCACTGTACTGTGCCGGTACTCACATACCTCAAAATCTCCTTTTTTTTCCTTTTCAGTTTTCCTAATTTTGAGTGCAGGAGAAGTACCATTGTACTGTATAGCACAGGTATTCTGATTCACTGTTAAGTGACTCAAAATCTTTTTTCTCTCCCATTAGTTGTTCATGTTCGTTCAATCAAGGAGAATTGAAGATAAGGTGCTAGGTATTGGTAGTGTAAGTAGGTATGGGTAGAATAGTATAAAACTGAAATGCATTATAAATTTACAAACTTCTTTGTATATGTGACTTAGCACATAATGTACATTTGTCCTCATCAAATTAACAAAAGTAAACATATTCTTTGGGCAGATGAATTGTGTCATCCCATGCACAATAAAACCATGAACTAAAGCAGATGTGGAACACAGAGCACACACAGAGACAGAGAGACCACCTATCTGGAGCTGAACAATCCACTGATGAAAATACACTATTGGAAAAAGAAGGGGCTTCTGTGTATTCCAAGTTCGGCAAGTGGGCAAATGGAAAAAAGAACACAGCTCAAGATATTAGATCAGGTAGCACACCCCACGAGTAAGAGCTAAAATTTTTGCGAAAATTGGGAACCTTGGGAACTTCTGTCTTCTTTCCTGGAACAACAGGGGTCTTACTAGCAGGAGATTGGGTGTGGCCCCTACTTTTCCCTGCGGCTGCTTCCTCCATCCCCTCTGGACAACACAATCTGACATGGCAATCAGTGCTACTGACCACCGCTGCCAACCAGCCAGCCTTCAACTGACCTCTAAGCCAACCTCTACCACAACAATGTGTAATACCATACATACTATGTATTAAATACTAACCTTAAAAACACACTGGCCGTTGCATAATCCCCTGATGAGAAGTATTATTTTTGTATCTCTGCTTTCATGCGCTAATTATTTTTTGTCAAAATACTCAAGGTTGATACAGTTTTAATTTTTTGACACAGGTTTTAATACCACATAATACTATAAAACAGGCATAACAAACATATGAAGAAGAAAAAGATGGCATACCTGTCTGGCATCTGTCTCCAGTGTAACCAGGTTCACAGAGGCAATGGCCAAAGTTGTCACAAAAACCATGGTCAGAACAGTCACAGGTTGATGAGCAGTTCACTCCATAGGTGTTCAAAGGGCAGACTGTCACACACACATATATATATTATAACAAATTGTGGTGAATTATTTATTACAACAGCCCAGAAAACGACTGAATTGGCATTTTACAGAAAATATACAGAAATTAACTTTTTTTCCTGTTATTTTTAATTTTGTTTCCTGTGTACCTCATTTTTGTTTTTTAGACTTGAGATCTTACATCTTAACATTTATCTCCCCTGTTCAGCTTCCCCCGCTAACTGCCTCCCTCATTTTCTCTCCACGACGCTCTTCACCTGACATTTGCCAAAATAGTCAATGTTCATAAACTGTAAGGGACATAATGCATATACTGTGACAATCAGGCCCAGTGAAGCCTGGTCGACATTGACATGTTCCGTCAATGGGACTGCAGTCAGCAGCAGCCTCATCACAGCTGCATTCATAGTCACAATCTTGCCCATAATATCCAGACTTGCAGGTGTGCATGCAGAAATCTGTCAACAGATATCACAAAACATGGAGACTAAAACATGACTTACTAGTCAAAGAAGTTTGCCTATGATTTTCAGTTGAAAATTGACTTTGGGTGCATGTTTAAATGACAATGACAATAACAATGACAACTCTTTATTTACAAGGGGTAAAATAAGCAACGGAGCGCTTTTTTCTATTTAGCCCTCGCCTTTTACAGGGAAGGAAATTAACTACATAAATGAAGTAATTAAGCATTATAGAAAAAAAATTGTAGTAAACATGTAAAGTCTCATGTAGATATGTACAGGGAAATGATTGTGAGGTGGATAGGTAGCTCACTGATGGATGGCTATAAGAGGGTGGGTATAATCCTAGTTGAGTGCCACTTTTAAAATATAATCACCTAGAGACTGCTCTGACAATTTCAGTCTCTCAATCATTATGCCGTACACAAAATAAATTTCAAGGAATGCAACTCTACTGATAATTTATTAGATAAGTTATTCCATTTTGGAATGCAGGAGTTTCTTTGCTAGAACAGATAGTTCTTGATCGGAAAATGTTGAAAAAGCAACTGCATGTCCTTTTGTTGGTCAGCAGCAAATGCTTCAGGCCTTACTGAAATTGTTTTTTTAATTGCATCAGGACTGAGTTAATCATCAGTTGGATCAAGGTTGCTAAGAAACCTGTCTTTCAAACAAAACAATACCTAAGGTAAAGCCTGGAGCACAAAAGCAGGTTGCTGTAACAGGATCACATCCAGATGAATGCCCAGGACAAGAGCAATTGTTTTTACAGTTGGGTCCCCAGGTGCCTTGTGCACACTGTAGACAGAGAATATGCAACAGTTGATACATCCATAAAATTACTGATCACAGAAAGAAAGCACTTCATGGTGCACCAAAAATAATATACCTTATCTAAAATTTTTTTTTTTTTTAAATCATAAAAATTATAAAACAGGGAAACTTCACAGAATCATAACCATTTTATACATTTCTAAAGAGTGAAAAATCATATTTTCATTTTTCATTCATTTCTGGCCCCACCATTTTTCATTTTCTCATCTGTCAACTATTTACTGAGGTACCAACTGAAGGGGAGACATGATGAGAGTCAGCAGTGAATTCATGCCATTGGGAACGGGTCTTACAAATGCATGAGAACATTTCCCAGTGGATGTTAGTCACCCAATTTTTGCTTTCCATGTCATCCACTGCCTTCAATGTGCAATTGGAAAACTGTCTTTGGCATGGTAACATGTCGGACGACCTGACCAAACCACAATAGTTTCTGCTGCTTAACAGAGGTGAGCAGAGACTACTGGGAACACATCAAGCAGGTTCACTGCAGGCTGCAGACAAAGTTATTCATCTTTTATTCCCTGTAGAAGATCGCTGGAGCAGCTTCCTGAAGCACTTCATCTAGAACGCTTGGATCCATCGCTCCAATTTCCCTAAGCAAGATCCATGTCTTGCAGCTGTATAGCATGATGGGCACAACATGAGACTTTTAAAGCCTGATTTTGGTATTGAAGAGGATACTTCTGCTATCCCTAATCTTGTTGACTCTGTCCATCACCACTGTTGCTTCTGTGATCCTGAGATGCACCCCTCTCATTTGAAAGAGTTGTGCCCACTTACTTGAAAGACTGCATTTCTTCCTGCTGTACCCTGTTCATTCAAATCTCTGCTTTTTGTAAATATCAGGCAGTGTATACCACGACCTTCCTCTTGTCTGTGCTGATCTCCATCCCATATGTGTACTTGCATTGATAGTGAGCTTGTTGGTGAGGGTCTGTAACTCACTGCTGCTGCCCGCCTATTAATGGATGTCATCGGCAAAGTGGAGTCTATTGAGTGGCCTCCCTCTGATGGACGTGAAGGTGTGTTGGTCCTGAAGTGTAGCATGAATGATTTTCTCTAGGTAGATGTTAAATAGCACTGGATGACTGAGGCCATCCTAGGCACACACCCATCATTGTGCGGAAGAGCTTACCAACTTGGTTGTTGAAGAGTACTAAGCTCCTGGAGCTGTCATACAGTCCGTTGATGATGCATAAATGGGTTTTAAACCATGTTGAATCTCTGCAGTACATTCCATAGCCCCTCATGCCATAATTCTATCAAAAGCTTTCTTGAAGTCGATAAAATTACGATAGAGATCCTTACTATGCTGCGGATGATTTTCAATAAGGATTCAGCTGTTGAAAATTTCTTCAACCTGCTAGCCCAATATCTGGCCTGCTCCTCAATTAGCAGTTCCTCTGTTGCCAGTGTGAGGCAGTTCTGGATCACTTTCCACATAACATTACTTGGGTAATTAATCAGGCTTATTGCTTGATAGTTCTAGCATTGTCTCACATTTCTCTTCT